>NW_028252278.1:600000-1088000 GCF_964263255.1 Lissotriton vulgaris
ACTAAAATAAGTGTGTTTAAATTCATTTCTGTGCCTGAAACGGGTCAAAATTGAAGCTTTTGAGTAAGCAAAACTCTGTAAAAATGGCAATTTTGGTCACTGTGAGGGTTTAAAAAGTGGTTATTCAACATGAGGCATGATCCAATTGACATTTTGAATCATTTTTGGTACAGTCCAAAAAATCAATTTTCGGATGAAAAACGATGACTCCGGACCTGTCGAACGATCCCAAAATGGTCTATAATGATGACATTTTAACATTTATTCTTTTGACTCTAAATTACTGTTGGATGTGAATTATGACTTTGTCAACTAAAATAAGTGTGTTTTAAGTCATTTCTGTGCCTGAAACGGGTCAAAATTGAAGCTTTTGAGTAAGCAAAACTCTGTAAAAATGGCAATTTTGGTCACTGTGAGGGTTTAAAAAGTGGTTATTCAACATGAGGCACGATCCAATTGACATTTTGAATCATTTTTGGTACATGACAAAAAATCAATTTTCGGATGAAAAACGATGACTCCGGACCTGTCGAACGATCCCAAAATGGTCTATAATGATGAAATTTCAACATTTAATCTTTTGACTCTAAATGACTGTTGGATGTGAATTATGACTTTGTCAACTAAAAAAAGTGTGTTTAAAGTCATTTCTGTGCCTGAAACGGGTCAAAATTGAAGCTTTTGAGTAAGCAAAACTCTGTAAAAATGGCAATTTTGGTCACTGTGAGGGTTTAAAAAGTGGTTATTCAACATGAGGCATGATCCAATTGACATTTTGAATCATTTTTGGTACAGTCCAAAAAATCAATTTTCGGATGAAAAACGATGACTCCGGACCTGTCGAACGTTTCCAAAATGGTCTATAATGATGAAATTTTAACATTTAATCTTTTGACTCTAAATGACTGTTGGATGTGAATTATGACTTTGTCAACTAAAATCAGTGTGTTTAAAGTCATTACTGTGCCTGAAACGGGTCAAAATTGAAGCTTTTGAGTAAGCAAAACTCTGTAAAAATGGCAATTTTGGTCACTGTGAGGGTTTAAAAAGTGGTTATTCAACATGAGGGATGATCCAATTGACATTTTGAATCATTTTTGGTACACTCCAAAAAATCAATTTTCGGATGAAAAACGATGACTCCGGACCTGTCGAACGATCCCAAAATGGTCAATATGGATGAAATTTAACATTTAATCTTTTGACTCTAAATGACTGTTGGATGTGAATTATGACTTTGTCAACTAAAATAAGTGTGTTTAAATTCATTTCTGTGCCTGAAACGGGTCAAAATTGAAGCTTTTGAGTAAGCAAAACTCTGTAAAAATGGCAATTTTGGTCACTGTGAGGGTTTAAAAAGTGCTTATTCAACATGAGGCATGATCCAATTGACATTTTGAATCATTTTTGGTACAGTCCAAAAAATCAATTTCCGGATGAAAAACGATGACTCCGGACCTGTCGAACGTTCCCAAAATGGTCTATAATGATGAAATTTTAACATTTAATCTTTTGACTTTAAATGACTGTTGGATGTGAATAATGACTTTGTCAACTAAAATAAGTGTGTTTAAAGTCATTTCTGTGCCTGAAACGGGTCAAAATTGAAGCTTTTGAGTAAGCAAAACTCTGTAAAAATGGCAATTTTGGTCACTGTGAGGGTTTAAAAAGTGGTTATTCAACATGAGGCATGATCCAATTGACATTTTGAATCATTTTTGGTACACTCCAAAAAATCAATTTTCGGATGAAAAACGATGACTCCGGACCTGTCGAACGATCCCAAAATGGTCAATATGGATGAAATTTAACATTTAATCTTTTGACTCTAAATGACTGTTGGATGTGAATTATGACTTTGTCAACTAAAATAAGTGTGTTTAAATTCATTTCTGTGCCTGAAACGGGTCAAAATTGAAGCTTTTGAGTAAGCAAAACTCTGTAAAAATGGCAATTTTGGTCACTGTGAGGGTTTAAAAAGTGCTTATTCAACATGAGGCATGATCCAATTGACATTTTGAATCATTTTTGGTACAGTCCAAAAAATCAATTTCCGGATGAAAAACGATGACTCCGGACCTGTCGAACGTTCCCAAAATGGTCTATAATGATGAAATTTTAACATTTAATCTTTTGACTTTAAATGACTGTTGGATGTGAATAATGACTTTGTCAACTAAAATAAGTGTGTTTAAAGTCATTTCTGTGCCTGAAACGGGTCAAAATTGAAGCTTTTGAGTAAGCAAAACTCTGTAAAAATGGCAATTTTGGTCACTGTGAGGGTTTAAAAAGTGGTTATTCAACATGAGGCATGATCCAATTGACATTTTGAATCATTTTTGGTACAGTCCAAAAAATCAATTTTCGGATGAAAAACGATGACTCCGGACCTGTCGAACGATCCCAAAATGGTCAATATGGATGAAATTTAACATTTAATCTTTTGACTCTAAATGACTGTTGGATGTGAATAATGACTTTGTCAACTAAAATAAGTGTGTTTAAATTCATTTCTGTGCCTGAAACGGGTCAAAATTGAAGCTTTTGAGTAAGCAAAACTCTGTAAAAATGGCAATTTTGGTCACTGTGAGGGTTTAAAAAGTGGTTATTCAACATGAGGCATGATCCAATTGACATTTTGAATCATTTTTGGTACAGTCCAAAAAATCAATTTTCGGATGAAAAACGATGACTCCGGACCTGTCGAACGTTCCCAAAATGGTCTATAATGATGAAATTTTAACATTTAATCTTTTGACTTTAAATGACTGTTGGATGTGAATTATGACTTTGTCAACTAGAATAAGTGTGTTTAAAGTCATTTCTGTGCCTGAAACGGGTCAAAATTGAAGCTTTTGAGTAAGCAAAACTCTGTAAAAATGGCAATTTTAGTCACTGTGAGGGTTTAAAAAGTGGTTATTCAACATGAGGCACGATCCAATTGACATTTTGAATCATTTTTGGTACAGTCCAAAAAATCAATTTTCGGATGAAAAACGATGACTCCGGACCTGTCGAACGATCCCAAAATGGTCAATATGGATGAAATTTAACATTTAATCTTTTGACTCTAAATGACTGTTGGATGTGAATTATGACTTTGTCAACTAAAATAAGTGTGTTTAAATTCATTTCTGTGCCTGAAACGGGTCAAAATTGTAGCTTTTGAGTAAGCAAAACTCTGTAAAAATGGCAATTTTGGTCACTGTGAGGGTTTAAAAAGTGGTTATTCAACATGAGGCATGATCCAATTGACATTTTGAATCATTTTTGGTACAGTCCAAAAAATCAATTTTCGGATGAAAAACGATGACTCCGGACCTGTCGAACGATCCCAAAATGGTCTATAATGATGAAATTTTAACATTTAATCTTTTGACTCTAAATTACTGTTGGATGTGAATTATGACTTTGTCAACTAAAATAAGTGTGTTTAAAGTCATTTCTGTGCCTGAAACGGGTCAAAATTGAAGCTTTTGAGTAAGCAAAACTCTGTAAAAATGGCAATTTTGGTCACTGTGAGGGTTTAAAAAGTGGTTATTCAACATGAGGCATGATCCAATTGACATTTTGAATCATTTTTGGTACAGTCCAAAAAATCAATTTTCGGATGAAAAACGATGACTCCGGACCTGTCGAACGATCCCAAAATGGTCAATATGGATGAAATTTAACATTTAATCTTTTGACTCTAAATGACTGTTGGATGTGAATAATGACTTTGTCAACTAAAATAAGTGTGTTTAAATTCATTTCTGTGCCTGAAACGGGTCAAAATTGAAGCTTTTGAGTAAGCAAAACTCTGTAAAAATGGCAATTTTGGTCACTGTGAGGGTTTAAAAAGTGGTTATTCAACATGAGGCATGATCCAATTGACATTTTGAATCATTTTTGGTACAGTCCAAAAAATCAATTTTCGGATGAAAAACGATGACTCCGGACCTGTCGAACGTTCCCAAAATGGTCTATAATGATGAAATTTTAACATTTAATCTTTTGACTTTAAATGACTGTTGGATGTGAATTATGACTTTGTCAACTAGAATAAGTGTGTTTAAAGTCATTTCTGTGCCTGAAACGGGTCAAAATTGAAGCTTTTGAGTAAGCAAAACTCTGTAAAAATGGCAATTTTAGTCACTGTGAGGGTTTAAAAAGTGGTTATTCAACATGAGGCACGATCCAATTGACATTTTGAATCATTTTTGGTACAGTCCAAAAAATCAATTTTCGGATGAAAAACGATGACTCCGGACCTGTCGAACGATCCCAAAATGGTCAATATGGATGAAATTTAACATTTAATCTTTTGACTCTAAATGACTGTTGGATGTGAATTATGACTTTGTCAACTAAAATAAGTGTGTTTAAATTCATTTCTGTGCCTGAAACGGGTCAAAATTGTAGCTTTTGAGTAAGCAAAACTCTGTAAAAATGGCAATTTTGGTCACTGTGAGGGTTTAAAAAGTGGTTATTCAACATGAGGCATGATCCAATTGACATTTTGAATCATTTTTGGTACAGTCCAAAAAATCAATTTCCGGATGAAAAACGATGACTCCGGACCTGTCGAACGTTCCCAAAATGGTCTATAATGATGAAATTTTAACATTTAATCTTTTGACTTTAAATGACTGTTGGATGTGAATAATGACTTTGTCAACTAAAATAAGTGTGTTTAAAGTCATTTCTGTGCCTGAAACGGGTCAAAATTGAAGCTTTTGAGTAAGCAAAACTCTGTAAAAATGGCAATTTTGGTCACTGTGAGGGTTTAAAAAGTGGTTATTCAACATGAGGCATGATCCAATTGACATTTTGAATCATTTTTGGTACAGTCCAAAAAATCAATTTTCGGATGAAAAACGATGACTCCGGACCTGTCGAACGTTCCCAAAATGGTCTATAATGATGAAATTTTAACATTTAATCTTTTGACTTTAAATGACTGTTGGATGTGAATTATGACTTTGTCAACTAGAATAAGTGTGTTTAAAGTCATTTCTGTGCCTGAAACGGGTCAAAATTGAAGCTTTTGAGTAAGCAAAACTCTGTAAAAATGGCAATTTTAGTCACTGTGAGGGTTTAAAAAGTGGTTATTCAACATGAGGCACGATCCAATTGACATTTTGAATCATTTTTGGTACAGTCCAAAAAATCAATTTTCGGATGAAAAACGATGACTCCGGACCTGTCGAACGATCCCAAAATGGTCAATATGGATGAAATTTAACATTTAATCTTTTGACTCTAAATGACTGTTGGATGTGAATTATGACTTTGTCAACTAAAATAAGTGTGTTTAAATTCATTTCTGTGCCTGAAACGGGTCAAAATTGTAGCTTTTGAGTAAGCAAAACTCTGTAAAAATGGCAATTTTGGTCACTGTGAGGGTTTAAAAAGTGGTTATTCAACATGAGGCATGATCCAATTGACATTTTGAATCATTTTTGGTACAGTCCAAAAAATCAATTTTCGGATGAAAAACGATGACTCCGGACCTGTCGAACGATCCCAAAATGGTCTATAATGATGAAATTTTAACATTTAATCTTTTGACTCTAAATTACTGTTGGATGTGAATTATGACTTTGTCAACTAAAATAAGTGTGTTTAAAGTCATTTCTGTGCCTGAAACGGGTCAAAATTGAAGCTTTTGAGTAAGCAAAACTCTGTAAAAATGGCAATTTTGGTCACTGTGAGGGTTTAAAAAGTGGTTATTCAACATGAGGCAAGATCCAATTGATATTTTGAATCATTTTTGTTACAGTCCAAAAAATCAATTTTCGGATGAAAAACGATGACTCCGGAACTGTCGAACGTTCCCAAAATGGTCTATAATGATGAAATTTTAACATTTAATCTTTTGACTCTAAATGACTGTTGGATGTGAATTATGACTTTGTCAACTAGAATAAGTGTGTTTAAAGTCATTTCTGTGCCTGAAACGGGTCAAAATTGAAGCTTTTGAGTAAGCAAAACTCTGTAAAAATGGCAATTTTGGTCACTGTGAGGGTTTAAAAAGTGGTTATTCAACATGAGGCATGATCCAATTGACATTTTGAATCATTTTTGGTACAGTCCAAAAAATCAATTTTCGGATGAAAAACGATGACTCCGGACCTGTCGAACGATCCCAAAATGGTCAATATGGATGAAATTTAACATTTAATCTTTTGACTCTAAATGACTGTTGGATGTGAATAATGACTTTGTCAACTAAAATAAGTGTGTTTAAATTCATTTCTGTGCCTGAAACGGGTCAAAATTGAAGCTTTTGAGTAAGCAAAACTCTGTAAAAATGGCAATTTTGGTCACTGTGAGGGTTTAAAAAGTGGTTATTCAACATGAGGCATGATCCAATTGACATTTTGAATCATTTTTGGTACAGTCCAAAAAATCAATTTTCGGATGAAAAACGATGACTCCGGACCTGTCGAACGTTCCCAAAATGGTCTATAATGATGAAATTTTAACATTTAATCTTTTGACTTTAAATGACTGTTGGATGTGAATTATGACTTTGTCAACTAGAATAAGTGTGTTTAAAGTCATTTCTGTGCCTGAAACGGGTCAAAATTGAAGCTTTTGAGTAAGCAAAACTCTGTAAAAATGGCAATTTTAGTCACTGTGAGGGTTTAAAAAGTGGTTATTCAACATGAGGCACGATCCAATTGACATTTTGAATCATTTTTGGTACAGTCCAAAAAATCAATTTTCGGATGAAAAACGATGACTCCGGACCTGTCGAACGATCCCAAAATGGTCAATATGGATGAAATTTAACATTTAATCTTTTGACTCTAAATGACTGTTGGATGTGAATTATGACTTTGTCAACTAAAATAAGTGTGTTTAAATTCATTTCTGTGCCTGAAACGGGTCAAAATTGTAGCTTTTGAGTAAGCAAAACTCTGTAAAAATGGCAATTTTGGTCACTGTGAGGGTTTAAAAAGTGGTTATTCAACATGAGGCATGATCCAATTGACATTTTGAATCATTTTTGGTACAGTCCAAAAAATCAATTTTCGGATGAAAAACGATGACTCCGGACCTGTCGAACGATCCCAAAATGGTCTATAATGATGAAATTTTAACATTTAATCTTTTGACTCTAAATTACTGTTGGATGTGAATTATGACTTTGTCAACTAAAATAAGTGTGTTTAAAGTCATTTCTGTGCCTGAAACGGGTCAAAATTGAAGCTTTTGAGTAAGCAAAACTCTGTAAAAATGGCAATTTTGGTCACTGTGAGGGTTTAAAAAGTGGTTATTCAACATGAGGCAAGATCCAATTGATATTTTGAATCATTTTTGTTACAGTCCAAAAAATCAATTTTCGGATGAAAAACGATGACTCCGGAACTGTCGAACGTTCCCAAAATGGTCTATAATGATGAAATTTTAACATTTAATCTTTTGACTCTAAATGACTGTTGGATGTGAATTATGACTTTGTCAACTAGAATAAGTGTGTTTAAAGTCATTTCTGTGCCTGAAACGGGTCAAAATTGAAGCTTTTGAGTAAGCAAAACTCTGTAAAAATGGCAATTTTGGTCACTGTGAGGGTTTAAAAAGTGGTTATTCAACATGAGGCATGATCCAATTGACATTTTGAATCATTTTTGGTACAGTCCAAAAAATCAATTTTCGGATGAAAAACGATGACTCCGGACCTGTCGAACGATCCCAAAATGGTCAATATGGATGAAATTTAACATTTAATCTTTTGACTCTAAATGACTGTTGGATGTGAATAATGACTTTGTCAACTAAAATAAGTGTGTTTAAATTCATTTCTGTGCCTGAAACGGGTCAAAATTGAAGCTTTTGAGTAAGCAAAACTCTGTAAAAATGGCAATTTTGGTCACTGTGAGGGTTTAAAAAGTGGTTATTCAACATGAGGCATGATCCAATTGACATTTTGAATCATTTTTGGTACAGTCCAAAAAATCAATTTTCGGATGAAAAACGATGACTCCGGACCTGTCGAACGTTCCCAAAATGGTCTATAATGATGAAATTTTAACATTTAATCTTTTGACTTTAAATGACTGTTGGATGTGAATTATGACTTTGTCAACTAGAATAAGTGTGTTTAAAGTCATTTCTGTGCCTGAAACGGGTCAAAATTGAAGCTTTTGAGTAAGCAAAACTCTGTAAAAATGGCAATTTTAGTCACTGTGAGGGTTTAAAAAGTGGTTATTCAACATGAGGCACGATCCAATTGACATTTTGAATCATTTTTGGTACAGTCCAAAAAATCAATTTTCGGATGAAAAACGATGACTCCGGACCTGTCGAACGATCCCAAAATGGTCAATATGGATGAAATTTAACATTTAATCTTTTGACTCTAAATGACTGTTGGATGTGAATTATGACTTTGTCAACTAAAATAAGTGTGTTTAAATTCATTTCTGTGCCTGAAACGGGTCAAAATTGTAGCTTTTGAGTAAGCAAAACTCTGTAAAAATGGCAATTTTGGTCACTGTGAGGGTTTAAAAAGTGGTTATTCAACATGAGGCATGATCCAATTGACATTTTGAATCATTTTTGGTACAGTCCAAAAAATCAATTTTCGGATGAAAAACGATGACTCCGGACCTGTCGAACGATCCCAAAATGGTCTATAATGATGAAATTTTAACATTTAATCTTTTGACTCTAAATTACTGTTGGATGTGAATTATGACTTTGTCAACTAAAATAAGTGTGTTTAAAGTCATTTCTGTGCCTGAAACGGGTCAAAATTGAAGCTTTTGAGTAAGCAAAACTCTGTAAAAATGGCAATTTTGGTCACTGTGAGGGTTTAAAAAGTGGTTATTCAACATGATGCATGATCCAATTGATATTTTGAATCATTTTTGGTACAGTCCAAAAAATCAATTTTCGGATGAAAAACGATGACTCCGGACCTGTCGAACGTTCCCAAAATGGTCTATAATGATGAAATTTTAACATTTAATCTTTTGACTCTAAATGACTGTTGGATGTGAATTATGACTTTGTCAACTAAAATAAGTGTGTTTAAATTCATTTCTGTGCCTGAAACGGGTCAAAATTGTAGCTTTTGAGTAAGCAAAACTCTGTAAAAATGGCAATTTTGGTCACTGTGAGGGTTTAAAAAGTGGTTATTCAACATGAGGCATGATCCAATTGACATTTTGAATCATTTTTGGTACAGTCCAAAAAATCAATTTTCGGATGAAAAACGATGACTCCGGACCTGTCGAACGTTCCCAAAATGGTCTATAATGATGAAATTTTAACATTTAATCTTTTGACTCTAAATGACTGTTGGATGTGAATTATGACTTTGTCAACTAGAATAAGTGTGTTTAAAGTCATTTCTGTGCCTGAAACGGGTCAAAATTGAAGCTTTTAAGTAAGCAAAACTCTGTAAAAATGGCAATTTTAGTCACTATGAGGGTTTAAAAAGTGGTTATTCAACATGAGGCACGATCCAATTGACATTTTGAATCATTTTTGGTACAGTCCAAAAAATCATTTTTCGGATGAAAAACGATGACTCCGGACCTGTCGAACGATCCAAAATGGTCAATATGGATGAAATTTCAACATTTAATCTTTTGACTCTAAATGACTGCTGGATGTGAATTATGACTTTGTCAACTAAAATCAGTGTGTTTAAAGTCATTTCTGTGCCTGAAACGGGTCAAAATTGAAGCTTTTGAGTAAGCAAAACTCTGTAAAAATGGCAATTTTGGTCACTGTGAGGGTTTAAAAAGTGGTTATTCAACATGAGGGATGATCCAATTGACATTTTGAATCATTTTTGATACAGTCCAAAAAATCAATTTTCGGATGAAAAACGATGACTCCGGACCTGTCGAACGATCCCAAAATGGTCAATATGGATGAAATTTAACATTTAATCTTTTGACTCTAAATGACTGTTGGATGTGAATTATGACTTTGTCAACTAAAATAAGTGTGTTTAAATTCATTTCTGTGCCTGAAACGGGTCAAAATTGAAGCTTTTGAGTAAGCAAAACTCTGTAAAAATGGCAATTTTGGTCACTGTGAGGGTTTAAAAAGTGGGTATTCAACATGAGGCATGATCCAATTGACATTTTGAATCATTTTTGGTACAGTCCAAAAAATCAATTTTCGGATGAAAAACGATGACTCCGGACCTGTCGAACGTTCCCAAAATGGTCTATAATGATGAAATTTTAACATTTAATCTTTTGACTTTAAATGACTGTTGGATGTGAATTATGACTTTGTCAACTAGAATAAGTGTGTTTAAAGTCATTTCTGTGCCTGAAACGGGTCAAAATTGAAGCTTTTGAGTAAGCAAAACTCTGTAAAAATGGCAATTTTAGTCACTGTGAGGGTTTAAAAAGTGGTTATTCAACATGAGGCACGATCCAATTGACATTTTGAATCATTTTTGGTACAGTCCAAAAAATCAATTTTCGGATGAAAAACGATGACTCCGGACCTGTCGAACGTTCCCAAAATGGTCTATAATGATGAAATTTAACATTTAATCTTTTGACTCTAAATGACTGTTGGATGTGAATTATGACTTTGTCAACTAAAATAAGTGTGTTTAAATTCATTTCTGTGCCTGAAACGGGTCAAAATTGTAGCTTTTGAGTAAGCAAAACTCTGTAAAAATGGCAATTTTGGTCACTGTGAGGGTTTAAAAAGTGGTTATTCAACATGAGGCATGATCCAATTGACATTTTGAATCATTTTTGGTACAGTCCAAAAAATCAATTTTCGGATGAAAAACGATGACTCCGGACCTGTCGAACGATCCCAAAATGGTCTATAATGATGAAATTTTAACATTTAATCTTTTGACTCTAAATTACTGTTGGATGTGAATTATGACTTTGTCAACTAAAATAAGTGTGTTTAAATTCATTTCTGTGCCTGAAACGGGTCAAAATTGTAGCTTTTGAGTAAGCAAAACTCTGTAAAAATGGCAATTTTGGTCACTGTGAGGGTTTAAAAAGTGGTTATTCAACATGAGGCATGATCCAATTGACATTTTGAATCATTTTTGGTACAGTCCAAAAAATCAATTTTCGGATGAAAAACGATGACTCCGGACCTATCGAACGATCCCAAAATGGTCTATAATGATGAAATTTTAACATTTAATCTTTTGACTCTAAATTACTGTTGGATGTGAATTATGACTTTGTCAACTAAAATAAGTGTGTTTAAAGTCATTTCTGTGCCTGAAACGGGTCAAAATTGAAGCTTTTGAGTAAGCAAAACTCTGTAAAAATGGCAATTTTGGTCACTGTGAGGGTTTAAAAAGTGGTTATTCAACATGATGCATGATCCAATTGATATTTTGAATCATTTTTGGTACAGTCCAAAAAATCAATTTTCGGATGAAAAACGATGACTCCGGACCTGTCGAACGTTCCCAAAATGGTCTATAATGATGACATTTTAACATTTAATCTTTTGACTCTAAATGACTGTTGGATGTGAATTATGACTTTGTCAACTAGAATAAGTGTGTTTAAAGTCATTTCTGTGCCTGAAACGGGTCAAAATTGAAGCTTTTAAGTAAGCAAAACTCTGTAAAAATGGCAATTTTAGTCACTGTGAGGGTTTAAAAAGTGGTTATTCAACATGAGGCACGATACAATTGACATTTTGAATCATTTTTGGTAAAGTCCAAAAAATCAATTTTCGGATGAAAAACGATGACTCCGGACCTGTCGAACGATCCCAAAATGGTCAATATGGATGAAATTTAACATTTAATCTTTTGACTCTAAATGACTGTTGGATGTGAATTATGACTTTGTCAACTAAAATAAGTGTGTTTAAATTCATTTCTGTGCCTGAAACGGGTCAAAATTGTAGCTTTTGAGTAAGCAAAACTCTGTAAAAATGGCAATTTTGGTCACTGTGAGGGTTTAAAAAGTGGTTATTCAACATGAGGCATGATCCAATTGACATTTTGAATCATTTTTGGTACAGTCCAAAAAATCAATTTTCGGATGAAAAACGATGACTCCGGACCTGTCGAACGATCCCAAAATGGTCTATAATGATGAAATTTTAACATTTAATCTTTTGACTCTAAATTACTGTTGGATGTGAATTATGACTTTGTCAACTAAAATAAGTGTGTTTAAAGTCATTTCTGTGCCTGAAACGGGTCAAAATTGAAGCTTTTGAGTAAGCAAAACTCTGTAAAAATGGCAATTTTGGTCACTGTGAGGGTTTAAAAAGTGGTTATTCAACATGATGCATGATCCAATTGATATTTTGAATCATTTTTGGTACAGTCCAAAAAATCAATTTTCGGATGAAAAACGATGACTCCGGACCTGTCGAACGTTCCCAAAATGGTCTATAATGATGAAATTTTAACATTTAATCTTTTGACTCTAAATGACTGTTGGATGTGAATTATGACTTTGTCAACTAGAATAAGTGTGTTTAAAGTCATTTCTGTGCCTGAAACGGGTCAAAATTGAAGCTTTTAAGTAAGCAAAACTCTGTAAAAATGGCAATTTTAGTCACTGTGAGGGTTTAAAAAGTGGTTATTCAACATGAGGCACGATCCAATTGACATTTTGAATCATTTTTGGTACAGTCCAAAAAATCATTTTTCGGATGAAAAACGATGACTCCGGACCTGTCGAACGATCCAAAATGGTCAATATGGATGAAATTTCAACATTTAATCTTTTGACTCTAAATGACTGTTGGATGTGAATTATGACTTTGTCAACTAAAATCAGTGTGTTTAAAGTCATTTCTGTGCCTGAAACGGGTCAAAATTGAAGCTTTTGAGTACGCAAAACTCTGTAAAAATGGCAATTTTGGTCACTGTGAGGGTTTAAAAAGTGGTTATTCAACATGGGGCATGATCCAATTGACATTTTGAATCATTTTTGGTACAGTCCAAAAAATCAATTTTCGGATGAAAAACGATGACTCCGGATCTGTCGAACGATCCCAAAATGGTCAACATGGATGAAATTTCAACATTTAATCTTTTGACTCTAAATGACTGTTGGATGTGAATTATGACTTTTTCAACTAAAATAAGTGTGTTTAAAGTCATTTCTGTGCCTGAAACGGGTCAAAATTGAAGCTTTTGAGTAAGCAAAACTCAGTAAAAATGGCAATTTTGGTCACTGTGAGGGTTTAAAAAGTGGTTATTCAACATGAGGCATGATCCCAATTGACATTTTGAATCATTTTTGGTACCGTCCAAAAAATCAATTTTCGGATGAAAAACGATGACTCCGGACCTGTCGAACGATCCCAAAATGGTCTATAATGATGAAATTTTAACATTTAATCTTTTGACTCTAAATGACTGTTGGATGTGAATTATGACTTTGTCAACTAAAATAAGTGTGTTTAAATTCATTTCTGTGCCTGAAACGGGTCAAAATTGTAGCTTTTGAGTAAGCAAAACTCTGTAAAAATGGCAATTTTGGTCACTGTGAGGGTTTAAAAAGTGGTTATTCAACATGAGGCATGATCCAATTGACATTTTGAATCATTTTTGGTACAGTCCAAAAAATCAATTTTCGGATGAAAAACGATGACTCCAGACCTGTCGAACGATCCCAAAATGGTCTATAATGATGAAATTTTAACATTTAATCTTTTGACTCTAAATTACTGTTGGATGTGAATTATGACTTTGTCAACTAAAATAAGTGTGTTTAAAGTCATTTCTGTGCCTGAAACGGGTCAAAATTGAAGCTTTTGAGTAAGCAAAACTCTGTAAAAATGGCAATTTTGGTCACTGTGAGGGTTTAAAAAGTGGTTATTCAACATGATGCATGATCCAATTGATATTTTGAATCATTTTTGGTACAGTCCAAAAAATCAATTTTCGGATGAAAAACGATGACTCCGGACCTGTCGAACGTTCCCAAAATGGTCTATAATGATGAAATTTTAACATTTAATCTTTTGACTCTAAATGACTGTTGGATGTGAATTATGACTTTGTCCACTAAAATAAGTGTGTTTAAATTCATTTCTGTGCCTGAAACGGGTCAAAATTGTAGCTTTTGAGTAAGCAAAACTCTGTAAAAATGGCAATTTTGGTCACTGTGAGGGTTTAAAAAGTGGTTATTCAACATGAGGCATGATCCAATTGACATTTTGAATCATTTTTGGTACAGTCCAAAAAATCAATTTTCGGATGAAAAACGATGACTCCGGACCTGTCGAACGATCCCAAAATGGTCTATAATGATGAAATTTTAACATTTAATCTTTTGACTCTAAATTACTGTTGGATGTGAATTATGACTTTGTCAACTAAAATAAGTGTGTTTAAAGTCATTTCTGTGCCTGAAACGGGTCAAAATTGAAGCTTTTGAGTAAGCAAAACTCTGTAAAAATGGCAATTTTGGTCACTGTGAGGGTTTAAAAAGTGGTTATTCAACATGATGCATGATCCAATTGATATTTTGAATCATTTTTGGTACAGTCCAAAAAATCAATTTTCGGATGAAAAACGATGACTCCGGACCTGTCGAACGTTCCCAAAATGGTCTATAATGATGAAATTTTAACATTTAATCTTTTGACTCTAAATGACTGTTGGATGTGAATTATGACTTTGTCAACTAGAATAAGTGTGTTTAAAGTCATTTCTGTGCCTGAAACGGGTCAAAATTGAAGCTTTTAAGTAAGCAAAACTCTGTAAAAATGGCAATTTTAGTCACTATGAGGGTTTAAAAAGTGGTTATTCAACATGAGGCACGATCCAATTGACATTTTGAATCATTTTTGGTACAGTCCAAAAAATCATTTTTCGGATGAAAAACGATGACTCCGGACCTGTCGAACGATCCAAAATGGTCAATATGGATGAAATTTCAACATTTAATCTTTTGACTCTAAATGACTGCTGGATGTGAATTATGACTTTGTCAACTAAAATCAGTGTGTTTAAAGTCATTTCTGTGCCTGAAACGGGTCAAAATTGAAGCTTTTGAGTAAGCAAAACTCTGTAAAAATGGCAATTTTGGTCACTGTGAGGGTTTAAAAAGTGGTTATTCAACATGAGGGATGATCCAATTGACATTTTGAATCATTTTTGATACAGTCCAAAAAATCAATTTTCGGATGAAAAACGATGACTCCGGACCTGTCGAACGATCCCAAAATGGTCAATATGGATGAAATTTAACATTTAATCTTTTGACTCTAAATGACTGTTGGATGTGAATTATGACTTTGTCAACTAAAATAAGTGTGTTTAAATTCATTTCTGTGCCTGAAACGGGTCAAAATTGAAGCTTTTGAGTAAGCAAAACTCTGTAAAAATGGCAATTTTGGTCACTGTGAGGGTTTAAAAAGTGGGTATTCAACATGAGGCATGATCCAATTGACATTTTGAATCATTTTTGGTACAGTCCAAAAAATCAATTTTCGAATGAAAAACGATGACTCCGGACCTGTCGAACGTTCCCAAAATGGTCTATAATGATGAAATTTTAACATTTAATCTTTTGACTTTAAATGACTGTTGGATGTGAATTATGACTTTGTCAACTAGAATAAGTGTGTTTAAAGTCATTTCTGTGCCTGAAACGGGTCAAAATTGAAGCTTTTGAGTAAGCAAAACTCTGTAAAAATGGCAATTTTAGTCACTGTGAGGGTTTAAAAAGTGGTTATTCAACATGAGGCACGATCCAATTGACATTTTGAATCATTTTTGGTACAGTCCAAAAAATCAATTTTCGGATGAAAAACGATGACTCCGGACCTGTCGAACGTTCCCAAAATGGTCTATAATGATGAAATTTAACATTTAATCTTTTGACTCTAAATGACTGTTGGATGTGAATTATGACTTTGTCAACTAAAATAAGTGTGTTTAAATTCATTTCTGTGCCTGAAACGGGTCAAAATTGTAGCTTTTGAGTAAGCAAAACTCTGTAAAAATGGCAATTTTGGTCACTGTGAGGGTTTAAAAAGTGGTTATTCAACATGAGGCATGATCCAATTGACATTTTGAATCATTTTTGGTACAGTCCAAAAAATCAATTTTCGGATGAAAAACGATGACTCCGGACCTGTCGAACGATCCCAAAATGGTCTATAATGATGAAATTTTAACATTTAATCTTTTGACTCTAAATTACTGTTGGATGTGAATTATGACTTTGTCAACTAAAATAAGTGTGTTTAAAGTCATTTCTGTGCCTGAAACGGGTCAAAATTGAAGCTTTTGAGTAAGCAAAACTCTGTAAAAATGGCAATTTTGGTCACTGTGAGGGTTTAAAAAGTGGTTATTCAACATGATGCATGATCCAATTGATATTTTGAATCATTTTTGGTACAGTCCAAAAAATCAATTTCCGGATGAAAAACGATGACTCCGGACCTGTCGAATGTTCCCAAAATGGTCTATAATGATGAAATTTTAACATTTAATCTTTTGACTCTAAATGACTGTTGGATGTGAATTATGACTTTGTCAACTAGAATAAGTGTGTTTAAAGTCATTTCTGTGCCTGAAACGGGTCAAAATTGAAGCTTTTAAGTAAGCAAAACTCTGTAAAAATGGCAATTTTAGTCACTGTGAGGGTTTAAAAAGTGGTTATTCAACATGAGGCACGATCCAATTGACATTTTGAATCATTTTTGGTAAAGTCCAAAAAATCAATTTTCGGATGAAAAACGATGACTCCGGACCTGTCGAACGATCCCAAAATGGTCAATATGGATGAAATTTAACATTTAATCTTTTGACTCTAAATGACTGTTGGATGTGAATTATGACTTTGTCAACTAAAATAAGTGTGTTTAAATTCATTTCTGTGCCTGAAACGGGTCAAAATTGTAGCTTTTGAGTAAGCAAAACTCTGTAAAAATGGCAATTTTGGTCACTGTGAGGGTTTAAAAAGTGGTTATTCAACATGAGGCATGATCCAATTGACATTTTGAATCATTTTTGGTACAGTCCAAAAAATCAATTTTCGGATGAAAAACGATGACTCCGGACCTATCGAACGATCCCAAAATGGTCTATAATGATGAAATTTTAACATTTAATCTTTTGACTCTAAATTACTGTTGGATGTGAATTATGACTTTGTCAACTAAAATAAGTGTGTTTAAAGTCATTTCTGTGCCTGAAACGGGTCAAAATTGAAGCTTTTGAGTAAGCAAAACTCTGTAAAAATGGCAATTTTGGTCACTGTGAGGGTTTAAAAAGTGGTTATTCAACATGATGCATGATCCAATTGATATTTTGAATCATTTTTGGTACAGTCCAAAAAATCAATTTTCGGATGAAAAACGATGACTCCGGACCTGTCGAACGTTCCCAAAATGGTCTATAATGATGACATTTTAACATTTAATCTTTTGACTCTAAATGACTGTTGGATGTGAATTATGACGTTGTCAACTAGAATAAGTGTGTTTAAAGTCATTTCTGTGCCTGAAACGGGTCAAAATTGAAGCTTTTAAGTAAGCAAAACTCTGTAAAAATGGCAATTTTAGTCACTGTGAGGGTTTAAAAAGTGGTTATTCAACATGAGGCACGATCCAATTGACATTTTGAATCATTTTTGGTAAAGTCCAAAAAATCAATTTTCGGATGAAAAACGATGACTCCGGACCTGTCGAACGATCCCAAAATGGTCAATATGGATGAAATTTAACATTTAATCTTTTGACTCTAAATGACTGTTGGATGTGAATTATGACTTTGTCAACTAAAATAAGTGTGTTTAAATTCATTTCTGTGCCTGAAACGGGTCAAAATTGTAGCTTTTGAGTAAGCAAAACTCTGTAAAAATGGCAATTTTGGTCACTGTGAGGGTTTAAAAAGTGGTTATTCAACATGAGGCATGATCCAATTGACATTTTGAATCATTTTTGGTACAGTCCAAAAAATCAATTTTCGGATGAAAAACGATGACTCCGGACCTGTCGAACGATCCCAAAATGGTCTATAATGATGAAATTTTAACATTTAATCTTTTGACTCTAAATTACTGTTGGATGTGAATTATGACTTTGTCAACTAAAATAAGTGTGTTTAAAGTCATTTCTGTGCCTGAAACGGGTCAAAATTGAAGCTTTTGAGTAAGCAAAACTCTGTAAAAATGGCAATAATGGTCACTGTGAGGGTTTAAAAAGTGGTTATTCAACATGATGCATGATCCAATTGATATTTTGAATCATTTTTGGTACAGTCCAAAAAATCAATTTTCGGATGAAAAACGATGACTCCGGACCTGTCGAACGTTCCCAAAATGGTCTATAATGATGAAATTTTAACATTTAATCTTTTGACTCTAAATGACTGTTGGATGTGAATTATGACTTTGTCAACTAGAATAAGTGTGTTTAAAGTCATTTCTGTGCCTGAAACGGGTCAAAATTGAAGCTTTTAAGTAAGCAAAACTCTGTAAAAATGGCAATTTTAGTCACTGTGAGGGTTTAAAAAGTGGTTATTCAACATGAGGCACGATCCAATTGACATTTTGAATCATTTTTGGTACAGTCCAAAAAATCATTTTTCGGATGAAAAACGATGACTCCGGACCTGTCGAACGATCCAAAATGGTCAATATGGATGAAATTTCAACATTTAATCTTTTGACTCTAAATGACTGTTGGATGTGAATTATGACTTTGTCAACTAAAATCAGTGTGTTTAAAGTCATTTCTGTGCCTGAAACGGGTCAAAATTGAAGCTTTTGAGTACGCAAAACTCTGTAAAAATGGCAATTTTGGTCACTGTGAGGGTTTAAAAAGTGGTTATTCAACATGGGGCATGATCCAATTGACATTTTGAATCATTTTTGGTACAGTCCAAAAAATCAATTTTCGGATGAAAAACGATGACTCCGGATCTGTCGAACGATCCCAAAATGGTCAACATGGATGAAATTTCAACATTTAATCTTTTGACTCTAAATGACTGTTGGATGTGAATTATGACTTTTTCAACTAAAATAAGTGTGTTTAAAGTCATTTCTGTGCCTGAAACGGGTCAAAATTGAAGCTTTTGAGTAAGCAAAACTCAGTAAAAATGGCAATTTTGGTCACTGTGAGGGTTTAAAAAGTGGTTATTCAACATGAGGCATGATCCCAATTGACATTTTGAATCATTTTTGGTACCGTCCAAAAAATCAATTTTCGGATGAAAAACGATGACTCCGGACCTGTCGAACGATCCCAAAATGGTCTATAATGATGAAATTTTAACATTTAATCTTTTGACTCTAAATGACTGTTGGATGTGAATTATGACTTTGTCAACTAAAATAAGTGTGTTTAAATTCATTTCTGTGCCTGAAACGGGTCAAAATTGTAGCTTTTGAGTAAGCAAAACTCTGTAAAAATGGCAATTTTGGTCACTGTGAGGGTTTAAAAAGTGGTTATTCAACATGAGGCATGATCCAATTGACATTTTGAATCATTTTTGGTACAGTCCAAAAAATCAATTTTCGGATGAAAAACGATGACTCCGGACCTGTCGAACGATCCCAAAATGGTCTATAATGATGAAATTTTAACATTTAATCTTTTGACTCTAAATTACTGTTGGATGTGAATTATGACTTTGTCAACTAAAATAAGTGTGTTTAAAGTCATTTCTGTGCCTGAAACGGGTCAAAATTGAAGCTTTTGAGTAAGCAAAACTCTGTAAAAATGGCAATTTTGGTCACTGTGAGGGTTTAAAAAGTGGTTATTCAACATGATGCATGATCCAATTGATATTTTGAATCATTTTTGGTACAGTCCAAAAAATCAATTTTCGGATGAAAAACGATGACTCCGGACCTGTCGAACGTTCCCAAAATGGTCTATAATGATGAAATTTTAACATTTAATCTTTTGACTCTAAATGACTGTTGGATGTGAATTATGACTTTGTCAACTAAAATAAGTGTGTTTAAATTCATTTCTGTGCCTGAAACGGGTCAAAATTGTAGCTTTTGAGTAAGCAAAACTCTGTAAAAATGGCAATTTTGGTCACTGTGAGGGTTTAAAAAGTGGTTATTCAACATGAGGCATGATCCAATTGACATTTTGAATCATTTTTGGTACAGTCCAAAAAATCAATTTTCGGATGAAAAACGATGACTCCGGACCTGTCGAACGATCCCAAAATGGTCTATAATGATGAAATTTTAACATTTAATCTTTTGACTCTAAATTACTGTTGGATGTGAATTATGACTTTGTCAACTAAAATAAGTGTGTTTAAAGTCATTTCTGTGCCTGAAACGGGTCAAAATTGAAGCTTTTGAGTAAGCAAAACTCTGTAAAAATGGCAATTTTGGTCACTGTGAGGGTTTAAAAAGTGGTTATTCAACATGATGCATGATCCAATTGATATTTTGAATCATTTTTGGTACAGTCCAAAAAATCAATTTTCGGATGAAAAACGATGACTCCGGACCTGTCGAACGTTCCCAAAATGGTCTATAATGATGAAATTTTAACATTTAATCTTTTGACTCTAAATGACTGTTGGATGTGAATTATGACTTTGTCAACTAGAATAAGTGTGTTTAAAGTCATTTCTGTGCCTGAAACGGGTCAAAATTGAAGCTTTTAAGTAAGCAAAACTCTGTAAAAATGGCAATTTTAGTCACTATGAGGGTTTAAAAAGTGGTTATTCAACATGAGGCACGATCCAATTGACATTTTGAATCATTTTTGGTACAGTCCAAAAAATCATTTTTCGGATGAAAAACGATGACTCCGGACCTGTCGAACGATCCAAAATGGTCAATATGGATGAAATTTCAACATTTAATCTTTTGACTCTAAATGACTGCTGGATGTGAATTATGACTTTGTCAACTAAAATCAGTGTGTTTAAAGTCATTTCTGTGCCTGAAACGGGTCAAAATTGAAGCTTTTGAGTAAGCAAAACTCTGTAAAAATGGCAATTTTGGTCACTGTGAGGGTTTAAAAAGTGGTTATTCAACATGAGGGATGATCCAATTGACATTTTGAATCATTTTTGATACAGTCCAAAAAATCAATATTCGGATGAAAAACGATGACTCCGGACCTGTCGAACGATCCCAAAATGGTCAATATGGATGAAATTTAACATTTAATCTTTTGACTCTAAATGACTGTTGGATGTGAATTATGACTTTGTCAACTAAAATAAGTGTGTTTAAATTCATTTCTGTGCCTGAAACGGGTCAAAATTGAAGCTTTTGAGTAAGCAAAACTCTGTAAAAATGGCAATTTTGGTCACTGTGAGGGTTTAAAAAGTGGGTATTCAACATGAGGCATGATCCAATTGACATTTTGAATCATTTTTGGTACAGTCCAAAAAATCAATTTTCGGATGAAAAACGATGACTCCGGACCTGTCGAACGTTCCCAAAATGGTCTATAATGATGAAATTTTAACATTTAATCTTTTGACTTTAAATGACTGTTGGATGTGAATTATGACTTTGTCAACTAGAATAAGTGTGTTTAAAGTCATTTCTGTGCCTGAAACGGGTCAAAATTGAAGCTTTTGAGTAAGCAAAACTCTGTAAAAATGGCAATTTTAGTCACTGTGAGGGTTTAAAAAGTGGTTATTCAACATGAGGCACGATCCAATTGACATTTTGAATCATTTTTGGTACAGTCCAAAAAATCAATTTTCGGATGAAAAACGATGACTCCGGACCTGTCGAACGTTCGCAAAATGGTCTATAATGATGAAATTTAACATTTAATCTTTTGACTCTAAATGACTGTTGGATGTGAATTATGACTTTGTCAACTAAAATAAGTGTGTTTAAATTCATTTCTGTGCCTGAAACGGGTCAAAATTGTAGCTTTTGAGTAAGCAAAACTCTGTAAAAATGGCAATTTTGGTCACTGTGAGGGTTTAAAAAGTGGTTATTCAACATGAGGCATGATCCAATTGACATTTTGAATCATTTTTGGTACAGTCCAAAAAATCAATTTTCGGATGAAAAACGATGACTCCGGACCTGTCGAACGATCCCAAAATGGTCTATAATGATGAAATTTTAACATTTAATCTTTTGACTCTAAATTACTGTTGGATGTGAATTATGACTTTGTCAACTAAAATAAGTGTGTTTAAAGTCATTTCTGTGCCTGAAACGGGTCAAAATTGAAGCTTTTGAGTAAGCAAAACTCTGTAAAAATGGCAATTTTGGTCACTGTGAGGGTTTAAAAAGTGGTTATTCAACATGATGCATGATCCAATTGATATTTTGAATCATTTTTGGTACAGTCCAAAAAATCAATTTTCGGATGAAAAACGATGACTCCGGACCTGTCGAACGTTCCCAAAATGGTCTATAATGATGAAATTTTAACATTTAATCTTTTGACTCTAAATGACTGTTGGATGTGAATTATGACTTTGTCAACTAGAATAAGTGTGTTTAAAGTCATTTCTGTGCCTGAAACGGGTCAAAATTGAAGCTTTTAAGTAAGCAAAACTCTGTAAAAATGGCAATTTTAGTCACTGTGAGGGTTTAAAAAGTGGTTATTCAACATGAGGCACGATCCAATTGACATTTTGAATCATTTTTGGTAAAGTCCAAAAAATCAATTTTCGGATGAAAAACGATGACTCCGGACCTGTCGAACGATCCCAAAATGGTCAATATGGATGAAATTTAACATTTAATCTTTTGACTCTAAATGAATGTTGGATGTGAATTATGACTTTGTCAACTAAAATAAGTGTGTTTAAATTCATTTCTGTGCCTGAAACGGGTCAAAATTGTAGCTTTTGAGTAAGCAAAACTCTGTAAAAATGGCAATTTTGGTCACTGTGAGGGTTTAAAAAGTGGTTATTCAACATGAGGCATGATCCAATTGACATTTTGAATCATTTTTGGTACAGTCCAAAAAATCAATTTTCGGATGAAAAACGATGACTCCGGACCTATCGAACGATCCCAAAATGGTCTATAATGATGAAATTTTAACATTTAATCTTTTGACTCTAAATGACTGTTGGATGTGAATTATGACTTTGTCAACTAAAATAAGTGTGTTTAAAGTCATTTCTGTGCCTGAAACGGGTCAAAATTGAAGCTTTTGAGTAAGCAAAACTCTGTAAAAATGGCAATTTTGGTCACTGTGAGGGTTTAAAAAGTGGTTATTCAACATGATGCATGATCCAATTGATATTTTGAATCATTTTTGGTACAGTCCAAAAAATCAATTTTCGGATGAAAAACGATGACTCCGGACCTGTCGAACGATCCCAAAATGGTCAATATGGATGAAATTTAACATTTAATCTTTTGACTCTAAATGACTGTTGGATGTGAATTATGACTTTGTCAACTAAAATAAGTGTGTTTAAATTCAATTCTGTGCCTGAAACGGGTCAAAATTGTAGCTTTTGAGTAAGCAAAACTCTGTAAAAATGGCAATTTTGGTCACTGTGAGGGTTTAAAAAGTGGTTATTCAACATGAGGCATGATCCAATTGACATTTTGAATCATTTTTGGTACAGTCCAAAAAATCAATTTTCGGATGAAAAACGATGACTCCGGACCTGTCGAACGATCCCAAAATGGTCTATAATGATGAAATTTTAACATTTAATCTTTTGACTCTAAATTACTGTTGAATGTGAATTATGACTTTGTCAACTAAAATAAGTGTGTTTAAAGTCATTTCTGTGCCTGAAACGGGTCAAAATTGAAGCTTTTGAGTAAGCAAAACTCTGTAAAAATGGCAATTTTGGTCACTGTGAGGGTTTAAAAAGTGGTTATTCAACATGATGCATGATCCAATTGATATTTTGAATCATTTTTGGTACAGTCCAAAAAATCAATTTTCGGATGAAAAACGATGACTCCGGACCTGTCGAACGTTCCCAAAATGGTCTATAATGATGAAATTTTAACATTTAATCTTTTGACTCTAAATGACTGTTGGATGTGAATTATGACTTTGTCAACTAGAATAAGTGTGTTTAAAGTCATTTCTGTGCCTGAAACGGGTCAAAATTGAAGCTTTTAAGTAAGCAAAACTCTGTAAAAATGGCAATTTTAGTCACTGTGAGGGTTTAAAAAGTGGTTATTCAACATGAGGCACGATCCAATTGACATTTTGAATCATTTTTGGTACAGTCCAAAAAATCATTTTTCGGATGAAAAACGATGACTCCGGACCTGTCGAACGATCCAAAATGGTCAATATGGATGAAATTTCAACATTTAATCTTTTGACTCTAAATGACTGTTGGATGTGAATTATGACTTTGTCAACTAAAATCAGTGTGTTTAAAGTCATTTCTGTGCCTGAAACGGGTCAAAATTGAAGCTTTTGAGTACGCAAAACTCTGTAAAAATGGCAATTTTGGTCACTGTGAGGGTTTAAAAAGTGGTTATTCAACATGGGGCATGATCCAATTGACATTTTGAATCATTTTTGGTACAGTCCAAAAAATCAATTTTCGGATGAAAAACGATGACTCCGGATCTGTCGAACGATCCCAAAATGGTCAACATGGATGAAATTTCAACATTTAATCTTTTGACTCTAAATGACTGTTGGATGTGAATTATGACTTTGTCAACTAAAATAAGTGTGTTTAAATTCATTTCTGTGCCTGAAACGGGTCAAAATTGAAGCTTTTGAGTAAGCAAAACTCTGTAAAAATGGCAATTTTGGTCACTGTGAGGGTTTAAAAAGTGGGTATTCAACATGAGGCATGATCCAATTGACATTTTGAATCATTTTTGGTACAGTCCAAAAAATCAATTTTCGGATGAAAAACGATGACTCCGGACCTGTCGAACGTTCCCAAAATGGTCTATAATGATGAAATTTTAACATTTAATCTTTTGACTTTAAATGACTGTTGGATGTGAATTATGACTTTGTCAACTAGAATAAGTGTGTTTAAAGTCATTTCTGTGCCTGAAACGGGTCAAAATTGAAGCTTTTGAGTAAGCAAAACTCTGTAAAAATTGCAATTTTAGTCACTGTGAGGGTTTAAAAAGTGGTTATTCAACATGAGGCACGATCCAATTGACATTTTGAATCATTTTTGGTACAGTCCAAAAAATTAATTTTCGGATGAAAAACGATGACTCCGGACCTGTCGAACGATCCCAAAATGGTCAATATGGATGAAATTTTAACATTTAATCTTTTGACTCTAAATGACTGTTGGATGTGAATTATGACTTTGTCAACTAAAATAAGTGTGTTTAAATTCATTTCTGTGCCTGAAACGGGTCAAAATTGTAGCTTTTGAGTAAGCAAAACTCTGTAAAAATGGCAATTTTGGTCACTGTGAGGGTTTAAAAAGTGGTTATTCAACATGAGGCATGATCCAATTGACATTTTGAATCATTTTTGGTACAGTCCAAAAAATCAATTTTCGGATGAAAAACGATGACTCCGGACCTGTCGAACGATCCCAAAATGGTCTATAATGATGAAATTTTAACATTTAATCTTTTGACTCTAAATTACTGTTGAATGTGAATTATGACTTTGTCAACTAAAATAAGTGTGTTTAAAGTCATTTCTGTGCCTGAAACGGGTCAAAATTGAAGCTTTTGAGTAAGCAAAACTCTGTAAAAATGGCAATTTTGGTCACTGTGAGGGTTTAAAAAGTGGTTATTCAACATGATGCATGATCCAATTGATATTTTGAATCATTTTTGGTACAGTCCAAAAAATCAATTTTCGGATGAAAAACGATGACTCCGGACCTGTCGAACGTTCCCAAAATGGTCTATAATGATGAAATTTTAACATTTAATCTTTTGACTCTAAATGACTGTTGGATGTGAATTATGACTTTGTCAACTAGAATAAGTGTGTTTAAAGTCATTTCTGTGCCTGAAACGGGTCAAAATTGAAGCTTTTAAGTAAGCAAAACTCTGTAAAAATGGCAATTTTAGTCACTGTGAGGGTTTAAAAAGTGGTTATTCAACATGAGGCACGATCCAATTGACATTTTGAATCATTTTTGGTACAGTCCAAAAAATCATTTTTCGGATGAAAAACGATGACTCCGGACCTGTCGAACGATCCAAAATGGTCAATATGGATGAAATTTCAACATTTAATCTTTTGACTCTAAATGACTGTTGGATGTGAATTATGACTTTGTCAACTAAAATCAGTGTGTTTAAAGTCATTTCTGTGCCTGAAACGGGTCAAAATTGAAGCTTTTGAGTACGCAAAACTCTGTAAAAATGGCAATTTTGGTCACTGTGAGGGTTTAAAAAGTGGTTATTCAACATGGGGCATGATCCAATTGACATTTTGAATCATTTTTGGTACAGTCCAAAAAATCAATTTTCGGATGAAAAACGATGACTCCGGACCTGTCGAACGATCCCAAAATGGTCTATAATGATGAAATTTTAACATTTAATCTTTTGACTCTAAATTACTGTTGAATGTGAATTATGACTTTGTCAACTAAAATAAGTGTGTTTAAAGTCATTTCTGTGCCTGAAACGGGTCAAAATTGAAGCTTTTGAGTAAGCAAAACTCTGTAAAAATGGCAATTTTGGTCACTGTGAGGGTTTAAAAAGTGGTTATTCAACATGATGCATGATCCAATTGATATTTTGAATCATTTTTGGTACAGTCCAAAAAATCAATTTTCGGATGAAAAACGATGACTCCGGACCTGTCGAACGTTCCCAAAATGGTCTATAATGATGAAATTTTAACATTTAATCTTTTGACTCTAAATGACTGTTGGATGTGAATTATGACTTTGTCAACTAGAATAAGTGTGTTTAAAGTCATTTCTGTGCCTGAAACGGGTCAAAATTGAAGCTTTTAAGTAAGCAAAACTCTGTAAAAATGGCAATTTTAGTCACTGTGAGGGTTTAAAAAGTGGTTATTCAACATGAGGCACGATCCAATTGACATTTTGAATCATTTTTGGTACAGTCCAAAAAATCATTTTTCGGATGAAAAACGATGACTCCGGACCTGTCGAACGATCCAAAATGGTCAATATGGATGAAATTTCAACATTTAATCTTTTGACTCTAAATGACTGTTGGATGTGAATTATGACTTTGTCAACTAAAATCAGTGTGTTTAAAGTCATTTCTGTGCCTGAAACGGGTCAAAATTGAAGCTTTTGAGTACGCAAAACTCTGTAAAAATGGCAATTTTGGTCACTGTGAGGGTTTAAAAAGTGGTTATTCAACATGGGGCATGATCCAATTGACATTTTGAATCATTTTTGGTACAGTCCAAAAAATCAATTTTCGGATGAAAAACGATGACTCCGGATCTGTCGAACGATCCCAAAATGGTCAACATGGATGAAATTTCAACATTTAATCTTTTGACTCTAAATGACTGTTGGATGTGAATTATGACTTTGTCAACTAAAATAAGTGTGTTTAAATTCATTTCTGTGCCTGAAACGGGTCAAAATTGAAGCTTTTGAGTAAGCAAAACTCTGTAAAAATGGCAATTTTGGTCACTGTGAGGGTTTAAAAAGTGGGTATTCAACATGAGGCATGATCCAATTGACATTTTGAATCATTTTTGGTACAGTCCAAAAAATCAATTTTCGGATGAAAAACGATGACTCCGGACCTGTCGAACGTTCCCAAAATGGTCTATAATGATGAAATTTTAACATTTAATCTTTTGACTTTAAATGACTGTTGGATGTGAATTATGACTTTGTCAACTAGAATAAGTGTGTTTAAAGTCATTTCTGTGCCTGAAACGGGTCAAAATTGAAGCTTTTGAGTAAGCAAAACTCTGTAAAAATGGCAATTTTAGTCACTGTGAGGGTTTAAAAAGTGGTTATTCAACATGAGGCACGATCCAATTGACATTTTGAATCATTTTTGGTACAGTCCAAAAAATCAATTTTCGGATGAAAAACGATGACTCCGGACCTGTCGAACGTTCGCAAAATGGTCTATAATGATGAAATTTAACATTTAATCTTTTGACTCTAAATGACTGTTGGATGTGAATTATGACTTTGTCAACTAAAATAAGTGTGTTTAAATTCATTTCTGTGCCTGAAACGGGTCAAAATTGTAGCTTTTGAGTAAGCAAAACTCTGTAAAAATGGCAATTTTGGTCACTGTGAGGGTTTAAAAAGTGGTTATTCAACATGAGGCATGATCCAATTGACATTTTGAATCATTTTTGGTACAGTCCAAAAAATCAATTTTCGGATGAAAAACGATGACTCCGGACCTGTCGAACGATCCCAAAATGGTCTATAATGATGAAATTTTAACATTTAATCTTTTGACTCTAAATTACTGTTGGATGTGAATTATGACTTTGTCAACTAAAATAAGTGTGTTTAAAGTCATTTCTGTGCCTGAAACGGGTCAAAATTGAAGCTTTTGAGTAAGCAAAACTCTGTAAAAATGGCAATTTTGGTCACTGTGAGGGTTTAAAAAGTGGTTATTCAACATGATGCATGATCCAATTGATATTTTGAATCATTTTTGGTACAGTCCAAAAAATCAATTTTCGGATGAAAAACGATGACTCCGGACCTGTCGAACGTTCCCAAAATGGTCTATAATGATGAAATTTTAACATTTAATCTTTTGACTCTAAATGACTGTTGGATGTGAATTATGACTTTGTCAACTAGAATAAGTGTGTTTAAAGTCATTTCTGTGCCTGAAACGGGTCAAAATTGAAGCTTTTAAGTAAGCAAAACTCTGTAAAAATGGCAATTTTAGTCACTGTGAGGGTTTAAAAAGTGGTTATTCAACATGAGGCACGATCCAATTGACATTTTGAATCATTTTTGGTAAAGTCCAAAAAATCAATTTTCGGATGAAAAACGATGACTCCGGACCTGTCGAACGATCCCAAAATGGTCAATATGGATGAAATTTAACATTTAATCTTTTGACTCTAAATGAATGTTGGATGTGAATTATGACTTTGTCAACTAAAATAAGTGTGTTTAAATTCATTTCTGTGCCTGAAACGGGTCAAAATTGTAGCTTTTGAGTAAGCAAAACTCTGTAAAAATGGCAATTTTGGTCACTGTGAGGGTTTAAAAAGTGGTTATTCAACATGAGGCATGATCCAATTGACATTTTGAATCATTTTTGGTACAGTCCAAAAAATCAATTTTCGGATGAAAA
Source organism: Lissotriton vulgaris (assembly GCF_964263255.1). Classification (NCBI taxonomy): domain Eukaryota; kingdom Metazoa; phylum Chordata; class Amphibia; order Caudata; family Salamandridae; genus Lissotriton; species Lissotriton vulgaris. The sequence continues at coordinate 629,094 of NW_028252278.1, forward strand.
ACGATGACTCCGGACCTATCGAACGATCCCAAAATGGTCTATAATGATGAAATTTTAACATTTAATCTTTTGACTCTAAATTACTGTTGGATGTGAATTATGACTTTGTCAACTAAAATAAGTGTGTTTAAAGTCATTTCTGTGCCTGAAACGGGTCAAAATTGAAGCTTTTGAGTAAGCAAAACTCTGTAAAAATGGCAATTTTGGTCACTGTGAGGGTTTAAAAAGTGGTTATTCAACATGATGCATGATCCAATTGATATTTTGAATCATTTTTGGTACAGTCCAAAAAATCAATTTTCGGATGAAAAACGATGACTCCGGACCTGTCGAACGTTCCCAAAATGGTCTATAATGATGAAATTTTAACATTTAATCTTTTGACTCTAAATGACTGTTGGATGTGAATTATGACTTTGTCAACTAGAATAAGTGTGTTTAAAGTCATTTCTGTGCCTGAAACGGGTCAAAATTGAAGCTTTTAAGTAAGCAAAACTCTGTAAAAATGGCAATTTTAGTCACTGTGAGGGTTTAAAAAGTGGTTATTCAACATGAGGCACGATCCAATTGACATTTTGAATCATTTTTGGTAAAGTCCAAAAAATCAATTTTCGGATGAAAAACGATGACTCCGGACCTGTCGAACGATCCCAAAATGGTCAATATGGATGAAATTTAACATTTAATCTTTTGACTCTAAATGACTGTTGGATGTGAATTATGACTTTGTCAACTAAAATAAGTGTGTTTAAATTCATTTCTGTGCCTGAAACGGGTCAAAATTGTAGCTTTTGAGTAAGCAAAACTCTGTAAAAATGGCAATTTTGGTCACTGTGAGGGTTTAAAAAGTGGTTATTCAACATGAGGCATGATCCAATTGACATTTTGAATCATTTTTGGTACAGTCCAAAAAATCAATTTTCGGATGAAAAACGATGACTCCGGACCTGTCGAACGATCCCAAAATGGTCTATAATGATGAAATTTTAACATTTAATCTTTTGACTCTAAATTACTGTTGGATGTGAATTATGACTTTGTCAACTAAAATAAGTGTGTTTAAAGTCATTTCTGTGCCTGAAACGGGTCAAAATTGAAGCTTTTGAGTAAGCAAAACTCTGTAAAAATGGCAATTTTGGTCACTGTGAGGGTTTAAAAAGTGGTTATTCAACATGATGCATGATCCAATTGATATTTTGAATCATTTTTGGTACAGTCCAAAAAATCAATTTTCGGATGAAAAACGATGACTCCGGACCTGTCGAACGTTCCCAAAATGGTCTATAATGATGAAATTTTAACATTTAATCTTTTGACTCTAAATGACTGTTGGATGTGAATTATGACTTTGTCAACTAGAATAAGTGTGTTTAAAGTCATTTCTGTGCCTGAAACGGGTCAAAATTGAAGCTTTTAAGTAAGCAAAACTCTGTAAAAATGGCAATTTTAGTCACTGTGAGGGTTTAAAAAGTGGTTATTCAACATGAGGCACGATCCAATTGACATTTTGAATCATTTTTGGTACAGTCCAAAAAATCATTTTTCGGATGAAAAACGATGACTCCGGACCTGTCGAACGATCCAAAATGGTCAATATGGATGAAATTTCAACATTTAATCTTTTGACTCTAAATGACTGTTGGATGTGAATTATGACTTTGTCAACTAAAATCAGTGTGTTTAAAGTCATTTCTGTGCCTGAAACGGGTCAAAATTGAAGCTTTTGAGTACGCAAAACTCTGTAAAAATGGCAATTTTGGTCACTGTGAGGGTTTAAAAAGTGGTTATTCAACATGGGGCATGATCCAATTGACATTTTGAATCATTTTTGGTACAGTCCAAAAAATCAATTTTCGGATGAAAAACGATGACTCCGGATCTGTCGAACGATCCCAAAATGGTCAACATGGATGAAATTTCAACATTTAATCTTTTGACTCTAAATGACTGTTGGATGTGAATTATGACTTTTTCAACTAAAATAAGTGTGTTTAAAGTCATTTCTGTGCCTGAAACGGGTCAAAATTGAAGCTTTTGAGTAAGCAAAACTCTGTAAAAATGGCAATTTTGGTCACTGTGAGGGTTTAAAAAGTGGTTATTCAACATGAGGCCCGATCCAATTGACATTTTGAATCATTTTTGGTACAGTCCAAAAAATCAATTTTCGGATGAAAAACGATGACTCCGGACCTGTCGAACGATCCCAAAATGGTCTATAATGATGAAATTTTAACATTTAATCTTTTGACTCTAAATTACTGTTGGATGTGAATTATGACTTTGTCAACTAAAATAAGTGTGTTTAAAGTCATTTCTGTGCCTGAAACTGGTCAAAATTGAAGCTTTTGAGTAAGCAAAACTCTGTAAAAATGGCAATTTTGGTCACTGTGAGGGTTTAAAAAGTGGTTATTCAACATGAGGCATGATCCAATTGACATTTTGAATCATTTTTGGTACAGTCCAAAAAATCAATTTTCGGATGAAAAACGATGACTCCGGACCTGTCGAACGATCCCAAAATGGTCAATATGGATGAAATTTCAACATTTCATCTTTTGACTCTAAATGACTGTTGGATGTGAATTATGACTTTTTCAACTAAAATAAGTGTGTTTAAAGTCAATTCTGTGCCTGAAACGGGTCAAGTTTGAAGCTTTTGAGTAAGCAAAACTCTGTAAAAATGGCAATTTTGGTCACTGTGAGGGTTTAAAAAGTGGTTATTCAACATGAGGGACGATCCAATTGACATTTTGAATCATTTTTGGTACGGTCAAAAAAATCAATTTTCGGATGAAAAACGATGACTCCGGACCTGTCGAACGATCCCAAAATGGTCTATAATGATGAAATTTTAACATTTAATCTTTTGACTCTAAATGACTGTTGGATGTGAATTATGACTTTGTCAACTAGAATAAGTGTGTTTAAAGTCATTTCTGTGCCTGAAACGGGTCAAAATTGAAGCTTTTAAGTAAGCAAAACTCTGTAAAAATGGCAATTTTAGTCACTGTGAGGGTTTAAAAAGTGGTTATTCAACATGAGGCACGATCCAATTGACATTTTGAATCATTTTTGGTACAGTCCAAAAAATCATTTTTCGGATGAAAAACGATGACTCCGGACCTGTCGAACGATCCAAAATGGTCAATATGGATGAAATTTCAACATTTAATCTTTTGACTCTAAATGACTGTTGGATGTGAATTATGACTTTTTCAACTAAAATAAGTGTGTTTAAAGTCATTTCTGTGCCTGAAACGGGTCAAAATTGAAGCTTTTGAGTAAGCAAAACTCTGTAAAAATGGCAATTTTGGTCACTGTGAGGGTTTAAAAAGTGGTTATTCAACATGAGGCACGATCCAATTGACATTTTGAATCATTTTTGGTACAGTCCAAAAAATCAATTTTCGGATGAAAAACGATGACTCCGGACCTGTCGAACGATCCCAAAATGGTCTATAATGATGAAATTTTAACATTTAATCTTTTGACTCTAAATTACTGTTGGATGTGAATTATGACTTTGTCAACTAAAATAAGTGTGTTTAAAGTCATTTCTGTGCCTGAAACGGCTCAAAATTGAAGCTTTTGAGTAAGCAAAACTCTGTAAAAATGGCAATTTTGGTCACTGTGAGGGTTTAAAAAGTGGTTATTCAACATGAGGCATGATCCAATTGATATTTTGAATCATTTTTGGTACAGTCCAAAAAATCAATTTTCGGATGAAAAAGGATGACTCCGGACCTGTCGAACGTTCCCAAAATGGTCTATAATGATGAAATTTTAACATTTAATCTTTTGACTCTAAATGACTGTTGGATGTGAATTATGACTTTGTCAACTAGAATAAGTGTGTTTAAAGTCATTTCTGTGCCTGAAACGGGTCAAAATTGAAGCTTTTGAGTAGGCAAAACTCTGTAAAAATGGCAATTTTGGTCACTGTGAGGGTTTAAAAAGTGGTTATTCAACATGAGGCATGATCCAATTGACATTTTGAATCATTTTTGGTACAGTCCAAAAAATCAATTTTCGGATGAAAAACGATGACCTGTCGAACGATCCCAAAATGGTCAATATGGATGAAATTTCAACATTTAATCTTTTGACTCTAAATGACTGTTGGATGTGAATTATGACTTTTTCAACTAAAATAAGTGTGTTTAAAGTCATTTCTGTGCCTGAAACGGGTCAAAATTGAAGCTTTTGAGTAAGCAAAACTCTGTAAAAATGGCAATTTTGGTCACTGTGAGGGTTTAAAAAGTGGTTATTCAACATGAGACACGATCCAATTGACATTTTGAATCATTTTTGGTACAGTCCGAAAAATCAATTTTCGGATGAAAAATGATGACTCCGGACCTGTCGAACGATCCCAAAATGGTCAATAGGATGAAATTTCAACATTTAATCTTTTGACTCTAAATGACTGTTGGATGTGAATTATGACTTTGTCAACTAAAATAAGTGTGTTTAAATTCATTTCTGTGCCTGAAACGGGTCAAAATTGAAGCTTTTGAGTAAGCAAAACTCTGTAAAAATGGCAATTTTGGTCACTGTGAGGGTTTAAAAAGTGGTTATTCAACATGAGGGATGATCCAATTGACATTTTGAATCATTTTTGGTACAGTCCAAAAAATCAATTTTCGGATGAAAAACGATGACTCCGGACCTGTCGAACGATCCCAAAATGGTCAATATGGATGAAATTTAACATTTAATCTTTTGACTCTAAATGACTGTTGGATGTGAATTATGACTTTGTCAACTAAAATAAGTGTGTTTAAATTCATTTCTGTGCCTGAAACGGGTCAAAATTGAAGCTTTTGAGTAAGCAAAACTCTGTAAAAATGGCAATTTTGGTCACTGTGAGGGTTTAAAAAGTGGTTATTCAACATGAGGCATGATCCAATTGACATTTTGAATCATTTTTGGTACAGTCCAAAAAATCAATTTTCGGATGAAAAACGATGACTCCGGACATGTCAAACGATCCCAAAATGGTCTATAATGATGAAATTTTAACATTTAATCTTTTGACTCTAAATGACTGTTGGATGTGAATTATGACTTTGTCAACTAGAATAAGTGTGTTTAAAGTCATTTCTGTGCCTGAAACGGGTCAAAATTGAAGCTTTTGAGTAAGCAAAACTCTGTAAAAATGGCAATTTTGGTCACTGTGAGGGTTTAAAAAGTGGGTATTCAACATGAGGCATCATCCAATTGACATTTTGAATCATTTTTGGTACAGTCCAAAAAATCAATTTTCGGATGAAAAACGATGACTCCGGACCTGTCGAACGATCCCAAAATGGTCAATATGGATGAAATTTCAACATTTAATCTTTCGACTCTAAATGACTGTTGGATGTGAATTATGACTTTGTCAACTAGAATAAGTGTGTTTAAAGTCATTTCTGTGCCTGAAACGGGTCAAAATTGAATCTTTTGAGTAAGCAAAACTCTGTAAAAATGGCAATTTTGGTCACTGCGAGGGTTTAAAAAGTGGTTATTCAACATGAGGCATGATCCAATTGATATTTTGAATCATTTTTGGTACAGTCCAAAAAATCAATTTTCGGATGAAAAAGGATGACTCCGGACCTGTCGAACGTTCCCAAAATGGTCTATAATGATGAAATTTTAACATTTAATCTTTTGACTCTAAATGACTGTTGGATGTGAATTATGACTTTGTCAACTAGAATAAGTGTGTTTAAAGTCATTTCTGTGCCTGAAACGGGTCAAAATTGAAGCTTTTGAGTAGGCAAAACTCTGTAAAAATGGCAATTTTGGTCACTGTGAGGGTTTAAAAAGTGGTTATTCAACATGAGGCATGATCCAATTGACATTTTGAATCATTTTTGGTACAGTCCAAAAAATCAATTTTCGGATGAAAAACGATGACCTGTCGAACGATCCCAAAATGGTCAATATGGATGAAATTTCAACATTTAATCTTTTGACTCTAAATGACTGTTGGATGTGAATTATGACTTTTTCAACTAAAATAAGTGTGTTTAAAGTCATTTCTGTGCCTGAAACGGGTCAAAATTGAAGCTTTTGAGTAAGCAAAACTCTGTAAAAATGGCAATTTTGGTCACTGTGAGGGTTTAAAAAGTGGTTATTCAACATGAGACACGATCCAATTGACATTTTGAATCATTTTTGGTACAGTCCAAAAAATCAATTTTCGGATGAAAAATGATGACTCCGGACCTGTCGAACGATCCCAAAATGGTCAATAGGATGAAATTTCAACATTTAATCTTTTGACTCTAAATGACTGTTGGATGTGAATTTTGACTTTTTCAACTAAAATAAGTGTATTTAAAGTCATTTCTGTGCCTGAAACGGGTCAAAATTGAAGCTTTTGAGTAAGCAAAACTCTGTAAAAATGGCAATTTTGGTCACTGTGAGGGTTTAAAAAGTGGGTATTCAACATGAGGCACCATCCAATTGACATTTTGAATCATTTTTGGTACAGTCCAAAAAATCAATTTTCGGATGAAAAACGATGACTCCGGACCTGTCGAACGATCCCAAAATGGTCTATAATGATGAAATTTTAACATTTAATCTTTTGACTCTAAATGACTGTTGGATGTGAATTATGACTTTGTCAACTAGAATAAGTGTGTTTAAAGTCATTTCTGTGCCTGAAACGGGTCAAAATTGAAGCTTTTGAGTAAGCAAAACTCTGTAAAAATGGCAATTTTGGTCACTGTGAGGGTTTAAAAAGTGGGTATTCAACATGAGGCACCATCCAATTGACATTTTGAATCATTTTTTGTACAGTCCAAAAAATCAATTTTCGGATGAAAAACGACTCCGGACCTGTCGAACGATCCCAAAATGGTCAATATGGATGAAATTTCAACATTTAATCTTTCGACTCTAAATGACTGTTGGATGTGAATTATGACTTTGTCAACTAGAATAAGTGTGTTTAAAGTCATTTCTGTGCCTGAAACGGGTCAAAATTGAATCTTTTGAGTAAGCAAAACTCTGTAAAAATGGCAATTTTGGTCACTGTGAGGGTTTAAAAAGTGGTTATTCAACATGAGGCATGATCCAATTGACATTTTGAATCATTTTTGGTACAGTCCAAAAAATCAATTTTCGGATGAAAAACGATGACTCCGGACCTGTCGAACGATCCCAAAATGGTCTATAATGATGAAATTTTAACATTTAATCTTTTGACTCTAAATTACTGTTGGATGTGAATTATGACTTTGTCAACTAAAATAAGTGTGTTTAAAGTCATTTCTGTGCCTGAAACGGGTCAAAATTGAAGCTTTTGAGTAAGCAAAACTCTGTAAAAATGGCAATTTTGGTCACTGTGAGGGTTTAAAAAGTGGTTATTCAACATGAGGCATGATCCAATTGACATTTTGAATCATTTTTGGTACAGTCCAAAAAATCAATTTTCGGATGAAAAACGATGACTCCGGACCAGTCGAACGATCCCAAAATGGTCTATAATGATGAAATTTCAACATTTAATCTTTTGACTCTAAATGACTGTTGGATGTGAATTATGACTTTGTCAACTAAAGTAAGTGTGTTTAAAGTCATTTCTGTGCCTGAAACGGGTCAAAATTGAAGCTTTTGAGTAAGCAAAACTCTGTAAAAATGGCAATTTTGGTCACTGTGAGGGTTTAAAAAGTGGTTTTTCAACATGAGACACGATCCAATTGACATTTTGAATCATTTTTGGTACAGTCCGAAAAATCAATTTTCGGATGAAAAATGATGACTCCGGACCTGTCGAACGATCCCAAAATGGTCAATAGGATGAAATTTCAACATTTAATCTTTTGACTCTAAATGACTGTTGGATGTGAATTATGACTTTGTCAACTAAAATAAGTGTGTTTAAATTCATTTCTGTGCCTGAAACGGGTCAAAATTGAAGCTTTTGAGTAAGCAAAACTCTGTAAAAATGGCAATTTTGGTCACTGTGAGGGTTTAAAAAGTGGTTATTCAACATGAGGGATGATCCAATTGACATTTTGAATCATTTTTGGTACAGTCCAAAAAATCAATTTTCGGATGAAAAACGATGACTCCGGACCTGTCGAACGATCCCAAAATGGTCAATATGGATGAAATTTAACATTTAATCTTTTGACTCTAAATGACTGTTGGATGTGAATTATGACTTTGTCAACTAAAATAAGTGTGTTTAAATTCATTTCTGTGCCTGAAACGGGTCAAAATTGAAGCTTTTGAGTAAGCAAAACTCTGTAAAAATGGCAATTTTGGTCACTGTGAGGGTTTAAAAAGTGGTTATTCAACATGAGGCATGATCCAATTGACATTTTGAATCATTTTTGGTACAGTCCAAAAAATCAATTTTCGGATGAAAAACGATGACTCCGGACATGTCAAACGATCCCAAAATGGTCTATAATGATGAAATTTTAACATTTAATCTTTTGACTCTAAATGACTGTTGGATGTGAATTATGACTTTGTCAACTAGAATAAGTGTGTTTAAAGTCATTTCTGTGCCTGAAACGGGTCAAAATTGAAGCTTTTGAGTAAGCAAAACTCTGTAAAAATGGCAATTTTGGTCACTGTGAGGGTTTAAAAAGTGGGTATTCAACATGAGGCATCATCCAATTGACATTTTGAATCATTTTTGGTACAGTCCAAAAAATCAATTTTCGGATGAAAAACGATGACTCCGGACCTGTCGAACGATCCCAAAATGGTCTATAATGATGAAATTTTAACATTTAATCTTTTGACTCTAAATTACTGTTGGATGTGAATTATGACTTTGTCAACTAAAATAAGTGTGTTTAAAGTCATTTCTGTGCCTGAAACGGGTCAAAATTGAAGCTTTTGAGTAAGCAAAACTCTGTAAAAATGGCAATTTTGGTCACTGTGAGGGTTTAAAAAGTGGTTATTCAACATGAGGCATGATCCAATTGACATTTTGAATCATTTTTGGTACAGTCCAAAAAATCAATTTTCGGATGAAAAACGATGACTCCGGACCAGTCGAACGATCCCAAAATGGTCTATAATGATGAAATTTCAACATTTAATCTTTTGACTCTAAATGACTGTTGGATGTGAATTATGACTTTGTCAACTAAAGTAAGTGTGTTTAAAGTCATTTCTGTGCCTGAAACGGGTCAAAATTGAAGCTTTTGAGTAAGCAAAACTCTGTAAAAATGGCAATTTTGGTCACTGTGAGGGTTTAAAAAGTGGTTATTCAACATGAGACACGATCCAATTGACATTTTGAATCATTTTTGGTACAGTCCGAAAAATCAATTTTCGGATGAAAAATGATGACTCCGGACCTGTCGAACGATCCCAAAATGGTCAATAGGATGAAATTTCAACATTTAATCTTTTGACTCTAAATGACTGTTGGATGTGAATTATGACTTTGTCAACTAAAATAAGTGTGTTTAAATTCATTTCTGTGCCTGAAACGGGTCAAAATTGAAGCTTTTGAGTAAGCAAAACTCTGTAAAAATGGCAATTTTGGTCACTGTGAGGGTTTAAAAAGTGGTTATTCAACATGAGGGATGATCCAATTGACATTTTGAATCATTTTTGGTACAGTCCAAAAAATCAATTTTCGGATGAAAAACGATGACTCCGGACCTGTCGAACGATCCCAAAATGGTCAATATGGATGAAATTTAACATTTAATCTTTTGACTCTAAATGACTGTTGGATGTGAATTATGACTTTGTCAACTAAAATAAGTGTGTTTAAATTCATTTCTGTGCCTGAAACGGGTCAAAATTGAAGCTTTTGAGTAAGCAAAACTCTGTAAAAATGGCAATTTTGGTCACTGTGAGGGTTTAAAAAGTGGTTATTCAACATGAGGCATGATCCAATTGACATTTTGAATCATTTTTGGTACAGTCCAAAAAATCAATTTTCGGATGAAAAACGATGACTCCGGACATGTCAAACGATCCCAAAATGGTCTATAATGATGAAATTTTAACATTTAATCTTTTGACTCTAAATGACTGTTGGATGTGAATTATGACTTTGTCAACTAGAATAAGTGTGTTTAAAGTCATTTCTGTGCCTGAAACGGGTCAAAATTGAAGCTTTTGAGTAAGCAAAACTCTGTAAAAATGGCAATTTTGGTCACTGTGAGGGTTTAAAAAGTGGGTATTCAACATGAGGCATCATCCAATTGACATTTTGAATCATTTTTGGTACAGTCCAAAAAATCAATTTTCGGATGAAAAACGATGACTCCGGACATGTCAAACGATCCCAAAATGGTCTATAATGATGAAATTTTAACATTTAATCTTTTGACTCTAAATGACTGTTGGATGTGAATTATGACTTTGTCAACTAGAATAAGTGTGTTTAAAGTCATTTCTGTGCCTGAAACGGGTCAAAATTGAAGCTTTTGAGTAAGCAAAACTCTGTAAAAATGGCAATTTTGGTCACTGTGAGGGTTTAAAAAGTGGGTATTCAACATGAGGCATCATCCAATTGACATTTTGAATCATTTTTGGTACAGTCCAAAAAATCAATTTTCGGATGAAAAACGATGACTCCGGACATGTCAAACGATCCCAAAATGGTCAATATGGATGAAATTTCAACATTTAATCTTTCGACTCTAAATGACTGTTGGATGTGAATTATGACTTTGTCAACTAGAATAAGTGTGTTTAAAGTCATTTCTGTGCCTGAAACGGGTCAAAATTGAATCTTTTGAGTAAGCAAAACTCTGTAAAAATGGCAATTTTGGTCACTGCGAGGGTTTAAAAAGTGGTTATTCAACATGAGGCATGATCCAATTGATATTTTGAATCATTTTTGGTACAGTCCAAAAAATCAATTTTCGGATGAAAAAGGATGACTCCGGACCTGTCGAACGTTCCCAAAATGGTCTATAATGATGAAATTTTAACATTTAATCTTTTGACTCTAAATGACTGTTGGATGTGAATTATGACTTTGTCAACTAGAATAAGTGTGTTTAAAGTCATTTCTGTGCCTGAAACGGGTCAAAATTGAAGCTTTTGAGTAGGCAAAACTCTGTAAAAATGGCAATTTTGGTCACTGTGAGGGTTTAAAAAGTGGTTATTCAACATGAGGCATGATCCAATTGACATTTTGAATCATTTTTGGTACAGTCCAAAAAATCAATTTTCGGATGAAAAACGATGACCTGTCGAACGATCCCAAAATGGTCAATATGGATGAAATTTCAACATTTAATCTTTTGACTCTAAATGACTGTTGGATGTGAATTATGACTTTTTCAACTAAAATAAGTGTGTTTAAAGTCATTTCTGTGCCTGAAACGGGTCAAAATTGAAGCTTTTGAGTAAGCAAAACTCTGTAAAAATGGCAATTTTGGTCACTGTGAGGGTTTAAAAAGTGGTTATTCAACATGAGACACGATCCAATTGACATTTTGAATCATTTTTGGTACAGTCCAAAAAATCAATTTTCGGATGAAAAATGATGACTCCGGACCTGTCGAACGATCCCAAAATGGTCAATAGGATGAAATTTCAACATTTAATCTTTTGACTCTAAATGACTGTTGGATGTGAATTTTGACTTTTTCAACTAAAATAAGTGTATTTAAAGTCATTTCTGTGCCTGAAACGGGTCAAAATTGAAGCTTTTGAGTAAGCAAAACTCTGTAAAAATGGCAATTTTGGTCACTGTGAGGGTTTAAAAAGTGGGTATTCAACATGAGGCACCATCCAATTGACATTTTGAATCATTTTTGGTACAGTCCAAAAAATCAATTTTCGGATGAAAAACGATGACTCCGGACCTGTCGAACGATCCCAAAATGGTCTATAATGATGAAATTTTAACATTTAATCTTTTGACTCTAAATGACTGTTGGATGTGAATTATGACTTTGTCAACTAGAATAAGTGTGTTTAAAGTCATTTCTGTGCCTGAAACGGGTCAAAATTGAAGCTTTTGAGTAAGCAAAACTCTGTAAAAATGGCAATTTTGGTCACTGTGAGGGTTTAAAAAGTGGGTATTCAACATGAGGCACCATCCAATTGACATTTTGAATCATTTTTTGTACAGTCCAAAAAATCAATTTTCGGATGAAAAACGACTCCGGACCTGTCGAACGATCCCAAAATGGTCAATATGGATGAAATTTCAACATTTAATCTTTCGACTCTAAATGACTGTTGGATGTGAATTATGACTTTGTCAACTAGAATAAGTGTGTTTAAAGTCATTTCTGTGCCTGAAACGGGTCAAAATTGAATCTTTTGAGTAAGCAAAACTCTGTAAAAATGGCAATTTTGGTCACTGTGAGGGTTTAAAAAGTGGTTATTCAACATGAGGCATGATCCAATTGACATTTTGAATCATTTTTGGTACAGTCCAAAAAATCAATTTTCGGATGAAAAACGATGACTCCGGACCTGTCGAACGATCCCAAAATGGTCTATAATGATGAAATTTTAACATTTAATCTTTTGACTCTAAATTACTGTTGGATGTGAATTATGACTTTGTCAACTAAAATAAGTGTGTTTAAAGTCATTTCTGTGCCTGAAACGGGTCAAAATTGAAGCTTTTGAGTAAGCAAAACTCTGTAAAAATGGCAATTTTGGTCACTGTGAGGGTTTAAAAAGTGGTTATTCAACATGAGGCATGATCCACTTGACATTTTGAATCATTTTTGGTACAGTCCAAAAAATCAATTTTCGGATGAAAAACGATGACTACGGACCTGTCGAACGATCCCAAAATGGTCTATAATGATGAAATTTTAACATTTAATCTTTTGACTCTAAATTACTGTTGGATGTGAATTATGACTTTGTCAACTAAAATAAGTGTGTTTAAAGTCATTTCTGTGCCTGAAACGGGTCAAAATTGAAGCTTTTGAGTAAGCAAAACTCTGTAAAAATGGCAATTTTGGTCACTGTGAGGGTTTAAAAAGTGGTTATTCAACATGAGGCATGATCCACTTGACATTTTGAATCATTTTTGGTACAGTCCAAAAAATCAATTTTCGGATGAAAAACAATGACTCCGGACCTGTCGAACGTTTCCAAAATGGTCTATAATGATGAAATTTTAACATTTAATCTTTTGACTCTAAATGACTGTTGGATGTGAATTATGACTTTGTCAACTAGAATAAGTGTGTTTAAAGTCATTTCTGTGCCTGAAACGGGTCAAAATTGAAGCTTTTGAGTAAGCAAAACTCTGTAAAAATGGCAATTTTAGTCACTGTGAGGGTTTAAAAAGTGGTTATTCAACATGAGGCACGATCCAATTGACATTTTGAATCATTTTTGGCACAGTCCAAAAAATCAATTTTCGGATGAAAAACGATGACTCCGGACCTGTCGAACGATCCCAAAATGGTCAATATGGATGAAATTTCAACATTTAATCTTTTGACTCTAAATGACTGTTGGATGTGAATTATGACTTTGTCAACTAAAATCAGTGTGTTTAAAGTCATTTCTGTGCCTGAAACGGGTCAAAATTGAAGCTTTTGAGTAAGCAAAACTCTGTAAAAATGGCAATTTTGGTCACTGTGAGGGTTTAAAAAGTGGTTATTCAACATGAGGGATGATCCAATTGACATTTTGAATCATTTTTGGTACAGTCCAAAAAATCAATTTTCGGATGAAAAACGATGTCGAACGATCCCAAAATGGTCAATAGGATGAAATTTTAACATTTAATCTTTTGACTCTAAATGACTGTTGGATGTGAATTATGACTTTGTCAACTAGAATAAGTGTGTTTAAAGTCATTTCTGTGCCTGAAACGGGTCAAAATGGAAGCTTTTGAATAAGCAAAACTCTGTAAAAATGGCAATTTTGGTCACTGTGAGGGTTTAAAAAGTGGTTATTCAACATGAGGCATGATCCAATTGACATTTTGAATCATTTTTGGTACAGTCCAAAAAATCAATTTTCAGATGAAAAACGATGACTCCGGACCTGTCGAACGATCCCAAAATGGTCTATAATGATGAAATTTTAACATTTAATCTTTTGACTCTAAATGACTGTTGGATGTGAATTATGACTTTGTCAACTAGAATAAGTGTGTTTAAAGTCATTTCTGTGCCTGAAACGGGTCAAAATTGAAGCTTTTGAGTAAGCAAAACTCTGTAAAAATGGCAATTTTAGTCACTGTGAGGGTTTAAAAAGTGGTTATTCAACATGAGGCACGATCCAATTGACATTTTGAATCATTTTTGGCACAGTCCAAAAAATCAATTTTCGGATGAAAAACGATGACTCCGGACCTGTCGAACGATCCCAAAATGGTCAATATGGATGAAATTTCAACATTTAATCTTTTGACTCTAAATGACTGTTGGATGTGAATTATGACTTTGTCAACTAAAATCAGTGTGTTTAAAGTCATTTCTGTGCCTGAAACGGGTCAAAATTGAAGCTTTTGAGTAAGCAAAACTCTGTAAAAATGGCAATTTTGGTCACTGTGAGGGTTTAAAAAGTGGTTATTCAACATGAGGGATGATCCAATTGACATTTTGAATCATTTTTGGTACAGTCCAAAAAATCAATTTTCGGATGAAAAACGATGACTCCGGACCTGTCGAACGATCCCAAAATGGTCAATATGGATGAAATTTAACATTTAATCTTTTGACTCTAAATGACTGTTGGATGTGAATTATGACTTTGTCAACTAAAATAAGTGTGTTTAAATTCATTTCTGTGCCTGAAACGGGTCAAAATTGAAGCTTTTGAGTAAGCAAAACTCTGTAAAAATGGCAATTTTGGTCACTGTGAGGGTTTAAAAAGTGGTTATTCAACATGAGGCATGATCCAATTGACATTTTGAATCATTTTTGGTACAGTCCAAAAAATCAATTTTCGGATGAAAAACGATGACTCCGGACCTGTCAAACGATCCCAAAATGGTCTATAATGATGAAATTTTAACATTTAATCTTTTGACTCTAAATTACTGTTGGATGTGAATTATGACTTTGTCAACTAAAATAAGTGTGTTTAAAGTCATTTCTGTGCCTGAAACGGGTCAAAATTGAAGCTTTTGAGTAAGCAAAACTCTGTAAAAATGGCAATTTTGGTCACTGTGAGGGTTTAAAAAGTGGGTATTCAACATGAGGCACCATCCAATTGACATTTTGAATCATTTTTTGTACAGTCCAAAAAATCAATTTTCGGATGAAAAACGACTCCGGACCTGTCGAACGATCCCAAAATGGTCAATATGGATGAAATTTCAACATTTAATCTTTCGACTCTAAATGACTGTTGGATGTGAATTATGACTTTGTCAACTAGAATAAGTGTGTTTAAAGTCATTTCTGTGCCTGAAACGGGTCAAAATTGAATCTTTTGAGTAAGCAAAACTCTGTAAAAATGGCAATTTTGGTCACTGTGAGGGTTTAAAAAGTGGTTATTCAACATGAGGCATGATCCAATTGACATTTTGAATCATTTTTGGTACAGTCCAAAAAATCAATTTTCGGATGAAAAACGATGACTCCGGACCTGTCGAACGATCCCAAAATGGTCTATAATGATGAAATTTTAACATTTAATCTTTTGACTCTAAATTACTGTTGGATGTGAATTATGACTTTGTCAACTAAAATAAGTGTGTTTAAAGTCATTTCTGTGCCTGAAACGGGTCAAAATTGAAGCTTTTGAGTAAGCAAAACTCTGTAAAAATGGCAATTTTGGTCACTGTGAGGGTTTAAAAAGTGGTTATTCAACATGAGGCATGATCCACTTGACATTTTGAATCATTTTTGGTACAGTCCAAAAAATCAATTTTCGGATGAAAAACGATGACTACGGACCTGTCGAACGATCCCAAAATGGTCTATAATGATGAAATTTTAACATTTAATCTTTTGACTCTAAATTACTGTTGGATGTGAATTATGACTTTGTCAACTAAAATAAGTGTGTTTAAAGTCATTTCTGTGCCTGAAACGGGTCAAAATTGAACCTTTTGAGTAAGCAAAACTCTGTAAAAATGGCAATTTTGGTCACTGTGAGGGTTTAAAAAGTGGTTATTCAACATGAGGCATGATCCACTTGACATTTTGAATCATTTTTGGTACAGTCCAAAAAATCAATTTTCGGATGAAAAACAATGACTCCGGACCTGTCGAACGTTTCCAAAATGGTCTATAATGATGAAATTTTAACATTTAATCTTTTGACTCTAAATAACTGTTGGATGTGAATTATGACTTTGTCAACTAGAATAAGTGTGTTTAAAGTCATTTCTGTGCCTGAAACGGGTCAAAATTGAAGCTTTTGAGTAAGCAAAACTCTGTAAAAATGGCAATTTTAGTCACTGTGAGGGTTTAAAAAGTGGTTATTCAACATGAGGCACGATCCAATTGACATTTTGAATCATTTTTGGCACAGTCCAAAAAATCAATTTTCGGATGAAAAACGATGACTCCGGACCTGTCGAACGATCCCAAAATGGTCAATATGGATGAAATTTCAACATTTAATCTTTTGACTCTAAATGACTGTTGGATGTGAATTATGACTTTGTCAACTAAAATCAGTGTGTTTAAAGTCATTTCTGTGCCTGAAACGGGTCAAAATTGAAGCTTTTGAGTAAGCAAAACTCTGTAAAAATGGCAATTTTGGTCACTGTGAGGGTTTAAAAAGTGGTTATTCAACATGAGGGATGATCCAATTGACATTTTGAATCATTTTTGGTACAGTCCAAAAAATCAATTTTCGGATGAAAAACGATGTCGAACGATCCCAAAATGGTCAATAGGATGAAATTTTAACATTTAATCTTTTGACTCTAAATGACTGTTGGATGTGAATTATGACTTTGTCAACTAGAATAAGTGTGTTTAAAGTCATTTCTGTGCCTGAAACGGGTCAAAATGGAAGCTTTTGAATAAGCAAAACTCTGTAAAAATGGCAATTTTGGTCACTGTGAGGGTTTAAAAAGTGGTTATTCAACATGAGGCATGATCCAATTGACATTTTGAATCATTTTTGGTACAGTCCAAAAAATCAATTTTCAGATGAAAAACGATGACTCCGGACCTGTCGAACGATCCCAAAATGGTCTATAATGATGAAATTTTAACATTTAATCTTTTGACTCTAAATGACTGTTGGATGTGAATTATGACTTTGTCAACTAGAATAAGTGTGTTTAAAGTCATTTCTGTGCCTGAAACGGGTCAAAATTGAAGCTTTTGAGTAAGCAAAACTCTGTAAAAATGGCAATTTTAGTCACTGTGAGGGTTTAAAAAGTGGTTATTCAACATGAGGCACGATCCAATTGACATTTTGAATCATTTTTGGCACAGTCCAAAAAATCAATTTTCGGATGAAAAACGATGACTCCGGACCTGTCGAACGATCCCAAAATGGTCAATATGGATGAAATTTCAACATTTAATCTTTTGACTCTAAATGACTGTTGGATGTGAATTATGACTTTGTCAACTAAAATCAGTGTGTTTAAAGTCATTTCTGTGCCTGAAACGGGTCAAAATTGAAGCTTTTGAGTAAGCAAAACTCTGTAAAAATGGCAATTTTGGTCACTGTGAGGGTTTAAAAAGTGGTTATTCAACATGAGGGATGATCCAATTGACATTTTGAATCATTTTTGGTACAGTCCAAAAAATCAATTTTCGGATGAAAAACGATGACTCCGGACCTGTCGAACGATCCCAAAATGGTCAATATGGATGAAATTTAACATTTAATCTTTTGACTCTAAATGACTGTTGGATGTGAATTATGACTTTGTCAACTAAAATAAGTGTGTTTAAATTCATTTCTGTGCCTGAAACGGGTCAAAATTGAAGCTTTTGAGTAAGCAAAACTCTGTAAAAATGGCAATTTTGGTCACTGTGAGGGTTTAAAAAGTGGTTATTCAACATGAGGCATGATCCAATTGACATTTTGAATCATTTTTGGTACAGTCCAAAAAATCAATTTTCGGATGAAAAACGATGACTCCGGACCTGTCAAACGATCCCAAAATGGTCTATAATGATGAAATTTTAACATTTAATCTTTTGACTCTAAATTACTGTTGGATGTGAATTATGACTTTGTCAACTAAAATAAGTGTGTTTAAAGTCATTTCTGTGCCTGAAACGGGTCAAAATTGAAGCTTTTGAGTAAGCAAAACTCTGTAAAAATGGCAATTTTGGTCACTGTGAGGGTTTAAAAAGTGGGTATTCAACATGAGGCACCATCCAATTGACATTTTGAATCATTTTTTGTACAGTCCAAAAAATCAATTTTCGGATGAAAAACAACTCCGGACCTGTCGAACGATCCCAAAATGGTCAATATGGATGAAATTTCAACATTTAATCTTTCGACTCTAAATGACTGTTGGATGTGAATTATGACTTTGTCAACTAGAATAAGTGTGTTTAAAGTCATTTCTGTGCCTGAAACGGGTCAAAATTGAATCTTTTGAGTAAGCAAAACTCTGTAAAAATGGCAATTTTGGTCACTGTGAGGGTTTAAAAAGTGGTTATTCAACATGAGGCATGATCCAATTGACATTTTGAATCATTTTTGGTACAGTCCAAAAAATCAATTTTCGGATGAAAAACGATGACTCCGGACCTGTCGAACGATCCCAAAATGGTCTATAATGATGAAATTTTAACATTTAATCTTTTGACTCTAAATTACTGTTGGATGTGAATTATGACTTTGTCAACTAAAATAAGTGTGTTTAAAGTCATTTCTGTGCCTGAAACGGGTCAAAATTGAAGCTTTTGAGTAAGCAAAACTCTGTAAAAATGGCAATTTTGGTCACTGTGAGGGTTTAAAAAGTGGTTATTCAACATGAGGCATGATCCACTTGACATTTTGAATCATTTTTGGTACAGTCCAAAAAATCAATTTTCGGATGAAAAACGATGACTACGGACCTGTCGAACGATCCCAAAATGGTCTATAATGATGAAATTTTAACATTTAATCTTTTGACTCTAAATTACTGTTGGATGTGAATTATGACTTTGTCAACTAAAATAAGTGTGTTTAAAGTCATTTCTGTGCCTGAAACGGGTCAAAATTGAAGCTTTTGAGTAAGCAAAACTCTGTAAAAATGGCAATTTTGGTCACTGTGAGGGTTTAAAAAGTGGTTATTCAACATGAGGCATGATCCACTTGACATTTTGAATCATTTTTGGTACAGTCCAAAAAATCAATTTTCGGATGAAAAACAATGACTCCGGACCTGTCGAACGTTTCCAAAATGGTCTATAATGATGAAATTTTAACATTTAATCTTTTGACTCTAAATGACTGTTGGATGTGACTTATGACTTTGTCAACTAGAATAAGTGTGTTTAAAGTCATTTCTGTGCCTGAAACGGGTCAAAATTGAAGCTTTTGAGTAAGCAAAACTCTGTAAAAATGGCAATTTTAGTCACTGTGAGGGTTTAAAAAGTGGTTATTCAACATGAGGCACGATCCAATTGACATTTTGAATCATTTTTGGCACAGTCCAAAAAATCAATTTTCGGATGAAAAACGATGACTCCGGACCTGTCGAACGATCCCAAAATGGTCAATATGGATGAAATTTCAACATTTAATCTTTTGACTCTAAATGACTGTTGGATGTGAATTATGACTTTGTCAACTAAAATAAGTGTGTTTAAAGTCATTTCTGTGCCTGAAACGGGTCAAAATTGAAGCTTTTGAGTAAGCAAAACTCTGTAAAAATGGCAATTTTGGTCACTGTGAGGGTTTAAAAAGTGGTTATTCAACATGAGGCATGATCCACTTGACATTTTGAATCATTTTTGGTACAGTCCAAAAAATCAATTTTCGGATGAAAAACGATGACTCCGGACCTGTCGAACGATCCCAAAATGGTCAATATGGATGAAATTTCAACATTTAATCTTTTGACTCTAAATGACTGTTGGATGTGAATTATGACTTTGTCAACTAAAATCAGTGTGTTTAAAGTCATTTCTGTGCCTGAAACGGGTCAAAATTGAAGCTTTTGAGTAAGCAAAACTCTGTAAAAATGCCAATTTTGGTCACTGTGAGGGTTTAAAAAGTGGTTATTCAACATGAGGGATGATCCAATTGACATTTTGAATCATTTTTGGTACAGTCCAAAAAATCAATTTTCGGATGAAAAACGATGACTCCGGACCTGTCGAACGATCCCAAAATGGTCAATATGGATGAAATTTAACATTTAATCTTTTGACTCTAAATGACTGTTGGATGTGAATTATGACTTTGTCAACTAAAATAAGTGTGTTTAAATTCATTTCTGTGCCTGAAACGGGTCAAAATTGAAGCTTTTGAGTAAGCAAAACTCTGTAAAAATGGCAATTTTGGTCACTGTGAGGGTTTAAAAAGTGGTTATTCAACATGAGGCATGATCCAATTGACATTTTGAATCATTTTTGGTACAGTCCAAAAAATCAATTTTCGGATGAAAAACGATGACTCCGGACCTGTCAAACGATCCCAAAATGGTCTATAATGATGAAATTTTAACATTTAATCTTTTGACTCTAAATTACTGTTGGATGTGAATTATGACTTTGTCAACTAAAATAAGTGTGTTTAAAGTCATTTCTGTGCCTGAAACGGGTCAAAATTGAAGCTTTTGAGTAAGCAAAACTCTGTAAAAATGGCAATTTTGGTCACTGTGAGGGTTTAAAAAGTGGTTATTCAACATGAGGCATGATCCAATTGACATTTTGAATCATTTTTGGTACAGTCCAAAAAATCAATTTTCGGATGAAAAACGATGACTCCGGACCTGTCGAACGTTCCCAAAATGGTCTATAATGATGAAATTTTAACATTTAATCTTTTGACTCTAAATTACTGTTGGATGTGAATTATGACTTTGTCAACTAAAATAAGTGTGTTTAAAGTCATTTCTGTGCCTGAAACGGGTCAAAATTGAATCTTTTGAGTAAGCAAAACTCTGTAAAAATGGCAATTTTGGTCACTGCGAGGGTTTAAAAAGTGGTTATTCAACATGAGGCATGATCCAATTGACATTTTGAATCATTTTTGGTACAGTCCAAAAAATCAATTTTCGGATGAAAAACGATGACTCCGGACCTGTCGAACGATCCCAAAATGGTCTATAATGATGAAATTTTAACATTTAATCTTTTGACTCTAAATGACTGTTGGATGTGAATTATGACTTTGTCAACTAGAATAAGTGTGTTTAAAGTCATTTCTGTGCCTGAAACGGGTCAAAATTGAAGCTTTTGAGTAAGCAAAACTCTGTAAAAATGGCAATTTTAGTCACTGTGAGGGTTTAAAAAGTTGTTATTCAACATGAGGCACGATCCAATTGACATTTTGAATCATTTTTGGCACAGTCCAAAAAATCAATTTTCGGATGAAAAACGATGACTCCGGACCTGTCGAACGATCCCAAAATGGTCAATATGGATGAAATTTCAACATTTAATCTTTTGACTCTAAATGACTGTTGGATGTGAATTATGACTTTGTCAACTAAAATCAGTGTGTTTAAAGTCATTTCTGTGCCTGAAACGGGTCAAAATTGAAGCTTTTGAGTAAGCAAAACTCTGTAAAAATGGCAATTTTGGTCACTGTGAGGGTTTAAAAAGTGGTTATTCAACATGAGGGATGATCCAATTGACATTTTGAATCATTTTTGGTACAGTCCAAAAAATCAATTTTCGGATGAAAAACGATGACTCCGGACCTGTCGAACGATCCCAAAATGGTCAATAGGATGAAATTTTAACATTTAATCTTTTGACTCTAAATGACTGTTGGATGTGAATTATGACTTTGTCAACTAGAATAAGTGTGTTTAAAGTCATTTCTGTGCCTGAAACGGGTCAAAATGGAAGCTTTTGAATAAGCAAAACTCTGTAAAAATGGCAATTTTGGTCACTGTGAGGGTTTAAAAAGTGGTTATTCAACATGAGGCATGATCCAATTGACATTTTGAATCATTTTTGGTACAGTCCAAAAAATCAATTTTCGGATGAAAAACGATGACTCCGGACCTGTCGAACGATCCCAAAATGGTCTATAATGATGAAATTTTAACATTTAATCTTTTGACTCTAAATGACTGTTGGATGTGAATTATGACTTTGTCAACTAGAATAAGTGTGTTTAAAGTCATTTCTGTGCCTGAAACGGGTCAAAATTGAAGCTTTTGAGTAAGCAAAACTCTGTAAAAATGGCAATTTTAGTCACTGTGAGGGTTTAAAAAGTGGTTATTCAACATGAGGCACGATCCAATTGACATTTTGAATCATTTTTGGCACAGTCCAAAAAATCAATTTTCGGATGAAAAACGATGACTCCGGACCTGTCGAACGATCCCAAAATGGTCAATATGGATGAAATTTCAACATTTAATCTTTTGACTCTAAATGACTGTTGGATGTGAATTATGACTTTGTCAACTAAAATCAGTGTGTTTAAAGTCATTTCTGTGCCTGAAACGGGTCAAAATTGAAGCTTTTGAGTAAGCAAAACTCTGTAAAAATGGCAATTTTGGTCACTGTGAGGGTTTAAAAAGTGGTTATTCAACATGAGGGATGATCCAATTGACATTTTGAATCATTTTTGGTACAGTCCAAAAAATCAATTTTCGGATGAAAAACGATGACTCCGGACCTGTCGAACGATCCCAAAATGGTCAATATGGATGAAATTTAACATTTAATCTTTTGACTCTAAATGACTGTTGGATGTGAATTATGACTTTGTCAACTAAAATAAGTGTGTTTAAATTCATTTCTGTGCCTGAAACGGGTCAAAATTGAAGCTTTTGAGTAAGCAAAACTCTGTAAAAATGGCAATTTTGGTCACTGTGAGGGTTTAAAAAGTGGTTATTCAACATGAGGCATGATCCAATTGACATTTTGAATCATTTTTGGTACAGTCCAAAAAATCAATTTTCGGATGAAAAACGATGACTCCGGACCTGTCAAACAATCCCAAAATGGTCTATAATGATGAAATTTTAACATTTAATCTTTTGACTCTAAATTACTGTTGGATGTGAATTATGACTTTGTCAACTAAAATAAGTGTGTTTAAAGTCATTTCTGTGCCTGAAACGGGTCAAAATTGAAGCTTTTGAGTAAGCAAAACTCTGTAAAAATGGCAATTTTGGTCACTGTGAGGGTTTAAAAAGTGGTTATTCAACATGAGGCATGATCCAATTGACATTTTGAATCATTTTTGGTACAGTCCAAAAAATCAATTTTCGGATGAAAAACGATGACTCCGGACCTGTCGAACGTTCCCAAAATGGTCTATAATGATGAAATTTTAACATTTAATCTTTTGACTCTAAATTACTGTTGGATGTGAATTATGACTTTGTCAACTAAAATAAGTGTGTTTAAAGTCATTTCTGTGCCTGAAATGGGTCAAAATTGAAGCTTTTGAGTACGCAAAACTCTGTAAAAATGGCAATTTTGGTCACTGTGAGGGTTTAAAAAGTGGTTATTCAACATGAGGCATGATCCAATTGACATTTTGAATCATTTTTGGTACAGTCCAAAAAATCAATTTTCGGATGAAAAACGATGACTCCGGACCTGTCGAACAATCCCAAAATGGTCAATATGGATGAAATTTCAACATTTAATCTTTTGACTCTAAATGACTGTTGGATGTGAATTATGACTTTGTCAACTAAAATAAGTGTGTTTAAAGTCATTTCTGTGCCTGAAACGGGTCAAAATTGAAGCTTTTGAGTAAGCAAAACTCTGTAAAAATGGCAATTTTGGTCACTGTGAGGGTTTAAAAAGTGGTTATTCAACATGAGGCACGATCCAATTGACATTTTGAATCATTTTTGGTACAGTCCAAAAAAATCAATTTTCGGATGAAAAACGATGACTCCGGACCTGTCGAACGATCCCAAAATGGTCAATATAGATGAAATTTAACATTTAATCTTTTGACTCTAAATGACTGTTGGATGTGAATTATGACTTTGTCAACTAAAATAAGTGTGTTTAAAGTCATTTCTGTGCCTGAAACGGGTCAAAATTGAAGCTTTTGAGTAAGCAAAACTCTGTAAAAATGGCAATTTTGGTCACTGCGTGGGTTTAAAAAGTGGTTATTCAACATGAGGCATGATCCAATTGACATTTTGAATCATTTTTGGTACAGTCCAAAAAATCAATTTTCGGATGAAAAACGATGACTCCGGACCAGTCGAACGATCCCAAAATGGTCTATAATGATGAAATTTTAACATTTAATCGTCTGACTCTAAATTACTGTTGGATGTGAATTATGACTTTGTCAACTAAAATAAGTGCGTTTAAAGTCATTTCTGTGCCTGAAACGGGTCAAAATTGAAGCTTTTGAGTAAGCAAAACTCTGTAAAAATGGCAATTTTGGTCACTGTGAGGGTTTAACAAGTGGTTATTCAACATGAGGCATGATCCAATTGACATTTTGAATCATTTTTGGTACAGTCCAAAAAATCAATTTTCGGATGAAAAACGATGACTCCGGACCTGTCGAACGATCCCAAAATGGTCAATATGGATGAAATTTCAACATTTAATCTCTTGACTCTAAATGACTGCTGGATGTGAATTATGACTTTGTCAACTAAAATCAGTGTGTTTAAAGTCATTTCTGTGCCTGAAACCGGTCAAAATTGAAGCTTTTGAGTAAGCAAAACTCTGTAAAAATGGCAATTTTGGTCACTGTGAGGGTTTAAAAAGTGGTTATTCAACATGAGGGATGATCCAATTGACATTTTGAATCATTTTTTGTACAGTCCAAAAAATCAATTTTCAGATGAAAAACGATGACTCCGGACCTGTCGAACGATCCCAAAATGGTCAATATGGATGAAATTTAACATTTAATCTTTTGACTCTAAATGACTGTTGGATGTGAATTATGACTTTGTCAACTAAAATAAGTGTGTTTAAATTCATTCCTGTGCCTGAAACGGGTCAAAATTGAAGCTTTTGAGTAAGCAAAACTCTGTAAAAATGGCAATTTTGGTCACTGTGAGGGTTTAAAAAGTGGTTATTCAACATGAGGCATGATCCAATTGACATTTTGAATCATTTTTGGTACAGTCCAAAAAATAAATTTTCGGATGAAAAACGATGACTCCGGACCTGTCGAACGATCCCAAAATGGTCTATAATGATGAAATTTTAACATTTAATCTTTTGACTCTAAATTACTGTTGGATGTGAATTATGACTTTGTCAACTAAAATAAGTGTGTTTAAAGTCATTTCTGTGCCTGAAACGGGTCAAAATTGAAGCTTTTGAGTAAGCAAAACTCTGTAAAAATTGCAATTTTGGTCACTGTGAGGGTTTAAAAAGTGGTTATTCAACATGAGGCATGATCCAATTGACATTTTGAATCATTTTTGGTACAGTCCAAAAAATCAATTTTTGGATGAAAAACGATGACTCCGGACCTGTCGAACGTTCCCAAAATGGTCTATAATGATGAAATTTTAACATTTAATCTTTTGACTCTAAATGACTGTTGGATGTGAATTATGACTTTGTCAACTAAAATAAGTGTGTTTAAAGTCATTTCTGTGCCTGAAACGGGTCAAAATTGAAGCTTTTGAGTAAGCAAAACTCTGTAAAAATTGCAATTTTAGTCACTGTGAGGGTTTAAAAAGTGGTTATTCAACATGAGGCACGATCCAATTGACATTTTGAATCATTTTTGGCACAGTCCAAAAAATCAATTTTCAGATGAAAAACGATGACTCCGGACCTGTCGAACGATCCCAAAATGGTCAATATGGATGAAATTTCAACATTTAATCTTTTGACTCTAAATGACTGCTGGATGTGAATTATGACTTTGTCAACTAAAATCAGTGTGTTTAAAGTCATTTCTGTGCCTGAAACGGGTCAAAATTGTAGCTTTTGAGTAAGCAAAACTCTGTAAAAATGGCAATTTTGGTCACTGTGAGGGTTTAAAAAGTGGTTATTCAACATGAGGCATGATCCAATTGACATTTTGAATCATTTTTGGTACAGTCCAAAAAATCAATTTTCGGATGAAAAACGATGACTCCGGACCTGTCGAACGATCCCAAAATGGTCAATATGGATGAAATTTAACATTTAATCTTTTGACTCTAAATGACTGTTGGATGTGAATTATGACTTTGTCATAAAATAAGTGTGTTTAAATTCATTTCTGTGCCTGAAACGGGTCAAAATTGTAGCTTTTGAGTAAGCAAAACTCTGTAAAAATGGCAATTTTGGTCACTGTGAGGGTTTAAAAAGTGGTTATTCAACATGAGGCATGATCCAATTGACATTTTGAATCATTTTTGGTACAGTCCAAAAAATCAATTTTCGGATGAAAAACGATGACTCCGGACCTGTCGAACGATCCCAAAATGGTCAAATATGGATGAAATTTCAACATTTAATCTTTTGACTCTAAATGACTGTTGGATGTGAATTATGACTTTGTCAACTAAAATAAGTGTGTTTAAAGTCATTTCTGTGCCTGAAACGGGTCAAAATTGAAGCTTTTGAGTAAGCAAAACTCTGTAAAAATGGCAATTTTTTTCACTGTGAGGGTTTAAAAAGTGGTTATTCAACATGAGGCACGATCCAATTGACATTTTGGTTCATTTTTGGTACAGTCCAAAAAATCAATTTTCGGATGAAAAACGATGACTCCGGACCTGTCGAACGATCCCAATATGGTCAATATGGATGAAATTTTAACATTTAATCTTTTGACTCTAAATGACTGTTGGATGTGAATTATGACTTTGTCAACTAAAATAAGTGTGTTTAAAGTCATTTCTGTGCCTGAAACGGGTCAAAATTGAAGCTTTTGAGTAAGCAAAACTCTGTAAAAATGGCAATTTTGGTCACTGCGAGGGTTTAAAAAGTGGTTATTCAACATGAGGCATGATCCAATTGACATTTTGAATCATTTTTGGTACAGTCCAAAAAATCAATTTTCGGATGAAAAACGATGACTCCGGACCTGTCGAACGATCCCAAAATGGTCTATAATGATGAAATTTTAACATTTAATCTTTTGACTCTAAATTACTGTTGGATGTGAATTATGACTTTGTCAACTAAAATAAGTGTGTTTAAAGTCATTTCTGTGCCTGAAACGGGTCAAAATTGAAGCTTTTGAGTAAGCAAAACTCTGTAAAAATGGCAATTTTGGTCACTGTGAGGGTTTAAAAAGTGGTTATTCAACATGAGGCATGATCCAATTGACATTTTGAATCATTTTTGGTACAGTCCAAAAAATCAATTTTCGGATGAAAAACGATGACTCCGGACCTGTCGAACGTTCCCAAAATGGTCTATAATGATGAAATTTTAACATTTAATCTTTTGACTCTAAATGACTGTTGGATGTGAATTATGACTTTGTCAACTAGAATAAGTGTGTTTAAAGTCATTTCTGTGCCTGAAACGGTCAAAATTGAAGCTTTTGAGTAAGCAAAACTCTGTAAAAATGGCAATTTTAGTCACTGTGAGGGTTTAAAAAGTGGTTATTCAACATGAGGCATGATCCAATTGACATTTTGAATCATTTTTGGTACAGTCCAAAAAATCAATTTTCGGATGAAAAACGATGACTCCGGACCTGTCGAACGATCCCAAAATGGTCTATAATGATGAAATTTTAACATTTAATCTTTTGACTCTAAATTACTGTTGGATGTGAATTATGACTTTGTCAACTAAAATAAGTGTGTTTAAAGTCATTTCTGTGCCTGAAACGGGTCAAAATTGAAGCTTTTGAGTAAGCAAAACTCTGTAAAAATGGCAATTTTGGTCACTGTGAGGGTTTAAAAAGTGGTTATTCAACATGAGGCATGATCCAATTGACATTTTGAATCATTTTTGGTACAGTCCAAAAAATCAATTTTCGGATGAAAAACGATGACTCCGGACCTGTCGAACGTTCCCAAAATGGTCTATAATGATGAAATTTTAACATTTAATCTTTTGACTCTAAATGACTGTTGGATGTGAATTATGACTTTGTCAACTAAAATAAGTGTGTTTAAAGTCATTTCTGTGCCTGAAACGGGTCAAAATTGAAGCTTTTGAGTAAGCAAAACTCTGTAAAAATGGCAATTTTAGTCACTGTGAGGGTTTAAAAAGTGGTTATTCAACATGAGGCACGATCCAATTGACATTTTGAATCATTTTTGGCACAGTCCAAAAAATCAATTTTCGGATGAAAAACGATGACTCCGGACCTGTCGAACGATCCCAAAATGGTCAATATGGATGAAATTTCAACATTTAATCTTTTGACTCTAAATGACTGCTGGATGTGAATTATGACTTTGTCAACTAAAATCAGTGTGTTTAAAGTCATTTCTGTGCCTGAAACGGGTCAAAATTGAAGCTTTTGAGTAAGCAAAATTCTGTAAAAATGGCAATTTTGGTCACTGTGAGGGTTTAAAAAGTGGTTATTCAACATGAGGGATGATCCAATTGACATTTTGAATCATTTTTGGTACAGTCCAAAAAATCAATTTTCGGATGAAAAACGATGACTCCGGACCTGTCGAACGATCCCAAAATGGTCAATATGGATGAAATTTAACATTTAATCTTTTGACTCTAAATGACTGTTGGATGTGAATTATGACTTTGTCAACTAAAATAAGTGTGTTTAAATTCATTTCTGTGCCTGAAACGGGTCAAAATTGTAGCTTTTGAGTAAGCAAAACTCTGTAAAAATGGCAATTTTGGTCACTGTGAGGGTTTAAAAAGTGGTTATTCAACATGAGGCATGATCCAATTGACATTTTGAATCATTTTTGGTACAGTCCAAAAAATCAATTTTCGGATGAAAAACGATGACTCCGGACCTGTCGAACGATCCCAAAATGGTCAATATGGATGAAATTTCAACATTTAATCTTTTGACTCTAAATGACTGTTGGATGTGAATTATGACTTTGTCAACTAAAATACGTGTGTTTAAAGTCATTTCTGTGCCTGAAACGGGTCAAAATTGAAGCTTTTGAGTAAGCAAAACTCTGTAAAAATGGCAATTTTGGTCACTGTGAGGGTTTAAAAAGTGGTTATTCAACATGAGGCACGATCCAATTGACATTTTGAATCATTTTTGGTACAGTCCAAAAAATCAATTTTCGGATGAAAAACGATGACTCCGGACCTGTCGAACGATCCCAATATGGTCAATATGGATGAAATTTTAACATTTAATCTTTTGACTCTAAATGACTGTTGGATGTGAATTATGACTTTGTCAACTAAAATAAGTGTGTTTAAAGTCATTTCTGTGCCTGAAACGGGTCAAAATTGAAGCTTTTGAGTAAGCAAAACTCTGTAAAAATGGCAATTTTGGTCACTGCGAGGGTTTAAAAAGTGGTTATTCAACATGAGGCATGATCCACTTGACATTTTGAATCATTTTTGGTACAGTCCAAAAAATCAATTTTCGGATGAAAAAAGATGACTCCGGACCTGTCGAACGATCCCAAAATGGTCTATAATGATGAAATTTTAACATTTAATCTTTTGACTCTAAATTACTGTTGGATGTGAATTATGACTTTGTCAACTAAAATAAGTGTGTTTAAAGTCATTTATGTGCCAAAAACGGGTCAAAATTGAAGCTTTTGAGTAAGCAAAACTCTGTAAAAATGGCAATTTTGGTCACTGTGAGGGTTTAAAAAGTGGTTATTCAACATGAGGCACGATCCAATTGACATTTTGAATCATTTTTGGTACAGTCCAAAAAATCAATTTTCGGATGAAAAACGATGACTCCGGACCTGTCGAACGATCCCAAAATGGTCCATAATGATGAAATTTCAACATTTAATCTTTTGACTCTAAATGACTGTTGGATGTGAATTATGACTTTGTCAACTAAAATAAGTGTGTTTAAAGTCATTTCTGTGCCTGAAACGGGTCAAAATTGAAGCTTTTGAGTAAGCAAAACTCAGTAAAAATGGCAATTTTGGTCACTGTGAGGGTTTAAAAAGTGGTTATTCAACATGAGGCATGATCCCAATTGACATTTTGAATCATTTTTGGTACCGTCCAAAAAATCAATTTTCGGATGAAAAACGATGACTCCGGACCTGTCGAACGATCCCAAAATGGTCTATAATGATGAAATTTTAACATTTAATCTTTTGACTCTAAATGACTGTTGGATGTGAATTATGACTTTGTCAACTAAAATAAGTGTGTTTAAAGTCATTTCTGTGCCTTAAACGGGTCAAAATTGAAGCTTTTGAGTAAGCAAAACTCTGTAAAAATGGCAATTTTGGTCACTGTGAGGGTTTAAAAAGTGGTTATTCAACATGAGACATGATTCAATTGACATTTTGAATCATTTTTGGTACAGTCCAAAAAATCAATTTTCGGATGAAAAACGATGACTCCGGACCTGTCGAACATTCACAAAATGGTCTATAATGATGAAATTTTAACATTTAATCTTTTGACTCTAAATGACTGTTGGATGTGAATTATGACTTTGTCAACTAGAATAAGTGTGTTTAAAGTCATTTCTGTGCCTGAAACGGGCCAAAATTGAAGCTTTTGAGTAAGCAAAACTCTGTAAAAATGGCAATTTTAGTCACTGTGAGGGTTTAAAAAGTGGTTATTCAACATGAGGCACGATCCAATTGACATTTTGAATCATTTTTGGTACAGTCCAAAAAATCAATTTTCGGATGAAAAACGATGACTCCGGACCTGTCGAACGATCCCAAAATGGTCTATAATGATGAAATTTTAACATTTATTCTTTTGACTTTAAATTACTGTTGGATGTGAATTATGACTTTGTCAACTAAAATAAGTGTGTTTAAAGTCATTTCTGTGCCTGCAACGGGTCAAAATTGAAGCTTTTGAGTAAGCAAAACTCTGTAAAAATGGCAATTTTGGTCACTGTGAGGGTTTAAAAAGTGGTTATTCAACATGAGGCACGATCCAATTGACATTTTGAATCATTTTTGGTACAGGACAAAAAATCAATTTTCGGATGAAAAACGATGACTCCGGACCTGTCGAACGATCCCAAGATGGTCTATAATGATGAAATTTCAACATTTAATCTTTTGACTCTAAATGACTGTTGGATGTGAATTATGACTTTGTCAACTAAAATAAGTGTGTTTAAAGTCATTTCTGTGCCTGAAACGGGTCAAAATTGAAGCTTTTGAGTAAGCAAAACTCTGTAAAAATGGCAATTTTGGTCACTGTGAGGGTTTAAAAAGTGGTTATTCAACATGAGGCATGATCCAATTGACATTTTGAATCATTTTTGGTACAGTCCAAAAAATCAATTTTCGGATGAAAAACGATGACTCCGGACCTGTCGAACGATCCCAAAATGGTCTATAATGATGAAATTTTAACATTTAATCTTTTGACTCTAAATTACTGTTGGATGTGAATTATGACTTTGTCAACTAAAATAAGTGTGTTTAAAGTCCTTTCTGTGCCTGAAACGGGTCAAAATTGAAGCTTTTGAGTAAGCAAAACACTGTAAAAATGGCAATTTTGGTCACTGTGAGGGTTTAAAAAGTGGTTATTCAACATGAGGCATGATCTAATTGACATTTTGAATCATTTTTGGTACAGTCCAAAAAATCAATTTTCAGATGAAAAACGATGACTCCGGACCTGTCGAACGATCCCAAAATGGTCTATAATGATGAAATTTTAACATTTAATCTTTTGACTCTAAATTACTGTTGGATGTGAATTATGACTTTGTCAACTAAAATAAGTGTGTTTAAAGTTATTTCTGTGCCTGAAACGGGTCAAAATTGAAGCTTTTGAGTAAGCAAAACTCTGTAAAAATGGCAATTTTAGTCACTGTGAGGGTTTAAAAAGTGGTTATTCAACATGAGGCACGATCCAATTGACATTTTGAATCATTTTTGGTACAGTCCAAAAAATCAATTTTCGGATGAAAAACGATGACTCCGGACCTGTCGAACGATCCCAAATGGTCAATATGGATGAAATTTCAACATTTAATCTTTTGACTCTAAATGACTGTTGGATGTGAATTATGACTTTGTCAACTAAAATAAGTGTGTTTAAAGTCATTTCTGTGCCTGAAACGGGTCAAAATTGAAGCTTTTGAGTAAGCAAAAGTCTGTAAAAAAGGCAATTTTGGTCACTGTGAGGGTTTAAAAAGTGCTTATTCAACATGAGGAACGATCCAATTGACATTTTGAATCATTTTTGGTACAGTCCAAAAAATCAATTTTCGGATGAAAAACGATGACTCCGGACCTGTCGAACGATCCCAAAATGGTCTATAATGATGAAATTTTAACATTTAATCTTTTGACTCTAAATTACTGTTGGATGTGAATTATGACTTTGTCAACTAAAATAAGTGTGTTTAAAGTCATTTCTGTGCCTGAAACGGGTCAAAATTGAAGCTTTTGAGTAAGCAAAACTCTGTAAAAATGGCAATTTTGGTCACTGTGAGGGTTTAAAAAGTGGTTATTCAACATGAGGCATGATCCAATTGACATTTTGAATAATTTTTGGTACAGTCCAAAAAATCAATTTTCGGATGAAAAACGATGACTCCGGACCTGTCGAACGTTCCCAAAATGGTCTATAATGATGAAATTTTAACATTTATTCTTTTGACTCTAAATGACTGTTGGATGTGAATTATGACTTTGTCAACTAGCATAAGTGTGTTTAAAGTAATTTCTGTGCCTGAAACAGGTCAAAATTGAAGCTTTTGAGTAAGCAAAATTCTGTAAAAATGGCAATTTTAGTCACTGTGAGGGTTTAAAAAGTGGTTATTCAACATGAGGCACGATCCAATTGACATTTTGAATCATTTTTGGTACAGTCCAAAAAATCAATTTTCGGATGAAAAACGATGACTCCGGACCTGTCGAACGTTCCCAAAATGGTCTATAATGATGAAATTTTAACATTTAATCTTTTGACTCTAAATGACTGTTAGATGTGAATTATGACTGTCAACTAGAATAAGTGTGTTTAAAGTCATTTCTGTGCCTGAAACGGGTCAAAATTGAAGATTTTGAGTAAGCAAAACTCTGTAAAAATGGCAATTTTAGTCACTGTGAGGGTTTAAAAAGTGGTTATTCAACATGAGGCACGATCCAATTGACATTTTGAATCATTTTTGGTACAGTCCAAAAAATCAATTTTCGGATGAAAAACGATGACTCCGGACCTGTCGAACGATCCCAAATGGTCAATATGGATGAAATTTCAACATTTAATCTTTTGACTCTAAATGACTGTTGGATGTGAATTATGACTTTGTCAACTAAAATAAGTGTGTTTAAAGTCATTTCTGTGCCTGAAACGGTCAAAATTGAAGCTTTTGAGTAAGCAAAACTCTGTAAAAATGGCAATTTTAGTCACTGTGAGGGTTTAAAAAGTGGTTATTCAACATGAGGCACGATCCAATTGACATTTTGAATCATTTTTGGTACAGTCCAAAAAATCAATTTTCGGATGAAAAACGATGACTCCGGACCTGTCGAACGATCCCAAAATGCTCTATAATGATGAAATTTTAACATTTAATCTTTTGACTCTAAATGACTGTTGGATGTGAATTATGACTTTGTCAACTAAAATAAGTGTGTTTAAAGTCATTTCTGTGCCTGAAACGGGTCAAAATTAAAGCTTTGGAGTAAGCAAAACTCTGCAAAAATGGCAATTTTGGTCACTGTGAGGGTTTAAAAAGTGGTTATTCAACACGAGGCACGATCCAATTGACATTTTGAATCATTTTTGGTACAGTCCAAAAAATCAATTTTCGGATGAAAAACGATGACTCCGGACCTGTCGAACGATCCCAAAATGGTCTATAATGATGAGATTTTAACATTTATTCTTTTGACTCTAAATGACTGTTGGATGTGAATTATGACTTTGTCAACTAAAATAAGTGTGTTTAAAGTCATTTCTGTGCCTGAAACGGGTCAAAATTGAAGCTTTTGAGTAAGCAAAACTCTGTAAAAATGGCAATTTTGGTCACTGTGAGGGTTTAAAAAGTGGTTATTCAACATGAGGCACGATCCAATTGACATTTTGAATCATTTTTGGTACAGGACAAAAAATTCAATTTTCGGATGAAAAACGATGACTCCGGACCTGTCGAACGATCCCAAAATGGTCTATAATGATGACATTTTAACATTTAATCTTTTGACTCTAAATGACTGTTGGATGTGAATTATGACTTTGTCAACTAAAATAAGTGTGTTTAAAGTCATTTCTGTGCCTTAAACGGGTCAAAATTGAAGCTTTTGAGTAAGCAAAACTCTGTAAAAATGGCAATTTTGGTCACTGTGAGGGTTTAAAAAGTGGTTATTCAACATGAGGCATGATCCAATTGACATTTTGAATCATTTTTTGGTACAGTCCAAAAAATCAATTTTCGGATGAAAAACGATGACTCCGGACCTGTCGAACAATCCCAAAATGGTCTATAATGATGAAATTTTAACATTTAATCTTTTGACTCTAAATTACTGTTGGATGTGAATTATGACTTTGTCAACTAAAATAAGTGTGTTTAAAGTCCTTTCTGTGCCTGAAACGGGTCAAAATTGAAGCTTTTGAGTAAGCAAAACACTGTAAAAATGGCAATTTTGGTCACTCTGAGGGTTTAAAAAGTGGTTGTTCAACATGAGGCATGATCCAATTGACATTTTGAATCATTTTTGGTACAGTCCAAAAAATCAATTTTCGGATGAAAAACGATGACTCCGGACCTGTCGAACGATCCCAAAATGGTCTATAATGATGAAATTTTAACATTTAATCTTTTGACTCTAAATGACTGTTGGATGTGAATTATGACTTTGTCAACTAGAATAAGTGTGTTTAAAGTCATTTCTGTGCCTGAAACGGTCAAAATTGAAGCTTTTGAGTAAGCAAAACTCTGTAAAAATGGCAATTTTAGTCACTGTGAGGGTTTAAAAAGTGGTTATTCAACATGAGGCATGATCCAATTGACATTTTGAATCATTTTTGGTACAGTCCAAAAAATCAATTTTCGGATGAAAAACGATGACTCCGGACCTGTCGAACGATCCCAAAATGGTCTATAATGATGAAATTTTAACATTTATCCTTTTGACTCTAAATGACTGTTGGATGTGAATTATGACTTTGTCAACTAAAATAAGTGTGTTTAAAGTCATTTCTGTGCCTGAAACGGGTCAAAATTGAAGCTTTTGAGTAAGCAAAACTCTGTAAAAATGGCAATTTTGGTCACTGTGAGGGTTTAAAAAGTGGTTATTCAACATGAGGCATGATCCAATTGACATTTTGAATCATTTTTGGTACAGTCCAAAAAATCAATTTTCGGATGAAAAACGATGACTCCGGACCTGTCGAACGATCCCAAAATGGTCAATATGGATGAAATTTCAACATTTAATCTTTTGACTCTAAATGACTGCTGGATGTGAATTATGACTTTGTCAACTAAAATCAGTGTGTTTAAAGTCATTTCTGTGCCTGAAACGGGTCAAAATTGAAGCTTTTGAGTAAGCAAAATTCTGTAAAAATGGCAATTTTGGTCACTGTGAGGGTTTAAAAAGTGGTTATTCAACATGAGGCATGATCCAATTGGCATTTTGAATCATTTTTGGTACAGTCCAAAAAATCAATTTTCGGATGAAAAACGATGACTCCGGACCTGTCGAACGATCCCAAAATGGTCAATATGGATGAAATTTAACATTTAATCTTTTGACTCTAAATGACTGTTGGATGTGAATTATGACTTTGTCAACTAAAATAAGTGTGTTTAAATTCATTTCTGTGCCTGAAACGGGTCAAAATTGTAGCTTTTGAGTAAGCAAAACTCTGTAAAAATGGCAATTTTGGTCACTGTGAGGGTTTAAAAAGTGGTTATTCAACATGAGGCATGATCCAATTGACATTTTGAATCATTTTTGGTACAGTCCAAAAAATCAATTTTCGGATGAAAAACGATGACTCCGGACCTGTCGAACGATCCCAAAATGGTCAATATGGATGAAATTTCAACATTTAATCTTTTGACTCTAAATGACTGTTGGATGTGAATTATGACTTTGTCAACTAAAATACGTGTGTTTAAAGTCATTTCTGTGCCTGAAACGGGTCAAAATTGAAGCTTTTGAGTAAGCAAAAATCTGTAAAAATGGCAATTTTGGTCACTGTGAGGGTTTAAAAAGTGGTTATTCAACATGAGGCACGATCCAATTGACATTTTGAATCATTTTTGGTACAGTCCAAAAAATCAATTTTCGGATGAAAAACGATGACTCCGGACCTGTCGAACGATCCCAATATGGTCAATATGGATGAAATTTTAACATTTAATCTTTTGACTCTAAATGACTGTTGGATGTGAATTATGACTTTGTCAACTAAAATAAGTGTGTTTAAAGTCATTTCTGTGCCTGAAACGGGTCAAAATTGAAGCTTTTGAGTAAGCAAAACTCTGTAAAAATGGCAATTTTGGTCACTGCGAGGGTTTAAAAAGTGGTTATTCAACATGAGGCATGATCCACTTGACATTTTGAATCATTTTTGGTACAGTCCAAAAAATCAATTTTCGGATGAAAAACGATGACTCCGGACCTGTCGAACGATCCCAAAATGGTCTATAATGATGAAATTTTAACATTTAATCTTTTGACTCTAAATTACTGTTGGATGTGAATTATGACTTTGTCAACTAAAATAAGTGTGTTTAAAGTCATTTCTGTGCCTGAAACGGGTCAAAATTGAAGCTTTTGAGGAAGCAAAACTCTGTAAAAATGGCAATTTTAGTCACTGTGAGGGTTTAAAAAGTGGTTATTCAACATGAGGCACGATCCAATTGACATTTTGAATCATTTTTGGTACAGTCCAAAAAATCAATTTTCGGATGAAAAAAGATGACTCCGGACCTGTCGAACAATCCCAAAATGGTCTATAATGATGAAATTTTAACATTTAATCTTTTGACTCTAAATTACTGTTGGATGTGAATTATGACTTTGTCAACTAAAATAAGTGTGTTTAAAGTCATTTATGTGCCAGAAACGGGTCAAAATTGAAGCTTTTGAGTAAGCAAAACTCTGTAAAAATGGCAATTTTGGTCACTGTGAGGGTTTAAAAAGTGGTTATTCAACATGAGGCACGATCCAATTGACATTTTGAATCATTTTTGGTACAGTCCAAAAAATCAATTTTCGGATGAAAAACGATGACTCCGGACCTGTCGAACGATCCCAAAATGGTCCATAATGATGAAATTTCAACATTTAATCTTTTGACTCTAAATGACTGTTGGATGTGAATTATGACTTTGTCAACTAAAATAAGTGTGTTTAAAGTCATTTCTGTGCCTTAAACGGGTCAAAATTGAAGCTTTTGAGTAAGCAAAACTCTGTAAAAATGGCAATTTTGGTCACTGTGAGGGTTTAAAAAGTGGTTATTCAACATGAGGCATGATCCAATTGACATTTTGAATCATTTTTTGGTACAGTCCAAAAAATCAATTTTCGGATGAAAAACGATGACTCCGAACCTGTCGAACGATCCCAAAATGGTCTATAATGATGAAATTTTAACATTTAATCTTTTGACTCTAAATTACTGTTGGATGTGAATTATGACTATGGCTGAGATACCCGCCACCCCCTCTCAACACAATCCCCAAAAGGAGGGAAACCGGAAACAGTTCTTAAAGTTTTTGGATGTGGGATGGAGTGACCATCCCGGCCGTATTTATTAAAACAAAAAATTAAAACATTAAACGTTTTCATGTTATGTACAATTTCATTATCACATTACGAGTTTGGCTAACCTTAACATAATCTCTAATACAGAGGTTCTCCTAGCCGAACTAGCATCCTACAAAAAACATTCTCTAGAACACTGAAATTGTACATCCTAACGTTTAAGGGCCAACGGCAAGGTCATAACCGGTGTCAAGATCCCTAACCAGACTTACCCCTCCCACTTGGGAGGGGCGACAGCACAGAGGCTTACCTCAAGTGCAACTACTAACAATTTCCCTTGTCTTGACGGGGGCACTTAAGACTCGACGCCATTTAAAGGTCGTTCGAACACTTGTGTGTGGTATCTAGAAGGTATCGTTGACCTCTCCCCACCCCACACAACTTACCGCATCTGCCGTCGCAGATGACACTGGCCCCGGGAAATTCCCCAGGAGGGGGCTGTAACCCCTCCTACAAAGGAAGGGGCCTTGACCGCCTTTCCTTTACTTCCGGCGTCCCACCCTTAGACGGGACCGCCTCCCCACTGAGGGGCCAATGGCCACCTCTCCCGAGCGCTCCCATCCGTGTTGGGTGACGCCCACTCATAGGGATCTACCAATTAGTGCTCACCGATCATGACCTTACCGCCTACCAAAAATAAATACGACAATTCTTACTCAAACCTATGAAAACATTGGTCGCTACGACCGAAAGAACATGCTAGAAATGTAACACTACATCAAATCATTTTAATCGTAACAACCTAGACGATATTCACCATACTTTGTTATGATTAACCACAAACTGATACTGTCACAGCCTGTAAACGAGATGGAAAAACAAACTTATAAATTCACTTTATTGCACAACAACTTGCTGTCCTCAGGGGCTGGTGGGTGGGTCAAAATTGGCTCTTCGTTCCGTCCCGAGCTCACGTGTAGCGAGGAGGTGCAGCTTCGGAGCACAAGAACAAGAGGACGTCTTCTGGTCTTGCGCCTTCTTTTATCCGTCTTCAGGGCGGGCGAAAACCCGCCCCTGCCTGCCCCGAGGGCGTGGCTGGCTGCGTCGGTGTCTAGGCCAGCCCACTCTAGGGCGGGAAAAAAGCGCGCCCCGGCTACGCCGCTTCGGGCATACCAGCCGAGACGCGCCTCCCGCCCAAAAATGGCTTCCCGGGGGGATCGAGGCACTCATCCATACGTTCGGGGGGACCGAGTGGTCGCCCCTTTCCATATGGCTGAGATACCCGCCACCCCCTCTCAACACAATCCCCAAAAGGAGGGAAACCGGAAACAGTTCTTAAAGTTTTTGGATGTGGGATGGAGTGACCATCCCGGCCGTATTTATTAAAACAAAAAATTAAAACATTAAACGTTTTCATGTTATGTACAATTTCATTATCACATTACGAGTTTGGCTAACCTTAACATAATCTCTAATACAGAGGTTCTCCTAGCCGAACTAGCATCCTACAAAAAACATTCTCTAGAACACTGAAATTGTACATCCTAACGTTTAAGGGCCAACGGCAAGGTCATAACCGGTGTCAAGATCCCTAACCAGACTTACCCCTCCCACTTGGGAGGGGCGACAGCACAGAGGCTTACCTCAAGTGCAACTACTAACAATTTCCCTTGTCTTGACGGGGGCACTTAAGACTCGACGCCATTTAAAGGTCGTTCGAACACTTGTGTGTGGTATCTAGAAGGTATCGTTGACCTCTCCCCACCCCACACAACTTACCGCATCTGCCGTCGCAGATGACACTGGCCCCGGGAAATTCCCCAGGAGGGGGCTGTAACCCCTCCTACAAAGGAAGGGGCCTTGACCGCCTTTCCTTTACTTCCGGCGTCCCGCCCTTAGACGGGACCGCCTCCCCACTGAGGGGCCAATGGCCACCTCTCCCGAGCGCTCCCATCCGTGTTGGGTGACGCCCACTCATAGGGATCTACCAATTAGTGCTCACCGATCATGACCTTACCGCCACAGGTCCGGATAGTTGACCGGCTATCCGGACCCCCCACAAAACTCTTACCTAAAGGTCATGTTTTAAAGATTTTAACCAGGCTAGGAAGTCTCCTATGAGTAACTCATTCCCCGCCCTCGACAAATGCACACCATCCCCCAGATACATACTGTCATCATTAATACAATTATGCGAGATCGAATGCAATGTCTTGGAACGGAACAACCTACTCACTTTGTTATTCAATTTTTTAACAGAATGATTCAAAGCAGGGATCGAGATAGCCCCCCGCCACACTTTTCGTGGGATCATATGAGACCACGCAATCAGGCACCCCGGAACTCTCCTCGCTAACCAACTTACCGTGGAAAGCATAGCCTCCAGGAGAAGTCGTCTACCGGTGGTGACCAAATCATTGCCCCCTAAATGCACTATGACTATGGACGGCGGTGACCTCATCAGCTCTAACAAGCCCTCAAAAAATTCCTGAAACTGGTCAATACAGAGACCGCCCCTTCCGTAGAAGGACACTCTGTACCCGTATTCCCCAGGTACGTGAAACATGTCACCTGCTTTGAATACGTCTGCGGCCCGTCTC
Organism: Lissotriton vulgaris; assembly: GCF_964263255.1. Lineage (NCBI taxonomy): Eukaryota > Metazoa > Chordata > Amphibia > Caudata > Salamandridae > Lissotriton > Lissotriton vulgaris. The sequence continues at coordinate 669,411 of NW_028252278.1, forward strand.
ACGTATGAGTGGCCCACGACCCACACCTCCTTCCTCACAGCCGGTGACGTGCGACCGCTGGCCTGGTGTTGGGTCGACTGCTCAGTCTGCCCTGCCGCGTAGGCTTGCGCAACTGAAAACAAACAAAGGACAAGAGGCGTGAGTACATGATTACAGCTTCACAACATGTGCAATCGCACGTACCTCTTATAACAATTGGAGGACCAGCGCCCCACACGTTTCACTTGTTCTACATTAAGACCCCTGGCTGTAGCTTCAGTGGCAGCCCCTATACGAAAGGAGTGGGTCCCAAATTCGCCCGGGTCCAAGCCCGCTGCGGCAATGGCCATTGCAAGCACCCGTTGAAACTGAAACCTCGTCAGCGGGGTGGCGTCTGCATGCCTCAACAATGTCCCCCCCCATGATGCCACTCTCTGTGCTAGGTAATCTTCTAAGCACTGTACCGGACACATGGATGACTCGGGGTCCCTGCGAATGATCGTGCAGTCCCCTTTCCCATCTTGGTCAGTCTTAGACCTGAGAAAGGAGACAATCATCGCATCCCCCCTGATCTGAACATGTTCCCTGCACAAGCCCCCCGTCACATCCTGTTTGTTCCTTGCAACCAGCTCACTAACTCTCATAGCCCCGTGAAACGCCAGCGTAAATGCAGTCCGGAACAAACAGGTCTCAAAAGGGGACGAGCATGTGTTAGGGAGTGTGTCCAGTAACTGGGACAACCTGTCTAGACCTATCGGTCGTCTCACGTCTACTCTGCGACCCTCTAGGCGTTGCCACCCACGCGGCGCTTTCTGTACTGTGAAAGACGCTGTTGGGTCCAGGATGCCATGGGCCCTGGCAACAAAGGAAATGGCGGCACGATGCCTTTGGGCCGTAGCCACCGATTTCCCAGCCCTATGTAAAGACATCAGAAAGAGTACTACCCACTCTTCCTGACCCCACAGACCCCCTCTCTCTGCCCCTAAAAAGGCTAAATAGGCCTGGAACGCCCCTTCATATGCCTTCCTTGTCCTGGGTGCTAGACTCTCTCCCACGAGGTGACGAAGTTCGGGGCACCGAGAGACCAGAGAGCTTCGGGGAAGGGTGCCGGCTCCGGGTCCGCTGAAGGAAGGAAACCCGAGAAAGCCTGCATGTGAAAACGAGACAGTGCGTCAGCAGCCTGATTCATCACCCCTGGGACATGTTTTGCTCTGAATACCACGTTCAGTTGCATACATAGTAGGACAATTTCTTTGAGCAGCCTCAAAATCAACTTACAATGGGCTGACTGACTATTGATGCATTCTACCACGGTCATGTTGTCGGACCAAAAAATGACAGAATGATCTCTGAAACCTTCTGGCCAGGTTCTCAGGGCCACGAGAATGGGAAATAATTCAAGGAAAGCAATATTACTCGTTAGCCCCTTCTCGTGCCACCATAGGGGCCATCTTTGAGCAGACCAGTTCGTGCCGAAGATGGCGCCAAAACCTATGCTTCCTGCTGAATCTGTCCATAGCCCAAGCTCTTCTGAGGACACGGCTGGCTTGTTCCAGACGACTCGGCCATTGAAGTCCGCCAAGAATGCTAACCATATCCGCATGTCCTGGCGGACCTCAGCCGATAACCTCGTGCGATGATGACCCTCCTTCAGGCCAACCATCGCTTGGGCAATGGAGCGGGAAAAGGGGCGAGCCATTGGGATTACCCTCAAGGCAAAGTTCAACTTTCCCACTAATTGTTGCAACTGATGCAGTGTAACCTTAGGTGTATTCAAACATACTCGGAGGGCTGTCCTGAATTTCAACACTTTGCTAGCTGGTAAACGGAAACACCCCTCCCTTGAGTCCAACTCGATCCCCAAAAATTCGAGGCAAGTCGTGGGACCCATAGTTTTACCCGGTGCCAACGGCACGCCAAATTGACCCATCAACACACAGAATTCATCTAAGGCCTGGGCACATTCGGGATTTCGGGCGGGACCAAGGAACAAAAAATCGTCAAGGTAGTGCATTACATTTCGAAAACCCGTTTTCTTAGTGAACACCCATTGCAGGAAAGTACTGAATTGCTCAAAATAAGCACATGATATAGAGCATCCCATTGGCATACACCTATCCATGTAAAATGATCCCTGGAACCCGAATCCCAAAAGACGCTGATCGTCTGGGTGTACCGGGAGCAACCGGAACGCTGACTCGATATCAGATTTCGCCATCAACGTCCCGGGCCCCAGGCGATTCAAGATGGCTACTGCCTCATCAAAAGATGCGTATCGCACCGAACAAACTTCTGGATCAATTGCGTCGTTCACCGAAAGACCATGTGGAGGAGACAGATTATGAATCAATCGAAACTCACCTGGGTCCTTCTTGGGGACCACCCCTAACGGAGAACAAACAAAATCCGGTACCGGGGGTACACTAAACGGGCCGGCGACCCGTCCCCGGCTAACCTCTTTCTGAATTTTCTCTTGCACTACAGATGTATGTTGTAGAACGGAAAGTTGATTTTTGCACATCCCTACACCCTGAAAGTCCCCTACCGGGATGCGGAAACCATGTGTAAAACCGTTCCGCAGCACCCCGGCAGAAGTCCGATCCGGGTATTCGCTGAGCCAGGGAATCATTGCCAAGGTATCAATCGGAGTTGGTAAAGGCGCCCCTCGGCCTAGATTAGACCTGTTTGGCGCCTCCCTTACCCCCATTATCACTCGTTCTGGCTCTGCACGATGACTCAGGATGGGATGACCCACACGTACTACATTCGTGTCTAAATTTACATGATCCCGGAGGCCTGGTACATTTCCCTCTGTTGAAGTTATAACAGAAACCCTTTCTCCCTGTATTGCCTGCGGGCCTCGACTGGTCGTCGGTGCTCGTACTTGGTCGAAAGGGCGACCCCACATTTTGGCGGGAGTAATCAACAACATTGCTCCCAACCAATGGCATTCTTAACATTCCCGATTCTTTCATTTTATCCCATGTTAAAGAATCGTAACAATCCCAAGTCAAACTCTTGTTATGTTCTTTTTCTTTCCTGAACAGATTATCATAACAAAACCAATGGTTACCTTGATACGCTGTCGAGTAACCCATAATTCTTGATTGGTAAACGGGAAACTCAGGAAGCAACTCGGGCCTACGTTCCCCCAAAATCGATGTAAAAATACCCCACGCATTGCCCCAGTTACCAATATTCTCATTTACCTTAAAGGCGGCCATTTTTGCGCGCCAAACACTCGGATGCATTAGGTCCTTCTGACTTTTTACATGCTCCACATCATAATGATCAACAAGCAAGGAAAAAATATTCACGTATTCCCCTGCCCAGATCTTTTCCTTCATCGCTAAGGGCACATGTTGTCCCAATCTCTCTCTACGAGAGGGTGCTGACTCGTCCCGTGCAATCGGCAATGGCCGCTTACCTGAACCGGACGCAGCTTCTGCCGCTTGCGGCTTGTCTATCCCCGCCAACGGTGCAGCCACTCTAGCTGCCTCTTTCTTCTCACGAAGCCCTTTTATCAGCGCCTGTGCCTCGGCAGCCGTGGCGCCATCACTGCTATCCCCCAACCATGCTGCTAGCTGTGCTGCCAGCTCGGGGGGCATGTCTTCCTTGGGTGTCGGGGTGACGACAACGGGGATTGGATTCCCCTCGACCGGTACTGGGGTCGGCGCCTCGAGCGGGGCAGAGGGAACCGGGGCGTCTCCACCGGCTGGAACCCTTCTCGGCCTCTTAGGTCTCCCTCCAGCCGGCGCAGGGCCCGAACCCTCCTCCCCATCTCGCTCCGCCAACCGTTTCTTTATGTCGGACACCTCTTTGCAAAGGGCCCGCACCATCAGGTCGGTCGTCATTCTCTTTGCGCCTTTCTTGGGCATCTCTCCGAGGAAGTATCTGGAAGACAAAGAAAAGGATCAAAACGCTCAAAATTGGCTCTTCGTTCCGTCCCGAGCTCACGTGTAGCGAGGAGGTGCAGCTTCGGAGCACAAGAACAAGAGGACGTCTTCTGGTCTTGCGCCTTCTTTTATCCGTCTTCAGGGCGGGCGAAAACCCGCCCCTGCCTGCCCCGAGGGCGTGGCTGGCTGCGTCGGTGTCTAGGCCAGCCCACTCTAGGGTGGGAAAAAAGCGCGCCCCGGCTACGCCGCTTCGGGCATACCAGCCGAGACGCGCCTCCCGCCCAAAAATGGCTTCCCGGGGGGATCGAGGCACTCATCCATACGTTCGGGGGGACCGAGTGGTCGCCCCTTTCCATTTGTCAACTAAAATAAGTGTGTTTAAAGTCATTTCTGTGCCTGAAACGGGTCAAAATTGAAGCTTTCGAGTAAGCAAAACTCTGTAAAAATGGCAATTTTGGTCACTGTGAGGGTTTAAAAAGTGGTTATTCAACATGAGACATGATTCAATTGACATTTTGAATCATTTTTGGTACAGTCCAAAAAATCAATTTTCGGATGAAAAACGATGACTCCGGACCTGTCGAACATTCACAAAATGGTCTATAATGATGAAATTTTAACATTTAATCTTTTGACTCTAAATGACTGTTGGATGTGAATTATGACTTTGTCAACTAGAATAAGTGTGTTTAAAGTCATTTCTGTGCCTGAAACGGGCCAAAATTGAAGCTTTTGAGTAAGCAAAACTCTGTAAAAATGGCAATTTTAGTCACTGTGAGGGTTTAAAAAGTGGTTATTCAACATGAGGCACGATCCAATTGACATTTTGAATCATTTTTGGTACAGTCCAAAAAATCAATTTTCGGATGAAAAACGATGACTCCGGACCTGTCGAACGATCCCAAAATGGTCTATAATGATGAAATTTTAACATTTATTCTTTTGACTCTAAATGACTGTTGGATGTGAATTATGACTTTGTCAACTAGCATAAGTGTGTTTAAAGTAATTTCTGTGCCTGAAACAGGTCAAAATTGAAGCTTTTGAGTAAGCAAAATTCTGTAAAAATGGCAATTTTAGTCACTGTGAGGGTTTAAAAAGTGGTTATTCAACATGAGGCACGATCCAATTGACATTTTGAATCATTTTTGGTACAGTCCAAAAAATCAATTTTCGGATGAAAAACGATGACTCCGGACCTGTCGAACGTTCCCAAAATGGTCTATAATGATGAAATTTTAACATTTAATCTTTTGACTCTAAATGACTGTTAGATGTGAATTATGACTGTCAACTAGAATAAGTGTGTTTAAAGTCATTTCTGTGCCTGAAACGGGTCAAAATTGAAGATTTTGAGTAAGCAAAACTCTGTAAAAATGGCAATTTTAGTCACTGTGAGGGTTTAAAAAGTGGTTATTCAACATGAGGCACGATCCAATTGACATTTTGAATCATTTTTGGTACAGTCCAAAAAATCAATTTTCGGATGAAAAACGATGACTCCGGACCTGTCGAACGATCCCAAATGGTCAATATGGATGAAATTTCAACATTTAATCTTTTGACTCTAAATGACTGTTGGATGTGAATTATGACTTTGTCAACTAAAATAAGTGTGTTTAAAGTCATTTCTGTGCCTGAAACGGTCAAAATTGAAGCTTTTGAGTAAGCAAAACTCTGTAAAAATGGCAATTTTAGTCACTGTGAGGGTTTAAAAAGTGGTTATTCAACATGAGGCACGATCCAATTGACATTTTGAATCATTTTTGGTACAGTCCAAAAAATCAATTTTCGGATGAAAAACGATGACTCCGGACCTGTCGAACGATCCCAAAATGCTCTATAATGATGAAATTTTAACATTTAATCTTTTGACTCTAAATGACTGTTGGATGTGAATTATGACTTTGTCAACTAAAATAAGTGTGTTTAAAGTCATTTCTGTGCCTGAAACGGGTCAAAATTAAAGCTTTGGAGTAAGCAAAACTCTGCAAAAATGGCAATTTTGGTCACTGTGAGGGTTTAAAAAGTGGTTATTCAACACGAGGCACGATCCAATTGACATTTTGAATCATTTTTGGTACAGTCCAAAAAATCAATTTTCGGATGAAAAACGATGACTCCGGACCTGTCGAACGATCCCAAAATGGTCTATAATGATGAGATTTTAACATTTATTCTTTTGACTCTAAATGACTGTTGGATGTGAATTATGACTTTGTCAACTAAAATAAGTGTGTTTAAAGTCATTTCTGTGCCTGAAACGGGTCAAAATTGAAGCTTTTGAGTAAGCAAAACTCTGTAAAAATGGCAATTTTGGTCACTGTGAGGGTTTAAAAAGTGGTTATTCAACATGAGGCACGATCCAATTGACATTTTGAATCATTTTTGGTACAGGACAAAAAATTCAATTTTCGGATGAAAAACGATGACTCCGGACCTGTCGAACGATCCCAAAATGGTCTACAATGATGACATTTTAACATTTAATCTTTTGACTCTAAATGACTGTTGGATGTGAATTATGACTTTGTCAACTAAAATAAGTGTGTTTAAAGTCATTTCTGTGCCTTAAACGGGTCAAAATTGAAGCTTTTGAGTAAGCAAAACTCTGTAAAAATGGCAATTTTGGTCACTGTGAGGGTTTAAAAAGTGGTTATTCAACATGAGGCATGATCCAATTGACATTTTGAATCATTTTTTGGTACAGTCCAAAAAATCAATTTTCGGATGAAAAACGATGACTCCGGACCTGTCGAACAATCCCAAAATGGTCTATAATGATGAAATTTTAACATTTAATCTTTTGACTCTAAATTACTGTTGGATGTGAATTATGACTTTGTCAACTAAAATAAGTGTGTTTAAAGTCCTTTCTGTGCCTGAAACGGGTCAAAATTGAAGCTTTTGAGTAAGCAAAACACTGTAAAAATGGCAATTTTGGTCACTCTGAGGGTTTAAAAAGTGGTTGTTCAACATGAGGCATGATCCAATTGACATTTTGAATCATTTTTGGTACAGTCCAAAAAATCAATTTTCGGATGAAAAACGATGACTCCGGACCTGTCGAACGATCCCAAAATGGTCTATAATGATGAAATTTTAACATTTAATCTTTTGACTCTAAATGACTGTTGGATGTGAATTATGACTTTGTCAACTAGAATAAGTGTGTTTAAAGTCATTTCTGTGCCTGAAACGGTCAAAATTGAAGCTTTTGAGTAAGCAAAACTCTGTAAAAATGGCAATTTTAGTCACTGTGAGGGTTTAAAAAGTGGTTATTCAACATGAGGCATGATCCAATTGACATTTTGAATCATTTTTGGTACAGTCCAAAAAATCAATTTTCGGATGAAAAACGATGACTCCGGACCTGTCGAACGATCCCAAAATGGTCTATAATGATGAAATTTTAACATTTAATCTTTTGACTCTAAATTACTGTTGGATGTGAATTATGACTTTGTCAACTAAAATAAGTGTGTTTAAAGTCATTTCTGTGCCTGAAACGGGTCAAAATTGAAGCTTTTGAGTAAGCAAAACTCTGTAAAAATGGCAATTTTGGTCACTGTGAGGGTTTAAAAAGTGGTTATTCAACATGAGGCATGATCCAATTGACATTTTGAATCATTTTTGGTACAGTCCAAAAAATCAATTTTCGGATGAAAAACGATGACTCCGGACCTGTCGAACGTTCCCAAAATGGTCTATAATGATGAAATTTTAACATTTAATCTTTTGACTCTAAATGACTGTTGGATGTGAATTATGACTTTGTCAACTAAAATAAGTGTGTTTAAAGTCATTTCTGTGCCTGAAACGGGTCAAAATTGAAGCTTTTGAGTAAGCAAAACTCTGTAAAAATGGCAATTTTAGTCACTGTGAGGGTTTAAAAAGTGGTTATTCAACATGAGGCACGATCCAATTGACATTTTGAATCATTTTTGGCACAGTCCAAAAAATCAATTTTCGGATGAAAAACGATGACTCCGGACCTGTCGAACGATCCCAAAATGGTCAATATGGATGAAATTTCAACATTTAATCTTTTGACTCTAAATGACTGCTGGATGTGAATTATGACTTTGTCAACTAAAATCAGTGTGTTTAAAGTCATTTCTGTGCCTGAAACGGGTCAAAATTGAAGCTTTTGAGTAAGCAAAATTCTGTAAAAATGGCAATTTTGGTCACTGTGAGGGTTTAAAAAGTGGTTATTCAACATGAGGGATGATCCAATTGACATTTTGAATCATTTTTGGTACAGTCCAAAAAATCAATTTTCGGATGAAAAACGATGACTCCGGACCTGTCGAACGATCCCAAAATGGTCAATATGGATGAAATTTAACATTTAATCTTTTGACTCTAAATGACTGTTGGATGTGAATTATGACTTTGTCAACTAAAATAAGTGTGTTTAAATTCATTTCTGTGCCTGAAACGGGTCAAAATTGTAGCTTTTGAGTAAGCAAAACTCTGTAAAAATGGCAATTTTGGTCACTGTGAGGGTTTAAAAAGTGGTTATTCAACATGAGGCATGATCACATTGGCATTTTGAATCATTTTTGGTACAGTCCAAAAAATCAATTTTCGGATGAAAAACGATGACTCCGGACCTGTCGAACGATCCCAAAATGGTCAATATGGATGAAATTTAACATTTAATCTTTTGACTCTAAATGACTGTTGGATGTGAATTATGACTTTGTCAACTAAAATAAGTGTGTTTAAATTCATTTCTGTGCCTGAAACGGGTCAAAATTGTAGCTTTTGAGTAAGCAAAACTCTGTAAAAATGGCAATTTTGGTCACTGTGAGGGTTTAAAAAGTGGTTATTCAACATGAGGCATGATCCAATTGACATATTGAATCATTTTTGGTACAGTCCAAAAAATCAATTTTCGGATGAAAAACGATGACTCCGGACCTGTCGAACGATCCCAAAATGGTCAATATGGATGAAATTTCAACATTTAATCTTTTGACTCTAAATGACTGTTGGATGTGAATTATGACTTTGTCAACTAAAATACGTGTGTTTAAAGTCATTTCTGTGCCTGAAACGGGTCAAAATTGAAGCTTTTGAGTAAGCAAAACTCTGTAAAAATGGCAATTTTGGTCACTGTGAGGGTTTAAAAAGTGGTTATTCAACATGAGGCACGATCCAATTGACATTTTGAATCATTTTTGGTACAGTCCAAAAAATCAATTTTCGGATGAAAAACGATGACTCCGGACCTGTCGAACGATCCCAATATGGTCAATATGGATGAAATTTTAACATTTAATCTTTTGACTCTAAATGACTGTTGGATGTGAATTATGACTTTGTCAACTAAAATAAGTGTGTTTAAAGTCATTTCTGTGCCTGAAACGGGTCAAAATTGAAGCTTTTGAGTAAGCAAAACTCTGTAAAAATGGCAATTTTGGTCACTGCGAGGGTTTAAAAAGTGGTTATTCAACATGAGGCATGATCCACTTGACATTTTGAATCATTTTTGGTACAGTCCAAAAAATCAATTTTCGGATGAAAAACGATGACTCCGGACCTGTCGAACGATCCCAAAATGGTCTATAATGATGAAATTTTAACATTTAATCTTTTGACTCTAAATTACTGTTGGATGTGAATTATGACTTTGTCAACTAAAATAAGTGTGTTTAAAGTCATTTCTGTGCCTGAAACGGGTCAAAATTGAAGCTTTTGAGGAAGCAAAACTCTGTAAAAATGGCAATTTTAGTCACTGTGAGGGTTTAAAAAGTGGTTATTCAACATGAGGCACGATCCAATTGACATTTTGAATCATTTTTGGTACAGTCCAAAAAATCAATTTTCGGATGAAAAAAGATGACTCCGGACCGGTCGAACGATCCCAAAATGGTCTATAATGATGAAATTTTAACATTTAATCTTTTGACTCTAAATTACTGTTGGATGTGAATTATGACTTTGTCAACTAAAATAAGTGTGTTTAAAGTCATTTATGTGCCAGAAACGGGTCAAAATTGAAGCTTTTGAGTAAGCAAAACTCTGTAAAAATGGCAATTTTGGTCACTGTGAGGGTTTAAAAAGTGGTTATTCAACATGAGGCACGATCCAATTGACATTTTGAATCATTTTTGGTACAGTCCAAAAAATCAATTTTCGGATGAAAAACGATGACTCCGGACCTGTCGAACGATCCCAAAATGGTCCATAATGATGAAATTTCAACATTTAATCTTTTGACTCTAAATGACTGTTGGATGTGAATTATGACTTTGTCAACTAAAATAAGTGTGTTTAAAGTCATTTCTGTGCCTTAAACGGGTCAAAATTGAAGCTTTTGAGTAAGCAAAACTCTGTAAAAATGGCAATTTTGGTCACTGTGAGGGTTTAAAAAGTGGTTATTCAACATGAGGCATGATCCAATTGACATTTTGAATCATTTTTTGGTACAGTCCAAAAAATCAATTTTCGGATGAAAAACGATGACTCCGAACCTGTCGAACGATCCCAAAATGGTCTATAATGATGAAATTTTAACATTTAATCTTTTGACTCTAAATTACTGTTGGATGTGAATTATGACTTTGTCAACTAAAATAAGTGTGTTTAAAGTCATTTCTGTGCCTGAAACGGGTCAAAATTGAAGCTTTCGAGTAAGCAAAACTCTGTAAAAATGGCAATTTTGGTCACTGTGAGGGTTTAAAAAGTGGTTATTCAACATGAGACATGATTCAATTGACATTTTGAATCATTTTTGGTACAGTCCAAAAAATCAATTTTCGGATGAAAAACGATGACTCCGGACCTGTCGAACATTCACAAAATGGTCTATAATGATGAAATTTTAACATTTAATCTTTTGACTCTAAATGACTGTTGGATGTGAATTATGACTTTGTCAACTAGAATAAGTGTGTTTAAAGTCATTTCTGTGCCTGAAACGGGCCAAAATTGAAGCTTTTGAGTAAGCAAAACTCTGTAAAAATGGCAATTTTAGTCACTGTGAGGGTTTAAAAAGTGGTTATTCAACATGAGGCACGATCCAATTGACATTTTGAATCATTTTTGGTACAGTCCAAAAAATCAATTTTCGGATGAAAAACGATGACTCCGGACCTGTCGAACGATCCCAAAATGGTCTATAATGATGAAATTTTAACATTTATTCTTTTGACTCTAAATTACTGTTGGATGTGAATTATGACTTTGTCAACTAAAATAAGTGTGTTTAAAGTCATTTCTGTGCCTGCAACGGGTCAAAATTGAAGCTTTTGAGTAAGCAAAACTCTGTAAAAATGGCAATTTTGGTCACTGTGAGGGTTTAAAAAGTGGTTATTCAACATGAGGCACGATCCAATTGACATTTTGAATCATTTTTGGTACAGTCCAAAAAATCAATTTTCGGATGAAAAACGATGACTCAGGACCTGTCGAACGATCCCAAAATGGTCTATAATGATGAAATTTTAACATTTAATCTTTTGACTCTAAATTACTGTTGGATGTGAATTATGACTTTGTCAACTAAAATAAGTGTGTTTAAAGTCCTTTCTGTGCCTGAAACGGGTCAAAATTGAAGCTTTTGAGTAAGCAAAACACTGTAAAAATGGCAATTTTGGTCACTGTGAGGGTTTAAAAAGTGGTTATTCAACATGAGGCATGATCCAATTGACATTTTGAATCATTTTTGGTACAGTCCAAAAAATCAATTTTCAGATGAAAAACGATGACTCCGGACCTGTCGAACGATCCCAAAATGGTCTATAATGATGAAATTTTAACATTTAATCTTTTGACTCTAAATTACTGTTGGATGTGAATAATGACTTTGTCAACTAAAATAAGTGTGTTTAAAGTTATTTCTGTGCCTGAAACGGGTCAAAATTGAAGCTTTTGAGTAAGCAAAACTCTGTAAAAATGGCAATTTTAGTCACTGTGAGGGTTTAAAAAGTGGTTATTCAACATGAGGCACGATCCAATTGACATTTTGAATCATTTTTGGTACAGTCCAAAAAATCAATTTTCGGATGAAAAACGATGACTCCGGACCTGTCGAACGATCCCAAATGGTCAATATGGATGAAATTTCAACATTTAATCTTTTGACTCTAAATGACTGTTGGATGTGAATTATGACTTTGTCAACTAAAATAAGTGTGTTTAAAGTCATTTCTGTGCCTGAAACGGGTCAAAATTGAAGCTTTTGAGTAAGCAAAAGTCTGTAAAAAAGGCAATTTTGGTCACTGTGAGGGTTTAAAAAGTGCTTATTCAACATGAGGAACGATCCAATTGACATTTTGAATCATTTTTGGTACAGTCCAAAAAATCAATTTTCGGATGAAAAACGATGACTCCGGACCTGTCGAACGATCCCAAAATGGTCTATAATGATGAAATTTTAACATTTAATCTTTTGACTCTAAATTACTGTTGGATGTGAATTATGACTTTGTCAACTAAAATAAGTGTGTTTAAAGTCATTTCTGTGCCTGAAACGGGTCAAAATTGAAGCTTTTGAGTAAGCAAAACTCTGTAAAAATGGCAATTTTGGTCACTGTGAGGGTTTAAAAAGTGGTTATTCAACATGAGGCATGATCCAATTGACATTTTGAATAATTTTTGGTACAGTCCAAAAAATCAATTTTCGGATGAAAAACGATGACTCCGGACCTGTCGAACGTTCCCAAAATGGTCTATAATGATGAAATTTTAACATTTATTCTTTTGACTCTAAATGACTGTTGGATGTGAATTATGACTTTGTCAACTAGCATAAGTGTGTTTAAAGTAATTTCTGTGCCTGAAACAGGTCAAAATTGAAGCTTTTGAGTAAGCAAAATTCTGTAAAAATGGCAATTTTAGTCACTGTGAGGGTTTAAAAAGTGGTTATTCAACATGAGGCACGATCCAATTGACATTTTGAATCATTTTTGGTACAGTCCAAAAAATCTATTTTCGGATGAAAAACGATGACTCCGGACCTGTCGAACGTTCCCAAAATGGTCTATAATGATGAAATTTTAACATTTAATCTTTTGACTCTAAATGACTGTTAGATGTGAATTATGACTGTCAACTAGAATAAGTGTGTTTAAAGTCATTTCTGTGCCTGAAACGGGTCAAAATTGAAGATTTTGAGTAAGCAAAACTCTGTAAAAATGGCAATTTTAGTCACTGTGAGGGTTTAAAAAGTGGTTATTCAACATGAGGCACGATCCAATTGACATTTTGAATCATTTTTGGTACAGTCCAAAAAATCAATTTTCGGATGAAAAACGATGACTCCGGACCTGTCGAATGATCCCAAATGGTCAATATGGATGAAATTTCAACATTTAATCTTTTGACTCTAAATGACTGTTGGATGTGAATTATGACTTTGTCAACTAAAATAAGTGTGTTTAAAGTCATTTCTGTGCCTGAAACGGTCAAAATTGAAGCTTTTGAGTAAGCAAAACTCTGTAAAAATGGCAATTTTAGTCACTGTGAGGGTTTAAAAAGTGGTTATTCAACATGAGGCACGATCCAATTGACATTTTGAATCATTTTTGGTACAGTCCAAAAAATCAATTTTCGGATGAAAAACGATGACTCCGGACCTGTCGAACGATCCCAAAATGCTCTATAATGATGAAATTTTAACATTTAATCTTTTGACTCTAAATGACTGTTGGATGTGAATTATGACTTTGTCAACTAAAATAAGTGTGTTTAAAGTCATTTCTGTGCCTGAAACGGGTCAAAATTAAAGCTTTGGAGTAAGCAAAACTCTGCAAAAATGGCAATTTTGGTCACTGTGAGGGTTTAAAAAGTGGTTATTCAACACGAGGCACGATCCAATTGACATTTTGAATCATTTTTGGTACAGTCCAAAAAATCAATTTTCGGATGAAAAACGATGACTCCGGACCTGTCGAACGATCCCAAAATGGTCTATAATGATGAGATTTTAACATTTATTCTTTTGACTCTAAATGACTGTTGGATGTGAATTATGACTTTGTCAACTAAAATAAGTGTGTTTAAAGTCATTTCTGTGCCTGAAACGGGTCAAAATTGAAGCTTTTGAGTAAGCAAAACTCTGTAAAAATGGCAATTTTGGTCACTGTGAGGGTTTAAAAAGTGGTTATTCAACATGAGGCACGATCCAATTGACATTTTGAATCATTTTTGGTACAGGACAAAAAATTCAATTTTCGGATGAAAAACGATGACTCCGGACCTGTCGAACGATCCCAAAATGGTCTATAATGATGACATTTTAACATTTAATCTTTTGACTCTAAATGACTGTTGGATGTGAATTATGACTTTGTCAACTAAAATAAGTGTGTTTAAAGTCATTTTTGTGCCTTAAACGGGTCAAAATTGAAGCTTTTGAGTAAGCAAAACTCTGTAAAAATGGCAATTTTGGTCACTGTGAGGGTTTAAAAAGTGGTTATTCAACATGAGGCATGATCCAATTGACATTTTGAATCATTTTTTGGTACAGTCCAAAAAATCAATTTTCGGATGAAAAACGATGACTCCGGACCTGTCGAACAATCCCAAAATGGTCTATAATGATGAAATTTTAACATTTAATCTTTTGACTCTAAATTACTGTTGGATGTGAATTATGACTTTGTCAACTAAAATAAGTGTGTTTAAAGTCCTTTCTGTGCCTGAAACGGGTCAAAATTGAAGCTTTTGAGTAAGCAAAACACTGTAAAAATGGCAATTTTGGTCACTCTGAGGGTTTAAAAAGTGGTTGTTCAACATGAGGCATGATCCAATTGACATTTTGAATCATTTTTGGTACAGTCCAAAAAATCAATTTTCGGATGAAAAACGATGACTCCGGACCTGTCGAACGATCCCAAAATGGTCTATAATGATGAAATTTTAACATTTAATCTTTTGACTCTAAATGACTGTTGGATGTGAATTATGACTTTGTCAACTAGAATAAGTGTGTTTAAAGTCATTTCTGTGCCTGAAACGGTCAAAATTGAAGCTTTTGAGTAAGCAAAACTCTGTAAAAATGGCAATTTTAGTCACTGTGAGGGTTTAAAAAGTGGTTATTCAACATGAGGCATGATCCAATTGACATTTTGAATCATTTTTGGTACAGTCCAAAAAATCAATTTTCGGATGAAAAACGATGACTCCGGACCTGTCGAACGATCCCAAAATGGTCTATAATGATGAAATTTTAACATTTAATCTTTTGACTCTAAATTACTGTTGGATGTGAATTATGACTTTGTCAACTAAAATAAGTGTGTTTAAAGTCATTTCTGTGCCTGAAACGGGTCAAAATTGAAGCTTTTGAGTAAGCAAAACTCTGTAAAAATGGCAATTTTGGTCACTGTGAGGGTTTAAAAAGTGGTTATTCAACATGAGGCATGATCCAATTGACATTTTGAATCATTTTTGGTACAGTCCAAAAAATCAATTTTCGGATGAAAAACGATGACTCCGGACCTGTCGAACGTTCCCAAAATGGTCTATAATGATGAAATGTTAACATTTAATCTTTTGACTCTAAATGACTGTTGGATGTGAATTATGACTTTGTCAACTAAAATAAGTGTGTTTAAAGTCATTTCTGTGCCTGAAACGGGTCAAAATTGAAGCTTTTGAGTAAGCAAAACTCTGTAAAAATGGCAATTTTAGTCACTGTGAGGGTTTAAAAAGTGGTTATTCAACATGAGGCACGATCCAATTGACATTTTGAATCATTTTTGGCACAGTCCAAAAAATCAATTTTCGGATGAAAAACGATGACTCCGGACCTGTCGAACGATCCCAAAATGGTCAATATGGATGAAATTTCAACATTTAATCTTTTGACTCTAAATGACTGCTGGATGTGAATTATGACTTTGTCAACTAAAATCAGTGTGTTTAAAGTCATTTCTGTGCCTGAAACGGGTCAAAATTGAAGCTTTTGAGTAAGCAAAATTCTGTAAAAATGGCAATTTTGGTCACTGTGAGGGTTTAAAAAGTGGTTATTCAACATGAGGGATGATCCAATTGACATTTTGAATCATTTTTGGTACAGTCCAAAAAATCAATTTTCGGATGAAAAACGATGACTCCGGACCTGTCGAACGATCCCAAAATGGTCAATATGGATGAAATTTAACATTTAATCTTTTGACTCTAAATGACTGTTGGATGTGAATTATGACTTTGTCAACTAAAATAAGTGTGTTTAAATTCATTTCTGTGCCTGAAACGGGTCAAAATTGTAGCTTTTGAGTAAGCAAAACTCTGTAAAAATGGCAATTTTGGTCACTGTGAGGGTTTAAAAAGTGGTTATTCAACATGAGGCACGATCCAATTGACATTTTGAATCATTTTTGGTACAGTCCAAAAAATCAATTTTCGGATGAAAAACGATGACTCCGGACCTGTCGAACGATCCCAAATGGTCAATATGGATGAAATTTCAACATTTAATCTTTTGACTCTAAATGACTGTTGGATGTGAATTATGACTTTGTCAACTAAAATAAGTGTGTTTAAAGTCATTTCTGTGCCTGAAACGGGTCAAAATTGAAGCTTTTGAGTAAGCAAAAGTCTGTAAAAAAGGCAATTTTGGTCACTGTGAGGGTTTAAAAAGTGCTTATTCAACATGAGGAACGATCCAATTGACATTTTGAATCATTTTTGGTACAGTCCAAAAAATCAATTTTCGGATGAAAAACGATGACTCCGGACCTGTCGAACGATCCCAAAATGGTCTATAATGATGAAATTTTAACATTTAATCTTTTGACTCTAAATTACTGTTGGATGTGAATTATGACTTTGTCAACTAAAATAAGTGTGTTTAAAGTCATTTCTGTGCCTGAAACGGGTCAAAATGGAAGCTTTTGAGTAAGCAAAACTCTGTAAAAATGGCAATTTTGGTCACTGTGAGGGTTTAAAAAGTGGTTATTCAACATGAGGCATGATCCAATTGACATTTTGAATAATTTTTGGTACAGTCCAAAAAATCAATTTTCGGATGAAAAACGATGACTCCGGACCTGTCGAACGTTCCCAAAATGGTCTATAATGATGAAATTTTAACATTTATTCTTTTGACTCTAAATGACTGTTGGATGTGAATTATGACTTTGTCAACTAGCATAAGTGTGTTTAAAGTAATTTCTGTGCCTGAAACAGGTCAAAATTGAAGCTTTTGAGTAAGCAAAATTCTGTAAAAATGGCAATTTTAGTCACTGTGAGGGTTTAAAAAGTGGTTATTCAACATGAGGCACGATCCAATTGACATTTTGAATCATTTTTGGTACAGTCCAAAAAATCAATTTTCGGATGAAAAACGATGACTCCGGACCTGTCGAACGTTCCCAAAATGGTCTATAATGATGAAATTTTAACATTTAATCTTTTGACTCTAAATGACTGTTAGATGTGAATTATGACTGTCAACTAGAATAAGTGTGTTTAAAGTCATTTCTGTGCCTGAAACGGGTCAAAATTGAAGATTTTGAGTAAGCAAAACTCTGTAAAAATGGCAATTTTAGTCACTGTGAGGGTTTAAAAAGTGGTTATTCAACATGAGGCACGATCCAATTGACATTTTGAATCATTTTTGGTACAGTCCAAAAAATCAATTTTCGGATGAAAAACGATGACTCCGGACCTGTCGAACGATCCCAAATGGTCAATATGGATGAAATTTCAACATTTAATCTTTTGACTCTAAATGACTGTTGGATGTGAATTATGACTTTGTCAACTAAAATAAGTGTGTTTAAAGTCATTTCTGTGCCTGAAACGGTCAAAATTGAAGCTTTTGAGTAAGCAAAACTCTGTAAAAATGGCAATTTTAGTCACTGTGAGGGTTTAAAAAGTGGTTATTCAACATGAGGCACGATCCAATTGACATTTTGAATCATTTTTGGTACAGTCCAAAAAATCAATTTTCGGATGAAAAACGATGACTCCGGACCTGTCGAACGATCCCAAAATGCTCTATAATGATGAAATTTTAACATTTAATCTTTTGACTCTAAATGACTGTTGGATGTGAATTATGACTTTGTCAACTAAAATAAGTGTGTTTAAAGTCATTTCTGTGCCTGAAACGGGTCAAAATTAAAGCTTTGGAGTAAGCAAAACTCTGCAAAAATGGCAATTTTGGTCACTGTGAGGGTTTAAAAAGTGGTTATTCAACACGAGGCACGATCCAATTGACATTTTGAATCATTTTTGGTACAGTCCAAAAAATCAATTTTCGGATGAAAAACGATGACTCCGGACCTGTCGAACGATCCCAAAATGGTCTATAATGATGAGATTTTAACATTTATTCTTTTGACTCTAAATGACTGTTGGATGTGAATTATGACTTTGTCAACTAAAATAAGTGTGTTTAAAGTCATTTCTGTGCCTGAAACGGGTCAAAATTGAAGCTTTTGAGTAAGCAAAACTCTGTAAAAATGGCAATTTTGGTCACTGTGAGGGTTTAAAAAGTGGTTATTCAACATGAGGCACGATCCAATTGACATTTTGAATCATTTTTGGTACAGGACAAAAAATTCAATTTTCGGATGAAAAACGATGACTCCGGACCTGTCGAACGATCCCAAAATGGTCTATAATGATGACATTTTAACATTTAATCTTTTGACTCTAAATGACTGTTGGATGTGAATTATGACTTTGTCAACTAAAATAAGTGTGTTTAAAGTCATTTCTGTGCCTTAAACGGGTCAAAATTGAAGCTTTTGAGTAAGCAAAACTCTGTAAAAATGGCAATTTTGGTCACTGTGAGGGTTTAAAAAGTGGTTATTCAACATGAGGCATGATCCAATTGACATTTTGAATCATTTTTTGGTACAGTCCAAAAAATCAATTTTCGGATGAAAAACGATGACTCCGGACCTGTCGAACAATCCCAAAATGGTCTATAATGATGAAATTTTAACATTTAATCTTTTGACTCTAAATTACTGTTGGATGTGAATTATGACTTTGTCAACTAAAATAAGTGTGTTTAAAGTCCTTTCTGTGCCTGAAACGGGTCAAAATTGAAGCTTTTGAGTAAGCAAAACACTGTAAAAATGGCAATTTTGGTCACTCTGAGGGTTTAAAAAGTGGTTGTTCAACATGAGGCATGATCCAATTGACATTTTGAATCATTTTTGGTACAGTCCAAAAAATCAATTTTCGGATGAAAAACGATGACTCCGGACCTGTCGAACGATCCCAAAATGGTCTATAATGATGAAATTTTAACATTTAATCTTTTGACTCTAAATGACTGTTGGATGTGAATTATGACTTTGTCAACTAGAATAAGTGTGTTTAAAGTCATTTCTGTGCCTGAAACGGTCAAAATTGAAGCTTTTGAGTAAGCAAAACTCTGTAAAAATGGCAATTTTAGTCACTGTGAGGGTTTAAAAAGTGGTTATTCAACATGAGGCATGATCCAATTGACATTTTGAATCATTTTTGGTACAGTCCAAAAAATCAATTTTCGGATGAAAAACGATGACTCCGGACCTGTCGAACGTTCCCAAAATGGTCTATAATGATGAAATTTTAACATTTAATCTTTTGACTCTAAATGACTGTTGGATGTGAATTATGACTTTGTCAACTAAAATAAGTGTGTTTAAAGTCATTTCTGTGCCTGAAACGGGTCAAAATTGAAGCTTTTGAGTAAGCAAAACTCTGTAAAAATGGCAATTTTAGTCACTGTGAGGGTTTAAAAAGTGGTTATTCAACATGAGGCACGATCCAATTGACATTTTGAATCATTTTTGGCACAGTCCAAAAAATCAATTTTCGGATGAAAAACGATGACTCCGGACCTGTCGAACGATCCCAAAATGGTCAATATGGATGAAATTTCAACATTTAATCTTTTGACTCTAAATGACTGCTGGATGTGAATTATGACTTTGTCAACTAAAATCAGTGTGTTTAAAGTCATTTTTGTGCCTGAAACGGGTCAAAATTGAAGCTTTTGAGTAAGCAAAATTCTGTAAAAATGGCAATTTTGGTCACTGTGAGGGTTTAAAAAGTGGTTATTCAACATGAGGGATGATCCAATTGACATTTTGAATCATTTTTGGTACAGTCCAAAAAATCAATTTTCGGATGAAAAACGATGACTCCGGACCTGTCGAACGATCCCAAAATGGTCAATATGGATGAAATTTAACATTTAATCTTTTGACTCTAAATGACTGTTGGATGTGAATTATGACTTTGTCAACTAAAATAAGTGTGTTTAAATTCATTTCTGTGCCTGAAACGGGTCAAAATTGTAGCTTTTGAGTATGCAAAACTCTGTAAAAATGGCAATTTTGGTCACTGTGAGGGTTTAAAAAGTGGTTATTCAACATGAGGCATGATCCAATTGGCATTTTGAATCATTTTTGGTACAGTCCAAAAAATCAATTTTCGGATGAAAAACGATGACTCCGGACCTGTCGAACGATCCCAAAATGGTCAATATGGATGAAATTTAACATTTAATCTTTTGACTCTAAATGACTGTTGGATGTGAATTATGACTTTGTCAACTAAAATAAGTTTGTTTAAATTCATTTCTGTGCCTGAAACGGGTCAAAATTGTAGCTTTTGAGTAAGCAAAACTCTGTAAAAATGGCAATTTTGGTCACTGTGAGGGTTTAAAAAGTGGTTATTCAACATGAGGCATGATCCAATTGACATTTTGAATCATTTTTGGTACAGTCCAAAAAATCAATTTTCGGATGAAAAACGATGACTCCGGACCTGTCGAACGATCCCAAAATGGTCAATATGGATGAAATTTCAACATTTAATCTTTTGACTCTAAATGACTGTTGGATGTGAATTATGACTTTGTCAACTAAAATACGTGTGTTTAAAGTCATTTCTGTGCCTGAAACGGGTCAAAATTGAAGCTTTTGAGTAAGCAAAACTCTGTAAAAATGGCAATTTTAGTCACTGTGAGGGTTTAAAAAGTGGTTATTCAACATGAGGCACGATCCAATTGACATTTTGAATCATTTTTGGCACAGTCCAAAAAATCAATTTTCGGATGAAAAACGATGACTCCGGACCTGTCGAACGATCCCAAAATGGTCAATATGGATGAAATTTCAACATTTAATCTTTTGACTCTAAATGACTGCTGGATGTGAATTATGACTTTGTCAACTAAAATCAGTGTGTTTAAAGTCATTTCTGTGCCTGAAACGGGTCAAAATTGAAGCTTTTGAGTAAGCAAAATTCTGTAAAAATGGCAATTTTGGTCACTGTGAGGGTTTAAAAAGTGGTTATTCAACATGAGGGATGATCCAATTGACATTTTGAATCATTTTTGGTACAGTCCAAAAAATCAATTTTCGGATGAAAAACGATGACTCCGGACCTGTCGAACGATCCCAAAATGGTCAATATGGATGAAATTTAACATTTAATCTTTTGACTCTAAATGACTGTTGGATGTGAATTATGACTTTGTCAACTAAAATAAGTGTGTTTAAATTCATTTCTGTGCCTGAAACGGGTCAAAATTGTAGCTTTTGAGTAAGCAAAACTCTGTAAAAATGGCAATTTTGGTCACTGTGAGGGTTTAAAAAGTGGTTATTCAACATGAGGCACGATCCAATTGACATTTTGAATCATTTTTGGTACAGTCCAAAAAATCAATTTTCGGATGAAAAACGATGACTCCGGACCTGTCGAACGATCCCAAATGGTCAATATGGATGAAATTTCAACATTTAATCTTTTGACTCTAAATGACTGTTGGATGTGAATTATGACTTTGTCAACTAAAATAAGTGTGTTTAAAGTCATTTCTGTGCCTGAAACGGGTCAAAATTGAAGCTTTTGAGTAAGCAAAAGTCTGTAAAAAAGGCAATTTTGGTCACTGTGAGGGTTTAAAAAGTGCTTATTCAACATGAGGAACGATCCAATTGACATTTTGAATCATTTTTGGTACAGTCCAAAAAATCAATTTTCGGATGAAAAACGATGACTCCGGACCTGTCGAACGATCCCAAAATGGTCTATAATGATGAAATTTTAACATTTAATCTTTTGACTCTAAATTACTGTTGGATGTGAATTATGACTTTGTCAACTAAAATAAGTGTGTTTAAAGTCATTTTTGTGCCTGAAACGGGTCAAAATGGAAGCTTTTGAGTAAGCAAAACTCTGTAAAAATGGCAATTTTGGTCACTGTGAGGGTTTAAAAAGTGGTTATTCAACATGAGGCATGATCCAATTGACATTTTGAATAATTTTTGGTACAGTCCAAAAAATCAATTTTCGGATGAAAAACGATGACTCCGGACCTGTCGAACGTTCCCAAAATGGTCTATAATGATGAAATTTTAACATTTATTCTTTTGACTCTAAATGACTGTTGGATGTGAATTATGACTTTGTCAACTAGCATAAGTGTGTTTAAAGTAATTTCTGTGCCTGAAACAGGTCAAAATTGAAGCTTTTGAGTAAGCAAAATTCTGTAAAAATGGCAATTTTAGTCACTGTGAGGGTTTAAAAAGTGGTTATTCAACATGAGGCACGATCCAATTGACATTTTGAATCATTTTTGGTACAGTCCAAAAAATCAATTTTCGGATGAAAAACGATGACTCCGGACCTGTCGAACGTTCCCAAAATGGTCTATAATGATGAAATTTTAACATTTAATCTTTTGACTCTAAATGACTGTTAGATGTGAATTATGACTGTCAACTAGAATAAGTGTGTTTAAAGTCATTTCTGTGCCTGAAACGGGTCAAAATTGAAGATTTTGAGTAAGCAAAACTCTGTAAAAATGGCAATTTTAGTCACTGTGAGGGTTTAAAAAGTGGTTATTCAACATGAGGCACGATCCAATTGACATTTTGAATCATTTTTGGTACAGTCCAAAAAATCAATTTTCGGATGAAAAACGATGACTCCGGACCTGTCGAACGATCCCAAATGGTCAATATGGATGAAATTTCAACATTTAATCTTTTGACTCTAAATGACTGTTGGATGTGAATTATGACTTTGTCAACTAAAATAAGTGTGTTTAAAGTCATTTCTGTGCCTGAAACGGTCAAAATTGAAGCTTTTGAGTAAGCAAAACTCTGTAAAAATGGCAATTTTAGTCACTGTGAGGGTTTAAAAAGTGGTTATTCAACATGAGGCACGATCCAATTGACATTTTGAATCATTTTTGGTACAGTCCAAAAAATCAATTTTCGGATGAAAAACGATGACTCCGGACCTGTCGAACGATCCCAAAATGCTCTATAATGATGAAATTTTAACATTTAATCTTTTGACTCTAAATGACTGTTGGATGTGAATTATGACTTTGTCAACTAAAATAAGTGTGTTTAAAGTCATTTCTGTGCCTGAAACGGGTCAAAATTAAAGCTTTGGAGTAAGCAAAACTCTGCAAAAATGGCAATTTTGGTCACTGTGAGGGTTTAAAAAGTGGTTATTCAACACGAGGCACGATCCAATTGACATTTTGAATCATTTTTGGTACAGTCCAAAAAATCAATTTTCGGATGAAAAACGATGACTCCGGACCTGTCGAACGATCCCAAAATGGTCTATAATGATGAGATTTTAACATTTATTCTTTTGACTCTAAATGACTGTTGGATGTGAATTATGACTTTGTCAACTAAAATAAGTGTGTTTAAAGTCATTTCTGTGCCTGAAACGGGTCAAAATTGAAGCTTTTGAGTAAGCAAAACTCTGTAAAAATGGCAATTTTGGTCACTGTGAGGGTTTAAAAAGTGGTTATTCAACATGAGGCACGATCCAATTGACATTTTGAATCATTTTTGGTACAGGACAAAAAATTCAATTTTCGGATGAAAAACGATGACTCCGGACCTGTCGAACGATCCCAAAATGGTCTATAATGATGACATTTTAACATTTAATCTTTTGACTCTAAATGACTGTTGGATGTGAATTATGACTTTGTCAACTAAAATAAGTGTGTTTAAAGTCATTTCTGTGCCTTAAACGGGTCAAAATTGAAGCTTTTGAGTAAGCAAAACTCTGTAAAAATGGCAATTTTGGTCACTGTGAGGGTTTAAAAAGTGGTTATTCAACATGAGGCATGATCCAATTGACATTTTGAATCATTTTTTGGTACAGTCCAAAAAATCAATTTTCGGATGAAAAACGATGACTCCGGACCTGTCGAACAATCCCAAAATGGTCTATAATGATGAAATTTTAACATTTAATCTTTTGACTCTAAATTACTGTTGGATGTGAATTATGACTTTGTCAACTAAAATAAGTGTGTTTAAAGTCCTTTCTGTGCCTGAAACGGGTCAAAATTGAAGCTTTTGAGTAAGCAAAACACTGTAAAAATGGCAATTTTGGTCACTCTGAGGGTTTAAAAAGTGGTTGTTCAACATGAGGCATGATCCAATTGACATTTTGAATCATTTTTGGTACAGTCCAAAAAATCAATTTTCGGATGAAAAACGATGACTCCGGACCTGTCGAACGATCCCAAAATGGTCTATAATGATGAAATTTTAACATTTAATCTTTTGACTCTAAATGACTGTTGGATGTGAATTATGACTTTGTCAACTAGAATAAGTGTGTTTAAAGTCATTTCTGTGCCTGAAACGGTCAAAATTGAAGCTTTTGAGTAAGCAAAACTCTGTAAAAATGGCAATTTTAGTCACTGTGAGGGTTTAAAAAGTGGTTATTCAACATGAGGCATGATCCAATTGACATTTTGAATCATTTTTGGTACAGTCCAAAAAATCAATTTTCGGATGAAAAACGATGACTCCGGACCTGTCGAACGTTCCCAAAATGGTCTATAATGATGAAATTTTAACATTTAATCTTTTGACTCTAAATGACTGTTGGATGTGAATTATGACTTTGTCAACTAAAATAAGTGTGTTTAAAGTCATTTCTGTGCCTGAAACGGGTCAAAATTGAAGCTTTTGAGTAAGCAAAACTCTGTAAAAATGGCAATTTTAGTCACTGTGAGGGTTTAAAAAGTGGTTATTCAACATGAGGCACGATCCAATTGACATTTTGAATCATTTTTGGCACAGTCCAAAAAATCAATTTTCGGATGAAAAACGATGACTCCGGACCTGTCGAACGATCCCAAAATGGTCAATATGGATGAAATTTCAACATTTAATCTTTTGACTCTAAATGACTGCTGGATGTGAATTATGACTTTGTCAACTAAAATCAGTGTGTTTAAAGTCATTTTTGTGCCTGAAACGGGTCAAAATTGAAGCTTTTGAGTAAGCAAAATTCTGTAAAAATGGCAATTTTGGTCACTGTGAGGGTTTAAAAAGTGGTTATTCAACATGAGGGATGATCCAATTGACATTTTGAATCATTTTTGGTACAGTCCAAAAAATCAATTTTCGGATGAAAAACGATGACTCCGGACCTGTCGAACGATCCCAAAATGGTCAATATGGATGAAATTTAACATTTAATCTTTTGACTCTAAATGACTGTTGGATGTGAATTATGACTTTGTCAACTAAAATAAGTGTGTTTAAATTCATTTCTGTGCCTGAAACGGGTCAAAATTGTAGCTTTTGAGTAAGCAAAACTCTGTAAAAATGGCAATTTTGGTCACTGTGAGGGTTTAAAAAGTGGTTATTCAACATGAGGCATGATCCAATTGGCATTTTGAATCATTTTTGGTACAGTCCAAAAAATCAATTTTCGGATGAAAAACGATGACTCCGGACCTGTCGAACGATCCCAAAATGGTCAATATGGATGAAATTTAACATTTAATCTTTTGACTCTAAATGACTGTTGGATGTGAATTATGACTTTGTCAACTAAAATAAGTTTGTTTAAATTCATTTCTGTGCCTGAAACGGGTCAAAATTGTAGCTTTTGAGTAAGCAAAACTCTGTAAAAATGGCAATTTTGGTCACTGTGAGGGTTTAAAAAGTGGTTATTCAACATGAGGCATGATCCAATTGACATTTTGAATCATTTTTGGTACAGTCCAAAAAATCAATTTTCGGATGAAAAACGATGACTCCGGACCTGTCGAACGATCCCAAAATGGTCAATATGGATGAAATTTCAACATTTAATCTTTTGACTCTAAATGACTGTTGGATGTGAATTATGACTTTGTCAACTAAAATACGTGTGTTTAAAGTCATTTCTGTGCCTGAAACGGGTCAAAATTGAAGCTTTTGAGTAAGCAAAACTCTGTAAAAATGGCAATTTTGGTCACTGTGAGGGTTTAAAAAGTGGTTATTCAACATGAGGCACGATCCAATTGACATTTTGAATCATTTTTGGTACAGTCCAAAAAATCAATTTTCGGATGAAAAACGATGACTCCGGACCTGTCGAACGATCCCAATATGGTCAATATGGATGAAATTTTAACATTTAATCTTTTGACTCTAAATGACTGTTGGATGTGAATTATGACTTTGTCAACTAAAATAAGTGTGTTTAAAGTCATTTCTGTGCCTGAAACGGGTCAAAATTGAAGCTTTTGAGTAAGCAAAACTCTGTAAAAATGGCAATTTTGGTCACTGCGAGGGTTTAAAAAGTGGTTATTCAACATGAGGCATGATCCACTTGACATTTTGAATCATTTTTGGTACAGTCCAAAAAATCAATTTTCGGATGAAAAACGATGACTCCGGACCTGTCGAACGATCCCAAAATGGTCTATAATGATGAAATTTTAACATTTAATCTTTTGACTCTAAATTACTGTTGGATGTGAATTATGACTTTGTCAACTAAAATAAGTGTGTTTAAAGTCATTTCTGTGCCTGAAACGGGTCAAAATTGAAGCTTTTGAGGAAGCAAAACTCTGTAAAAATGGCAATTTTAGTCACTGTGAGGGTTTAAAAAGTGGTTATTCAACATGAGGCACGATCCAATTGACATTTTGAATCATTTTTGGTACAGTCCAAAAAATCAATTTTCGGATGAAAAAAGATGACTCCGGACCTGTCGAACGATCCAAAAATGGTCTATAATGATGAAATTTTAACATTTAATCTTTTGACTCTAAATTACTGTTGGATGTGAATTATGACTTTGTCAACTAAAATAAGTGTGTTTAAAGTCATTTATGTGCCAGAAACGGGTCAAAATTGAAGCTTTTGAGTAAGCAAAACTCTGTAAAAATGGCAATTTTGGTCCCTGTGAGGGTTTAAAAAGTGGTTATTCAACATGAGGCACGATCCAATTGACATTTTGAATCATTTTTGGTACAGTCCAAAAAATCAATTTTCGGATGAAAAACGATGACTCCGGACCTGTCGAACGATCCCAAAATGGTCCATAATGATGAAATTTCAACATTTAATCTTTTGACTCTAAATGACTGTTGGATGTGAATTATGACTTTGTCAACTAAAATAAGTGTGTTTAAAGTCATTTCTGTGCCTGAAACGGGTCAAAATTGAAGCTTTTGAGTAAGCAAAACTCAGTAAAAATGGCAATTTTGGTCACTGTGAGGGTTTAAAAAGTGGTTATTCAACATGAGGCATGATCCCAATTGACATTTTGAATCATTTTTGGTACCGTCCAAAAAATCAATTTTCGGATGAAAAACGATGACTCCGGACCTGTCGAACGATCCCAAAATGGTCTATAATGATGAAATTTTAACATTTAATCTTTTGACTCTAAATGACTGTTGGATGTGAATTATGACTTTGTCAACTAAAATAAGTGTGTTTAAAGTCATTTCTGTGCCTTAAACGGGTCAAAATTGAAGCTTTTGAGTAAGCAAAACTCTGTAAAAATGGCAATTTTGGTCACTGTGAGGGTTTAAAAAGTGGTTATTCAACATGAGGCATGATCCAATTGACATTTTGAATCATTTTTTGGTACAGTCCAAAAAATCAATTTTCGGATGAAAAACGATGACTCCGAACCTGTCGAACGATCCCAAAATGGTCTATAATGATGAAATTTTAACATTTAATCTTTTGACTCTAAATTACTGTTGGATGTGAATTATGACTTTGTCAACTAAAATAAGTGTGTTTAAAGTCATTTCTGTGCCTGAAACGGGTCAAAATTGAAGCTTTCGAGTAAGCAAAACTCTGTAAAAATGGCAATTTTGGTCACTGTGAGGGTTTAAAAAGTGGTTATTCAACATGAGACATGATTCAATTGACATTTTGAATCATTTTTGGTACAGTCCAAAAAATCAATTTTCGGATGAAAAACGATGACTCCGGACCTGTCGAACATTCACAAAATGGTCTATAATGATGAAATTTTAACATTTAATCTTTTGACTCTAAATGACTGTTGGATGTGAATTATGACTTTGTCAACTAGAATAAGTGTGTTTAAAGTCATTTCTGTGCCTGAAACGGGCCAAAATTGAAGCTTTTGAGTAAGCAAAACTCTGTAAAAATGGCAATTTTAGTCACTGTGAGGGTTTAAAAAGTGGTTATTCAACATGAGGCACGATCCAATTGACATTTTGAATCATTTTTGGTACAGTCCAAAAAATCAATTTTCGGATGAAAAACGATGACTCCGGACCTGTCGAACGATCCCAAAATGGTCTATAATGATGAAATTTTAACATTTATTCTTTTGACTCTAAATTACTGTTGGATGTGAATTATGACTTTGTCAACTAAAATAAGTGTGTTTAAAGTCATTTCTGTGCCTGCAACGGGTCAAAATTGAAGCTTTTAAGTAAGCAAAACTCTGTAAAAATGGCAATTTTGGTCACTGTGAGGGTTTAAAAAGTGGTTATTCAACATGAGGCACGATCCAATTGACATTTTGAATCATTTTTGGTACAGGACAAAAAATCAATTTTCGGATGAAAAACGATGACTCCGGACCTGTCGAACGATCCCAAAATGGTCTATAATGATGAAATTTCAACATTTAATCTTTTGACTCTAAATGACTGTTGGATGTGAATTATGACTTTGTCAACTAAAATAAGTGTGTTTAAAGTCATTTCTGTGCCTGAAACGGGTCAAAATTGAAGCTTTTGAGTAAGCAAAACTCTGTAAAAATGGCAATTTTGGTCACTGTGAGGGTTTAAAAAGTGGTTATTCAACATGAGGCATGATCCAATTGACATTTTGAATCATTTTTGGTACAGTCCAAAAAATCAATTTTCGGATGAAAAACGATGACTCCGGACCTGTCGAACGATCCCAAAATGGTCTATAATGATGAAATTTTAACATTTAATCTTTTGACTCTAAATTACTGTTGGATGTGAATTATGACTTTGTCAACTAAAATAAGTGTGTTTAAAGTCCTTTCTGTGCCTGAAACGGGTCAAAATTGAAGCTTTTGAGTAAGCAAAACACTGTAAAAATGGCAATTTTGGTCACTGTGAGGGTTTAAAAAGTGGTTATTCAACATGAGGCATGATCCAATTGACATTTTGAATCATTTTTGGTACAGTCCAAAAAATCAATTTTCAGATGAAAAACGATGACTCCGGACCTGTCGAACGATCCCAAAATGGTCTATAATGATGAAATTTTAACATTTAATCTTTTGACTCTAAATTACTGTTGGATGTGAATTATGACTTTGTCAACTAAAATAAGTGTGTTTAAAGTTATTTGTGTTCCTGAAACGGGTCAAAATTGAAGCTTTTGAGTAAGCAAAACTCTGTAAAAATGGCAATTTTAGTCACTGTGAGGGTTTAAAAAGTGGTTATTCAACATGAGGCACGATCCAATTGACATTTTGAATCATTTTTGGTACAGTCCAAAAAATCAATTTTCGGATGAAAAACGATGACTCCGGACCTGTCGAACGATCCCAAAATGGTCTATAATGATGAAATTTTAACATTTATTCTTTTGACTCTAAATTACTGTTGGATGTGAATTATGACTTTGTCAACTAGAATAAGTGTGTTTAAAGTCATTTCTGTGCCTGAAACGGGCCAAAATTGAAGCTTTTGAGTAAGCAAAACTCTGTAAAAATGGCAATTTTAGTCACTGTGAGGGTTTAAAAAGTGGTTATTCAACATGAGGCACGATCCAATTGACATTTTGAATCATTTTTGGTACAGTCCAAAAAATCAATTTTCGGATGAAAAACGATGACTCCGGACCTGTCGAACGATCCCAAAATGGTCTATAATGATGAAATTTTAACATTTATTCTTTTGACTCTAAATTACTGTTGGATGTGAATTATGACTTTGTCAACTAAAATAAGTGTGTTTAAAGTCATTTCTGTGCCTGCAACGGGTCAAAATTGAAGCTTTTAAGTAAGCAAAACTCTGTAAAAATGGCAATTTTGGTCACTGTGAGGGTTTAAAAAGTGGTTATTCAACATGAGGCACGATCCAATTGACATTTTGAATCATTTTTGGTACAGGACAAAAAATCAATTTTCGGATGAAAAACGATGACTCCGGACCTGTCGAACGATCCCAAAATGGTCTATAATGATGAAATTTCAACATTTAATCTTTTGACTCTAAATGACTGTTGGATGTGAATTATGACTTTGTCAACTAAAATAAGTGTGTTTAAAGTCATTTCTGTGCCTGAAACGGGTCAAAATTGAAGCTTTTGAGTAAGCAAAACTCTGTAAAAATGGCAATTTTGGTCACTGTGAGGGTTTAAAAAGTGGTTATTCAACATGAGGCATGATCCAATTGACATTTTGAATCATTTTTGGTACAGTCCAAAAAATCAATTTTCGGATGAAAAACGATGACTCCGGACCTGTCGAACGATCCCAAAATGGTCTATAATGATGAAATTTTAACATTTAATCTTTTGACTCTAAATTACTGTTGGATGTGAATTATGACTTTGTCAACTAAAATAAGTGTGTTTAAAGTCCTTTCTGTGCCTGAAACGGGTCAAAATTGAAGCTTTTGAGTAAGCAAAACACTGTAAAAATGGCAATTTTGGTCACTGTGAGGGTTTAAAAAGTGGTTATTCAACATGAGGCATGATCCAATTGACATTTTGAATCATTTTTGGTACAGTCCAAAAAATCAATTTTCAGATGAAAAACGATGACTCCGGACCTGTCGAACGATCCCAAAATGGTCTATAATGATGAAATTTTAACATTTAATCTTTTGACTCTAAATTACTGTTGGATGTGAATTATGACTTTGTCAACTAAAATAAGTGTGTTTAAAGTTATTTGTGTTCCTGAAACGGGTCAAAATTGAAGCTTTTGAGTAAGCAAAACTCTGTAAAAATGGCAATTTTAGTCACTGTGAGGGTTTAAAAAGTGGTTATTCAACATGAGGCACGATCCAATTGACATTTTGAATCATTTTTGGTACAGTCCAAAAAATCAATTTTCGGATGAAAAACGATGACTCCGGACCTGTCGAACGATCCCAAATGGTCAATATGGATGAAATTTCAACATTTAATCTTTTGACTCTAAATGACTGTTGGATGTGAATTATGACTTTGTCAACTAAAATAAGTGTGTTTAAAGTCATTTCTGTGCCTGAAACGGGTCAAAATTGAAGCTTTTGAGTAAGCAAAAGTCTGTAAAAAAGGCAATTTTGGTCACTGTGAGGGTTTAAAAAGTGCTTATTCAACATGAGGAACGATCCAATTGACATTTTGAATCATTTTTGGTACAGTCCAAAAAATCAATTTTCGGATGAAAAACGATGACTCCGGACCTGTCGAACGATCCCAAAATGGTCTATAATGATGAAATTTTAACATTTAATCTTTTGACTCTAAATTACTGTTGGATGTGAATTATGACTTTGTCAACTAAAATAAGTGTGTTTAAAGTCATTTCTGTGCCTGAAACGGGTCAAAATTGAAGCTTTTGAGTAAGCAAAACTCTGTAAAAATGGCAATTTTGGTCACTGTGAGGGTTTAAAAAGTGGTTATTCAACATGAGGCATGATCCAATTGACATTTTGAATAATTTTTGGTACAGTCCAAAAAATCAATTTTCGGATGAAAAACGATGACTCCGGACCTGTCGAACGTTCCCAAAATGGTCTATAATGATGAAATTTTAACATTTATTCTTTTGACTCTAAATGACTGTTGGATGTGAATTATGACTTTGTCAACTAGCATAAGTGTGTTTAAAGTTATTTGTGTTCCTGAAACGGGTCAAAATTGAAGCTTTTGAGTAAGCAAAACTCTGTAAAAATGGCAATTTTAGTCACTGTGAGGGTTTAAAAAGTGGTTATTCAACATGAGGCACGATCCAATTGACATTTTGAATCATTTTTGGTACAGTCCAAAAAATCAATTTTCGGATGAAAAACGATGACTCCGGACCTGTCGAACGATCCCAAAATGGTCTATAATGATGAAATTTTAACATTTATTCTTTTGACTCTAAATTACTGTTGGATGTGAATTATGACTTTGTCAACTAGAATAAGTGTGTTTAAAGTCATTTCTGTGCCTGAAACGGGCCAAAATTGAAGCTTTTGAGTAAGCAAAACTCTGTAAAAATGGCAATTTTAGTCACTGTGAGGGTTTAAAAAGTGGTTATTCAACATGAGGCACGATCCAATTGACATTTTGAATCATTTTTGGTACAGTCCAAAAAATCAATTTTCGGATAAAAAACGATGACTCCGGACCTGTCGAACGATCCCAAAATGGTCTATAATGATGAAATTTTAACATTTATTCTTTTGACTCTAAATTACTGTTGGATGTGAATTATGACTTTGTCAACTAAAATAAGTGTGTTTAAAGTCATTTCTGTGCCTGCAACGGGTCAAAATTGAAGCTTTTAAGTAAGCAAAACTCTGTAAAAATGGCAATTTTGGTCACTGTGAGGGTTTAAAAAGTGGTTATTCAACATGAGGCACGATCCAATTGACATTTTGAATCATTTTTGGTACAGGACAAAAAATCAATTTTCGGATGAAAAACGATGACTCCGGACCTGTCGAACGATCCCAAAATGGTCTATAATGATGAAATTTCAACATTTAATCTTTTGACTCTAAATGACTGTTGGATGTGAATTATGACTTTGTCAACTAAAATAAGTGTGTTTAAAGTCATTTCTGTGCCTGAAACGGGTCAAAATTGAAGCTTTTGAGTAAGCAAAACTCTGTAAAAATGGCAATTTTGGTCACTGTGAGGGTTTAAAAAGTGGTTATTCAACATGAGGCATGATCCAATTGACATTTTGAATCATTTTTGGTACAGTCCAAAAAATCAATTTTCGGATGAAAAACGATGACTCCGGACCTGTCGAACGATCCCAAAATGGTCTATAATGATGAAATTTTAACATTTAATCTTTTGACTCTAAATTACTGTTGGATGTGAATTATGACTTTGTCAACTAAAATAAGTGTGTTTAAAGTCCTTTCTGTGCCTGAAACGGGTCAAAATTGAAGCTTTTGAGTAAGCAAAACACTGTAAAAATGGCAATTTTGGTCACTGTGAGGGTTTAAAAAGTGGTTATTCAACATGAGGCATGATCCAATTGACATTTTGAATCATTTTTGGTACAGTCCAAAAAATCAATTTTCAGATGAAAAACGATGACTCCGGACCTGTCGAACGATCCCAAAATGGTCTATAATGATGAAATTTTAACATTTAATCTTTTGACTCTAAATTACTGTTGGATGTGAATTATGACTTTGTCAACTAAAATAAGTGTGTTTAAAGTTATTTGTGTTCCTGAAACGGGTCAAAATTGAAGCTTTTGAGTAAGCAAAACTCTGTAAAAATGGCAATTTTAGTCACTGTGAGGGTTTAAAAAGTGGTTATTCAACATGAGGCACGATCCAATTGACATTTTGAATCATTTTTGGTACAGTCCAAAAAATCAATTTTCGGATGAAAAACGATGACTCCGGACCTGTCGAACGATCCCAAATGGTCAATATGGATGAAATTTCAACATTTAATCTTTTGACTCTAAATGACTGTTGGATGTGAATTATGACTTTGTCAACTAAAATAAGTGTGTTTAAAGTCATTTCTGTGCCTGAAACGGGTCAAAATTGAAGCTTTTGAGTAAGCAAAAGTCTGTAAAAAAGGCAATTTTGGTCACTGTGAGGGTTTAAAAAGTGCTTATTCAACATGAGGAACGATCCAATTGACATTTTGAATCATTTTTGGTACAGTCCAAAAAATCAATTTTCGGATGAAAAACGATGACTCCGGACCTGTCGAACGATCCCAAAATGGTCTATAATGATGAAATTTTAACATTTAATCTTTTGACTCTAAATTACTGTTGGATGTGAATTATGACTTTGTCAACTAAAATAAGTGTGTTTAAAGTCATTTCTGTGCCTGAAACGGGTCAAAATTGAAGCTTTTGAGTAAGCAAAACTCTGTAAAAATGGCAATTTTGGTCACTGTGATGGTTTAAAAAGTGGTTATTCAACATGAGGCATGATCCAATTGACATTTTGAATAATTTTTGGTACAGTCCAAAAAATCAATTTTCGGATGAAAAACGATGACTCCGGACCTGTCGAACGTTCCCAAAATGGTCTATAATGATGAAATTTTAACATTTATTCTTTTGACTCTAAATGACTGTTGGATGTGAATTATGACTTTGTCAACTAGCATAAGTGTGTTTAAAGTAATTTCTGTGCCTGAAACAGGTCAAAATTGAAGCTTTTGAGTAAGCAAAATTCTGTAAAAATGGCAGTTTTAGTCACTGTGAGGGTTTAAAAAGTGGTTATTCAACATGAGGCACGATCCAATTGACATTTTGAATCATTTTTGGTACAGTCCAAAAAATCAATTTTCGGATGAAAAACGATGACTCCGGACCTGTCGAACGTTCCCAAAATGGTCTATAATGATGAAATTTTAACATTTAATCTTTTGACTCTAAATGACTGTTAGATGTGAATTATGACTGTCAACTAGAATAAGTGTGTTTAAAGTCATTTCTGTGCCTGAAACGGGTCAAAATTGAAGATTTTGAGTAAGCAAAACTCTGTAAAAATGGCAATTTTAGTCACTGTGAGGGTTTAAAAAGTGGTTATTCAACATGAGGCACGATCCAATTGACATTTTGAATCATTTTTGGTACAGTCCAAAAAATCAATTTTCGGATGAAAAACGATGACTCCGGACCTGTCGAACGATCCCAAATGGTCAATATGGATGAAATTTCAACATTTAATCTTTTGACTCTAAATGACTGTTGGATGTGAATTATGACTTTGTCAACTAAAATAAGTGTGTTTAAAGTCATTTCTGTGCCTGAAACGGTCAAAATTGAAGCTTTTGAGTAAGCAAAACTCTGTAAAAATGGCAATTTTAGTCACTGTGAGGGTTTAAAAAGTGGTTATTCAACATGAGGCACGATCCAATTGACATTTTGAATCATTTTTGGTACAGTCCAAAAAATCAATTTTCGGATGAAAAACGATGACTCCGGACCTGTCGAACGATCCCAAAATGCTCTATAATGATGAAATTTTAACATTTAATCTTTTGACTCTAAATGACTGTTGGATGTGAATTATGACTTTGTCAACTAAAATAAGTGTGTTTAAAGTCATTTCTGTGCCTGAAACGGGTCAAAATTAAAGCTTTGGAGTAAGCAAAACTCTGCAAAAATGGCAATTTTGGTCACTGTGAGGGTTTAAAAAGTGGTTATTCAACACGAGGCACGATCCAATTGACATTTTGAATCATTTTTGGTACAGTCCAAAAAATCAATTTTCGGATGAAAAACGATGACTCCGGACCTGTCGAACGATCCCAAAATGGTCTATAATGATGAGATTTTAACATTTATTCTTTTGACTCTAAATGACTGTTGGATGTGAATTATGACTTTGTCAACTAAAATAAGTGTGTTTAAAGTCATTTCTGTGCCTGAAACGGGTCAAAATTGAAGCTTTTGAGTAAGCAAAACTCTGTAAAAATGGCAATTTTGGTCACTGTGAGGGTTTAAAAAGTGGTTATTCAACATGAGGCACGATCCAATTGACATTTTGAATCATTTTTGGTACAGGACAAAAAATTCAATTTTCGGATGAAAAACGATGACTCCGGACCTGTCGAACGATCCCAAAATGGTCTATAATGATGACATTTTAACATTTAATCTTTTGACTCTAAATGACTGTTGGATGTGAATTATGACTTTGTCAACTAAAATAAGTGTGTTTAAAGTCATTTCTGTGCCTTAAACGGGTCAAAATTGAAGCTTTTGAGTAAGCAAAACTCTGTAAAAATGGCAATTTTGGTCACTGTGAGGGTTTAAAAAGTGGTTATTCAACATGAGGCATGATCCAATTGACATTTTGAATCATTTTTTGGTACAGTCCAAAAAATCAATTTTCGGATGAAAAACGATGACTCCGGACCTGTCGAACAATCCCAAAATGGTCTATAATGATGAAATTTTAACATTTAATCTTTTGACTCTAAATTACTGTTGGATGTGAATTATGACTTTGTCAACTAAAATAATTGTGTTTAAAGTCCTTTCTGTGCCTGAAACGGGTCAAAATTGAAGCTTTTGAGTAAGCAAAACACTGTAAAAATGGCAATTTTGGTCACTCTGAGGGTTTAAAAAGTGGTTGTTCAACATGAGGCATGATCCAATTGACATTTTGAATCATTTTTGGTACAGTCAAAAAATCAATTTTCGGATGAAAAACGATGACTCCGGACCTGTCGAACGATCCCAAAATGGTCTATAATGATGAAATTTTAACATTTATTCTTTTGACTCTAAATGACTGTTGAATGTGAATTATGACTTTGTCAACTAGCATAAGTGTGTTTAAAGTCATTTCTGTGCCTGAAACAGGTCAAAATTGAAGCTTTTGAGTAAGCAAAACTCTGTAAAAATGGCAATTTTAGTCACTGTGAGGGTTTAAAAAGTGGTTATTCAACATGAGGCACGATCCAATTGACATTTTGAATCATTTTTGGTACAGTCCAAAAAATCAATTTTCGGATAAAAACGATGACTCCGGACCTGTCGAACGTTCCCAAAATGGTCTATAATGATGAAATTTTAACATTTAGTGGCATATTACCAACAACTAGCGATAATTTTTGTCTCTAACTTGTTTAGAGACAAAAATTATCGCCGCACATCGGCGATTTTTATCGCAGATAAACCTTGCTATTAGCAAGGTTTATCGCAAATGCGATAAAAAACGGCCGCAATGCATGAATATCGCTGAAAAGTCCGCGATATTCATGCATTATCGAGCAAATGCTCTTAGCCATGTTATCCACCTCCCATTAGATAACATGGCTAAGAACTGCTCAGGGCAGGTGTTAGCTTTTGGAGATATTCGCGCTTAGCGCGAATATCTCCAAAAGTTGGTAATAGGAGATAGAGATGTTAGGGACTGTTTCCAGTCGCTAACATCTTGGCACGCCCACTTTGCATGTCATTAGTGATAAATATCACTGACATGCAAAGCGGGGCCCAAGATGGTCGCTATCTCCTACTAGCTGTCACTAACTGGTGTTAGCGACAGCTTGGTAATAGGGAGATCATTTTATCTCCGCTTTCTTGGCTTTTAAGCCAAATAAGCGGAGATAAACCCCCTTGATAATATGCCCCTTAATCTTTTGACTCTAAATGACTGTTAGATGTGAATTATGACTGTCAACTAGAATACGTGTGTTTAAAGTCATTTCTGTGCCTGAAACGGGTCAAAATTGAAGATTTTGAGTAAGCAAAACTCTGTAAAAATGCAATTTTAGTCACTGTGAGGGTTTAAAAAGTGTTATTCAACATGAGGCACGATCCAATTGACATTTTGAATCATTTTTGGTACAGTCCAAAAAATCAATTTTCGGATGAAAAACGATGACTCCGGACCTGTCGAACGATCCCAAATGGTCAATATGGATGAAATTTCAACATTTAATCTTTTGACTCTAAATGACTGTTGGATGTGAATTATGACTTTGTCAACTAAAATAAGTGTGTTTAAAGTCATTTCTGTGCCTGAAGGTCAAAATTGAAGCTTTTGAGTAAGCAAAACTCTGTAAAAAATGGCAATTTTAGTCACTGTGAGGGTTTAAAAAGTGGTTATTCAACATGAGGCATGATCCAATTGACATTTGAATCATTTTTGGTACAGTCCAAAAAATCAATTTTCGGATGAAAAACGATGACTCCGGACCTGTCGAACGATCCCCAAAATGCTCTATAATGATGAAATTTTAACATTTAATCTTTTGACTCTAAATGACTGTTGGATGTGAATTATGACTTTGTCAACTAAAATAAGTGTGTTTAAAGTCATTTCTGTCCCTGAAACGGGTCAAAATTGAAGCTTTTGAGTAAGCAAAACTCGGTAAAAATGGCAATTTTGGTCACTGTGAGGGTTTAAAAAGTGGTTATTCAACATGAGCATGATCCAATTGACATTTTGAATCATTTTTTGGTACAGTCCAAAAAAATCAATTTTCGGATGAAAACGATGACTCCGGACCTGTCGAACGTTCCCAAAATGGTCTATAATGATGAAATTTTAACATTTAATGTTTTGACTCTAATGACTGTTGGATGTGAATTATGACTTTGTCAACTAAAATAAGTGTGTTTAAAGTCATTTCTGTGCCTGAAACGGGTCAAAATTAAAGCTTTTGAGTAAGCAAAACTCTGTAAAAATGGCAATTTTGGTCACTGTGAGGGTTTAAAAAGTAGTTATTCAACACGAGGCACGATCCAATTGACATTTTGAATCATTTTTGGTACAGTCCAAAAAATCAATTTTCGGATGAAAAACGATGACTCCGGACCTGTCGAACGATCCCAAAATGGTCTATAATGATGAGATTTTAACATTTATTCTTTTGACTCTAAATGACTGTTGGATGTGAATTATGACTTTGTCAACTAAAATAAGTGTGTTTAAAGTCATTTCTGTGCCTGAAACGGGTCAAAATTGAAGCTTTTGAGTAAGCAAAACTCTGTAAAAATGGCAATTTTGGTCACTGTGAGGGTTTAAAAAGTGGTTATTCAACATGAGGCACGATCCAATTGACATTTTGAATCATTTTTGGTACAGGACAAAAAATTCAATTTTCGGATGAAAAACGATGACTCCAGACCTGTTGAACGATCCCAAAATGGTCTATAATGATGAAATTTTAACATTTAATCTTTTGACTCTAAATGACTGTTGGATGTGAATTATGACTTTGTCAACTAAAATAAGTGTGTTTAAAGTCATTTCTGTGCCTTAAACGGGTCAAAATTGAAGCTTTTGAGTAAGCAAAACTCTGTAAAAATGGCAATTTTGGTCACTGTGAGGGTTTAAAAAGTGGTTATTCAACATGAGGCATGATCCAATTGACATTTTGAATCATTTTTTGGTACAGTCCAAAAAATCAATTTTGGATGAAAAACGATGACTCCGAACCTGTCGAACGATCCCAAAATGGTCTATAATGATGAAATTTTAACATTTAATCTTTTGACTCTAAATTACTGTTGGATGTGAATTATGACTTTGTCAACTAAAATAAGTGTGTTTAAAGTCATTTCTGTGCCTGAAACGGGTCAAAATTGAAGCTTTCGAGTAAGCAAAACTCTGTAAAAATGGCAATTTTGGTCACTGTGAGGGTTTAAAAAGTGGTTATTCAACATGAGACATGATTCAATTGACATTTTGAATCATTTTTGGTACAGTCCAAAAAATCAATTTTCGGATGAAAAACGATGACTCCGGACCTGTCGAATATTCACAAAATGGTCTATAATGATGAAATTTTAACATTTAATCTTTTGACTCTAAATGACTGTTGGATGTGAATTATGACTTTGTCAACTAGAATAAGTGTGTTTAAAGTCATTTCTGTGCCTGAAACGGGTCAAAATTGAAGCTTTTGAGTAAGCAAAACTCTGTAAAAATGGCAATTTTAGTCACTGTGAGGGTTTAAAAAGTGGTTATTCAACATGAGGCACGATCCAATTGACATTTTGAATCATTTTTGGTACAGGACAAAAAATCAATTTTCGGATGAAAAACGATGACTCCGGACCTGTCGAACGATCCCAAAATGGTCTATAATGATGAAATTTCAACATTTAATCTTTTGACTCTAAATGACTGTTGGATGTGAATTATGACTTTGTCAACTAAAATAAGTGTGTTTAAAGTCATTTCTGTGCCTGAAACGGGTCAAAATTGAAGCTTTTGAGTAAGCAAAACTCTGTAAAAATGGCAATTTTGGTCACTGTGAGGGTTTAAAAAGTGGTTATTCAACATGAGGCATGATCCAATTGACATTTTGAATCATTTTTGGTACAGTCCAAAAAATCAATTTTCGGATGAAAAACGATGACTCCGGACCTGTCGAACGATCCCAAAATGGTCTATAATGATGAAATTTTAACATTTAATCTTTTGACTCTAAATTACTGTTGGATGTGAATTATGACTTTGTCAACTAAAATAAGTGTGTTTAAAGTCCTTTCTGTGCCTGAAACGGGTCAAAATTGAAGCTTTTGAGTAAGCAAAACACTGTAAAAATGGCAATTTTGGTCACTGTGAGGGTTTAAAAAGTGGTTATTCAACATGAGGCATGATCCAATTGACATTTTGAATCATTTTTGGTACAGTCCAAAAAATCAATTTTCAGATGAAAAACAATGACTCCGGACCTGTCAAACGATCCCAAAATGGTCTATAATGATGAAATTTTAACATTTAATATTTTGACTCTAAATTACTGTTGGATGTGAATTATGACTTTGTCAACTAAAATAAGTGTGTTTAAAGTTATTTCTGTGCCTGAAACGGGTCAAAATTGAAGCTTTTGAGTAAGCAAAACTCTGTAAAAATGGCAATTTTAGTCACTGTGAGGGTTTAAAAAGTGGTTATTCAACATGAGGCACGATCCAATTGACATTTTGAATCATTTTTGGTACAGTCCAAAAAATCAATTTTCGGATGAAAAACGATGACTCCGGACCTGTCGAACGATCCCAAATGGTCAATATGGATGAAATTTCAACATTTAATCTTTTGACTCTAAATGACTGTTGGATGTGAATTATGACTTTGTCAACTAAAATAAGTGTGTTTAAAGTCATTTCTGTGCCTGAAACGGGTCAAAATTGAAGCTTTTGAGTAAGCAAAAGTCTGTAAAAAAGGCAATTTTGGTCACTGTGAGGGTTTAAAAAGTGCTTATTCAACATGAGGAACGATCCAATTGACATTTTGAATCATTTTTGGTACAGTCCAAAAAATCAATTTTCGGATGAAAAACGATGACTCCGGACCTGTCGAACGATCCCAAAATGGTCTATAATGATGACATTTTAACATTTAATCTTTTGACTCTAAATTACTGTTGGATGTGAATTATGACTTTGTCAACTAAAATAAGTGTGTTTAAAGTCATTTCTGTGCCTGAAACGGGTCAAAATTGAAGCTTTTGAGTAAGCAAAACTCTGTAAAAATGGCAATTTTGGTCACTGTGAGGGTTTAAAAAGTGGTTATTCAACATGAGGCATGATCCAATTGACATTTTGAATAATTTTTGGTACAGTCCAAAAAATCAATTTTCGGATGAAAAACGATGACTCCGGACCTGTCGAACGTTCCCAAAATGGTCTATAATGATGAAATTTTAACATTTATTCTTTTGACTCTAAATGACTGTTGGATGTGAATTATGACTTTGTCAACTAGCATAAGTGTGTTTAAAGTAATTTCTGTGCCTGAAACAGGTCAAAATTGAAGCTTTTGAGTAAGCAAAATTCTGTAAAAATGGCAATTTTAGTCACTGTGAGGGTTTAAAAAGTGGTTATTCAACATGAGGCACGATCCAATTGACATTTTGAATCATTTTTGGTACAGTCCAAAAAATCAATTTCCGGATGAAAAACGATGACTCCGGACCTGTCGAACGTTCCCAAAATGGTCTATAATGATGAAATTTTAACATTTAATCTTTTGACTCTAAATGACTGTTAGATGTGAATTATGACTGTCAACTAGAATAAGTGTGTTTAAAGTCATTTCTGTGCCTGAAACGGGTCAAAATTGAAGATTTTGAGTAAGCAAAACTCTGTAAAAATGGCAATTTTAGTCACTGTGCGGGTTTAAAAAGTGGTTATTCAACATGAGGCACGATCCAATTGACATTTTGAATCATTTTTGGTACAGTCCAAAAAATCAATTTTCGGATGAAAAACGATGACTCCGGACCTGTCGAACGATCCCAAATGGTCAATATGGATGAAATTTCAACATTTAATCTTTTGACTCTAAATGACTGTTGGATGTGAATTATGACTTTGTCAACTAAAATAAGTGTGTTTAAAGTCATTTATGTGCCTGAAACGGTCAAAATTGAAGCTTTTGAGTAAGCAAAACTCTGTAAAAATGGCAATTTTAGTCACTGTGAGGGTTTAAAAAGTGGTTATTCAACATGAGGCACGATCCAATTGACATTTTGAATCATTTTTGGTACAGTCCAAAAAATCAATTTTCGGATGAAAAACGATGACTCCGGACCTGTCGAACGATCCCAAAATGCTCTATAATGATGAAATTTTAACATTTAATCTTTTGACTCTAAATGACTGTTGGATGTGAATTATGACTTTGTCAACTAAAATAAGTGTGTTTAAAGTCATTTCTGTGCCTGAAACGGGTCAAAATTAAAGCTTTGGAGTAAGCAAAACTCTGCAAAAATGGCAATTTTGGTCACTGTGAGGGTTTAAAAAGTGGTTATTCAACACGAGGCACGATCCAATTGACATTTTGAATCATTTTTGGTACAGTCCAAAAAATCAATTTTCGGATGAAAAACGATGACTCCGGACCTGTCGAACGATCCCAAAATGGTCTATAATGATGAGATTTTAACATTTATTCTTTTGACTCTAAATGACTGTTGGATGTGAATTATGACTTTGTCAACTAAAATAAGTGTGTTTAAAGTCATTTCTGTGCCTGAAACGGGTCAAAATTGAAGCTTTTGAGTAAGCAAAACTCTGTAAAAATGGCAATTTTGGTCACTGTGAGGGTTTAAAAAGTGGTTATTCAACATGAGGCACGATCCAATTGACATTTTGAATCATTTTTGGTACAGGACAAAAAATTCAATTTTCGGATGAAAAACGATGACTCCGGACCTGTCGAACGATCCCAAAATGGTCTATAATATTGACATTTTAACATTTAATCTTTTGACTCTAAATGACTGTTGGATGTGAATTATGACTTTGTCAACTAAAATAAGTGTGTTTAAAGTCATTTCTGTGCCTTAAACGGGTCAAAATTGAAGCTTTTGAGTAAGCAAAACTCTGTAAAAATGGCAATTTTGGTCACTGTGAGGGTTTAAAAAGTGGTTATTCAACATGAGGCATGATCCAATTGACATTTTGAATCATTTTTTGGTACAGTCCAAAAAATCAATTTTCGGATGAAAAACGATGACTCCGGACCTGTCGAACAATCCCAAAATGGTCTATAATGATGAAATTTTAACATTTAATCTTTTGACTCTAAATTACTGTTGGATGTGAATTATGACTTTGTCAACTAAAATAAGTGTGTTTAAAGTCATTTCTGTGCCTGAAAC
This sequence comes from Lissotriton vulgaris, assembly GCF_964263255.1. Classification (NCBI taxonomy): domain Eukaryota; kingdom Metazoa; phylum Chordata; class Amphibia; order Caudata; family Salamandridae; genus Lissotriton; species Lissotriton vulgaris. The sequence continues at coordinate 712,771 of NW_028252278.1, forward strand.
GGGTCAAAATTGAAGCTTTTGAGTAAGCAAAACTCTGTAAAAATGGCAATTTTGGTCACTGTGAGGGTTTAAAAAGTGGTTATTCAACATGAGACATGATCCAATTGACATTTTGAATAATTTTTGGTACAGTCCAAAAAAATCAATTTTCGGATGAAAAACGATGACTCCGGACCTGTCGAACATTCACAAAATGGTCTATAATGATGAAATTTTAACATTTAATCTTTTGACTCTAAATGACTGTTGGATGTGAATTATGACTTTGTCAACTAGAATAAGTGTGTTTAAAGTCATTTCTGTGCCTGAAACGGGTCAAAATTGAAGCTTTTGAGTAAGCAAAACTCTGTAAAAATGGCAATTTTAGTCACTGTGAGGGTTTAAAAAGTGGTTATTCAACATGAGGCACGATCCAATTGACATTTTGAATCATTTTTGGTACAGTCCAAAAAATCAATTTTCGGATGAAAAACAATGACTCCGGACCTGTCGAACGATCCCAAAATGGTCTATAATGATGAAATTTTAACATTTATTCTTTTGACTCTAAATTACTGTTGGATGTGAATTATGACTTTGTCAACTAAAATAAGTGTGTTTAAAGTCATTTCTGTGCCTGAAACGGGTCAAAATTGAAGCTTTTGAGTAAGCAAAACTCTGTAAAAATGGCAATTTTGGTCACTGTGAGGGTTTAAAAAGTGGTTATTCAACATGAGGCACGATCCAATTGACATTTTGAATCATTTTTGGTACAGGACAAAAAATCAATTTTCGGATGAAAAACGATGACTCCGGACCTGTCGAACGATCCCAAAATGGTCTATGATGATGAAATTTCAACATTTAATCTTTTGACTCTAAATGACTGTTGGATGTGAATTATGACTTTGTCAACTAAAATAAGTGTGTTTAAAGTCATTTCTGTGCCTGAAACGGGTCAAAATTGAAGCTTTTGAGTAAGCAAAACTCTGTGAAAATGGCAATTTTGGTCACTGTGAGGGTTTAAAAAGTGGTTATTCAACATGAGGCATGATCCAATTGACATTTTGAATCATTTTTGGTACAGTCCAAAAAATCAATTTTCGGATGAAAAACGATGACTCCGGACCTGTCGAACGATCCCAAAATGGTCTATAATGATGAAATTTTAACATTTAATCTTTTGACTCTAAATTACTGTTGGATGTGAATTATGACTTTGTCAACTAAAATAAGTGTGTTTAAAGTCCTTTCTGTGCCTGAAACGGGTCAAAATTGAAGCTTTTGAGTAAGCAAAACACTGTAAAAATGGCAATTTTGGTCACTGTGAGGGTTTAAAAAGTGGTTATTCAACATGAGGCATGATCCAATTGACATTTTGAATCATTTTTGGTACAGTCCAAAAAATCAATTTTCGGATGAAAAACGATGACTCCGGACCTGTCGAACGATCCCAAAATAGTCTATAATGATGAAATTTTAACATTTAATCTTTTGACTCTAAATTACTGTTGGATGTGAATTATGACTTTGTCAACTAAAATAAGTGTGTTTAAAGTCATTTCTGTGCCTGAAACGGGTCAAAATTGAAGCTTTTGAGTAAGCAAAACTCTGTAAAAATGGCAATTTTAGTCACTGTGAGGGTTTAAAAAGTGGTTATTCAACATGAGGCACGATCCAATTGACATTTTGAATCATTTTTGGTACAGTCCAAAAAAATCAATTTTCGGATGAAAAACGATGACTCCGGACCTGTCGAACGATCCCAAATGGTCAATATGGATGAAATTTCAACATTTAATCTTTTGACTCTAAATGACTGTTGGATGTGAATTATGACTTTGTCATCTAAAATAAGTGTGTTTAAAGTCATTTCTGTGCCTGAAACGGGTCCAAATTGAAGCTTTTGAGTAAGCAAAACTCTGTAAAAATGGCAATTTTGGTCACTGTGAGGGTTTAAAAAGTGGTTATTCAACATGAGGCATGATCCAATTGACATTTTGAATCATTTTTGGTACAGTCCAAAAAATCAATTTTCGGATGAAAAACGATGACTCCGGACCTGTCGAACGATCCCAAAATAGTCTATAATGATGAAATTTTAACATTTAATCTTTTGACTCTAAATTACTGTTGGATGTGAATTATGACTTTGTCAACTAAAATAAGTGTGTTTAAAGTCATTTCTGTGCCTGAAACGGGTCAAAATTGAAGCTTTTGAGTAAGCAAAACTCTGTAAAAATGGCAATTTTAGTCACTGTGAGGGTTTAAAAAGTGGTTATTCAACATGAGGCACGATCCAATTGACATTTTGAATCATTTTTGGTACAGTCCAAAAAAATCAATTTTCGGATGAAAAACGATGACTCCGGACCTGTCGAACGATCCCAAATGGTCAATATGGATGAAATTTCAACATTTAATCTTTTGACTCTAAATGACTGTTGGATGTGAATTATGACTTTGTCATCTAAAATAAGTGTGTTTAAAGTCATTTCTGTGCCTGAAACGGGTCAAAATTGAAGCTTTTGAGTAAGCAAAACTCTGTAAAAATGGCAATTTTGGTCACTGTGAGGGTTTAAAAAGTGGTTATTCAACATGAGGCATGATCCAATTGACATTTTGAATCATTTTTTGGTACAGTCCAAAAAATCAATTTTCGGATGAAAAACGATGACTCCGGACCTGTCGAACGATCCCAAAATGGTCTATAATGATGAAATTTTAACATTTAATCTTTTGACTCTAAATTACTGTTGGATGTGAATTATGACTTTGTCAACTAAAATAAGTGTGTTTAAAGTCATTTCTGTGCCTGAAACGGGTCAAAATTAAAGCTTTTGAGTAAGCAAAACTCTGTAAAAATGGCAATTTTGGTCACTGTGAGGGTTTAAAAAGTGGTTATTCAACATGAGACATGATCCAATTGACATTTTGAATCATTTTTGGTACAGTCCAAAAAATCAATTTTCGGATGAAAAACGATGACTCCGGACCTGTCGAACATTCACAAAATGGTCTATAATGATGAAATTTTAACATTTAATCTTTTGACTCTAAATGACTGTTGGATGTGAATTATGACTTTGTCAACTAGAATAAGTGTGTTTAAAGTAATTTCTGTGCCTGAAACGGGTCAAAATTGAAGCTTTTGAGTAAGCAAAACTCTGTAAAAATGGCAGTTTTAGTCACTGTGACGGTTTAAAAAGTGGTTATTCAACATGAGGCACGATCCAATTGACATTTTGAATCATTTTTGGTACAGTCCAAAAAATCAATTTTCGGATGAAAAACGATGACTCCGGACCTGTCGAACGATCCCAAAATGGTCTATAATGATGACATTTTAACATTTATTCTTTTGACTCTAAATTACTGTTGGATGTGAATTATGACTTTGTCAACTAAAATAAGTGTGTTTAAAGTCATTTCTGTGCCTGAAACGGGTCAAAATTGAAGCTTTTGAGTAAGCAAAACTCTGTAAAAATGGCAATTTTGGTCACTGTGAGGGTTTAAAAAGTGGTTATTCAACATGAGGCACGATCCAATTGACATTTTGAATCATTTTTGGTACAGTCCAAAAAATCAATTTTCGGATGAAAAACGATGACTCCGGACCTGTCGAACATTCACAAAATGGTCTATAATGATGAAATTTTAACATTTAATCTTTTGACTCTAAATGACTGTTGGATGTGAATTATGACTTTGTCAACTAGCATAAGTGTGTTTAAAGTAATTTCTGTGCCTGAAACAGGTCAAAATTGAAGCTTTTGAGTAAGCAAAATTCTGTAAAAATGGCAATTTTAGTCCCTGTGAGGGTTTAAAAAGTGGTTATTCAACATGAGGCATGATCCAATTGACATTTTGAATCATTTTTGGTACAGTCCAAAAAATCAATTTTCGGATGAAAAACGATGACTCCGGACCTGTCGAACGTTCCCAAAATGGTCTATAATGATGAAATTTTAACATTTATTCTTTTGACTCTAAATGACTGTTGGATGTGAATTATGACTTTGTCAACTAGCATAAGTGTGTTTAAAGTAATTTCTGTGCCTGAAACAGGTCAAAATTGAAGCTTTTGAGTAAGCAAAATTCTGTAAAAATGGCAATTTTAGTCACTGTGAGGGTTTAAAAAGTGGTTATTCAACATGAGGCACGATCCAATTGACATTTTGAATCATTTTTGGTACAGTCCAAAAAATCAATTTTCGGATGAAAAACGATGACTCCGGACCTGTCGAACGTTCCCAAAATGGTCTATAATGATGAAATTTTAACATTTAATCTTTTGACTCTAAATGACTGTTAGATGTGAATTATGACTGTCAACTAGAATAAGTGTGTTTAAAGTCATTTCTGTGCCTGAAACGGGTCAAAATTGAAGATTTTGAGTAAGCAAAACTCTGTAAAAATGGCAATTTTAGTCACTGTGAGGGTTTAAAAAGTGGTTATTCAACATGAGGCACGATCCAATTGACATTTTGAATCATTTTTGGTACAGTCCAAAAAATCAATTTTCGGATGAAAAACGATGACTCCGGACCTGTCGAACGATCCCAAATGGTCAATATGGATGAAATTTCAACATTTAATCTTTTGACTCTAAATGACTGTTGGATGTGAATTATGACTTTGTCAACTAAAATAAGTGTGTTTAAAGTCATTTATGTGCCTGAAACGGTCAAAATTGAAGCTTTTGAGTAAGCAAAACTCTGTAAAAATGGCAATTTTAGTCACTGTGAGGGTTTAAAAAGTGGTTATTCAACATGAGGCACGATCCAATTGACATTTTGAATCATTTTTGGTACAGTCCAAAAAATCAATTTTCGGATGAAAAACGATGACTCCGGACCTGTCGAACGATCCCAAAATGCTCTATAATGATGAAATTTTAACATTTAATCTTTTGACTCTAAATGACTGTTGGATGTGAATTATGACTTTGTCAACTAAAATAAGTGTGTTTAAAGTCATTTCTGTGCCTGAAACGGGTCAAAATTAAAGCTTTGGAGTAAGCAAAACTCTGCAAAAATGGCAATTTTGGTCACTGTGAGGGTTTAAAAAGTGGTTATTCAACACGAGGCACGATCCAATTGACATTTTGAATCATTTTTGGTACAGTCCAAAAAATCAATTTTCGGATGAAAAACGATGACTCCGGACCTGTCGAACGATCCCAAAATGGTCTATAATGATGAGATTTTAACATTTATTCTTTTGACTCTAAATGACTGTTGGATGTGAATTATGACTTTGTCAACTAAAATAAGTGTGTTTAAAGTCATTTCTGTGCCTGAAACGGGTCAAAATTGAAGCTTTTGAGTAAGCAAAACTCTGTAAAAATGGCAATTTTGGTCACTGTGAGGGTTTAAAAAGTGGTTATTCAACATGAGGCACGATCCAATTGACATTTTGAATCATTTTTGGTACAGGACAAAAAATTCAATTTTCGGATGAAAAACGATGACTCCGGACCTGTCGAACGATCCCAAAATGGTCTATAATGATGACATTTTAACATTTAATCTTTTGACTCTAAATGACTGTTGGATGTGAATTATGACTTTGTCAACTAAAATAAGTGTGTTTAAAGTCATTTCTGTGCCTTAAACGGGTCAAAATTGAAGCTTTTGAGTAAGCAAAACTCTGTAAAAATGGCAATTTTGGTCACTGTGAGGGTTTAAAAAGTGGTTATTCAACATGAGGCATGATCCAATTGACATTTTGAATCATTTTTTGGTACAGTCCAAAAAATCAATTTTTGGATGAAAAACGATGACTCCGGACCTGTCGAACAATCCCAAAATGGTCTATAATGATGAAATTTTAACATTTAATCTTTTGACTCTAAATTACTGTTGGATGTGAATTATGACTTTGTCAACTAAAATAAGTGTGTTTAAAGTCATTTCTGTGCCTGAAACGGGTCAAAATTGAAGCTTTTGAGTAAGCAAAACTCTGTAAAAATGGCAATTTTGGTCACTGTGAGGGTTTAAAAAGTGGTTATTCAACATGAGACATGATCCAATTGACATTTTGAATAATTTTTGGTACAGTCCAAAAAATCAATTTTCGGATGAAAAACGATGACTCCGGACCTGTCGAACATTCACAAAATGGTCTATAATGATGAAATTTTAACATTTAATCTTTTGACTCTAAATGACTGTTGGATGTGAATTATGACTTTGTCAACTAGAATAAGTGTGTTTAAAGTCATTTCTGTGCCTGAAACGGGTCAAAATTGAAGCTTTTGAGTAAGCAAAACTCTGTAAAAATGGCAATTTTAGTCACTGTGAGGGTTTAAAAAGTGGTTATTCAACATGAGGCACGATCCAATTGACATTTTGAATCATTTTTGGTACAGTCCAAAAAATCAATTTTCGGATGAAAAACAATGACTCCGGACCTGTCGAACGATCCCAAAATGGTCTATAATGATGAAATTTTAACATTTATTCTTTTGACTCTAAATTACTGTTGGATGTGAATTATGACTTTGTCAACTAAAATAAGTGTGTTTAAAGTCATTTCTGTGCCTGAAACGGGTCAAAATTGAAGCTTTTGAGTAAGCAAAACTCTGTAAAAATGGCAATTTTGGTCACTGTGAGGGTTTAAAAAGTGGTTATTCAACATGAGGCACGATCCAATTGACATTTTGAATCATTTTTGGTACAGGACAAAAAATCAATTTTCGGATGAAAAACGATGACTCCGGACCTGTCGAACGATCCCAAAATGGTCTATGATGATGAAATTTCAACATTTAATCTTTTGACTCTAAATGACTGTTGGATGTGAATTATGACTTTGTCAACTAAAATAAGTGTGTTTAAAGTCATTTCTGTGCCTGAAACGGGTCAAAATTGAAGCTTTTGAGTAAGCAAAACTCTGTGAAAATGGCAATTTTGGTCACTGTGAGGGTTTAAAAAGTGGTTATTCAACATGAGGCATGATCCAATTGACATTTTGAATCATTTTTGGTACAGTCCAAAAAATCAATTTTCGGATGAAAAACGATGACTCCGGACCTGTCGAACATTCACAAAATGGTCTATAATGATGAAATTTTAACATTTAATCTTTTGACTCTAAATGACTGTTGGATGTGAATTATGACTTTGTCAACTAGAATAAGTGTGTTTAAAGTCATTTCTGTGCCTGAAACGGGTCAAAATTGAAGCTTTTGAGTAAGCAAAACTCTGTAAAAATGGCAATTTTGGTCACTGTGAGGGTTTAAAAAGTGGTTATTCAACATGAGGCACGATCCAATTGACATTTTGAATTATTTTTGGTACAGTCCAAAAAATCAATTTTCGGATGAAAAACGATGACTCCGGACCTGTCGAACATTCACAAAATGGTCTATAATGATGAAATTTTAACATTTAATCTTTTGACTCTAAATGACTGTTGGATGTGAATTATGACTTTGTCAACTAAAATAAGTGTGTTTAAAGTCATTTCTGTGCCTTAAACGGGTCAAAATTGAAGCTTTTGAGTAAGCAAAACTCTGTAAAAATGGCAATTTTGGTCACTGTGAGGGTTTAAAAAGTGCTTATTCAACATGAGGAACGATCCAATTGACATTTTGAATCATTTTTGGTACAGTCCAAAAAATCAATTTTCGGATGAAAAACGATGACTCCGGACCTGTCGAACGATCCCAAAATGGTCTATAATGATGAAATTTTAACATTTAATCTTTTGACTCTAAATTACTGTTGGATGTGAATTATGACTTTGTCAACTAGCATAAGTGTGTTTAAAGTAATTTCTGTGCCTGAAACAGGTCAAAATTGAAGCTTTTGAGTAAGCAAAATTCTGTAAAAATGGCAATTTTAGTCACTGTGAGGGTTTAAAAAGTGGTTATTCAACATGAGGCACGATCCAATTGACATTTTGAATCATTTTTGGTACAGTCCAAAAAATCAATTTTCGGATGAAAAACGATGACTCCGGACCTGTCGAACGTTCCCAAAATGGTCTATAATGATGAAATTTTAACATTTATTCTTTTGACTCTAAATGACTGTTGGATGTGAATTATGACTTTGTCAACTAGCATAAGTGTGTTTAAAGTAATTTCTGTGCCTGAAACAGGTCAAAATTGAAGCTTTTGAGTAAGCAAAATTCTGTAAAAATGGCAATTTTAGTCACTGTGAGGGTTTAAAAAGTGGTTATTCAACATGAGGCACGATCCAATTGACATTTTGAATCATTTTTGGTACAGTCCAAAAAATCAATTTTCGGATGAAAAACGATGACTCCGGACCTGTCGAACGTTCCCAAAATGGTCTATAATGATGAAATTTTAACATTTAATCTTTTGACTCTAAATGACTGTTAGATGTGAATTATGACTGTCAACTAGAATAAGTGTGTTTAAAGTCATTTCTGTGCCTGAAACGGGTCAAAATTGAAGATTTTGAGTAAGCAAAACTCTGTAAAAATGGCAATTTTAGTCACTGTGAGGGTTTAAAAAGTGGTTATTCAACATGAGGCACGATCCAATTGACATTTTGAATCATTTTTGGTACAGTCCAAAAATCAATTTTCGGATGAAAAACGATGACTCCGGACCTGTCGAACGATCCCAAATGGTCAATATGGATGAAATTTCAACATTTAATCTTTTGACTCTAAATGACTGTTGGATGTGAATTATGACTTTGTCAACTAAAATAAGTGTGTTTAAAGTCATTTATGTGCCTGAAACGGTCAAAATTGAAGCTTTTGAGTAAGCAAAACTCTGTGAAAATGGCAATTTTGGTCACTGTGAGGGTTTAAAAAGTGGTTATTCAACATGAGGCATGATCCAATTGACATTTTGAATCATTTTTGGTACAGTCCAAAAAATCAATTTTCGGATGAAAAACGATGACTCCGGACCTGTCGAACATTCACAAAATGGTCTATAATGATGAAATTTTAACATTTAATCTTTTGACTCTAAATGACTGTTGGATGTGAATTATGACTTTGTCAACTAGAATAAGTGTGTTTAAAGTCATTTCTGTGCCTGAAATGGGTCAAAATTGAAGCTTTTGAGTAAGCAAAACTCTGTAAAAATGGCAATTTTGGTCACTGTGAGGGTTTAAAAAGTGGTTATTCAACATGAGGCACGATCCAATTGACATTTTGAATCATTTTTGGTACAGTCCAAAAAATCAATTTTCGGATGAAAAACGATGACTCCGGACCTGTCGAACATTCACAAAATGGTCTATAATGATGAAATTTTAACATTTAATCTTTTGACTCTAAATGACTGTTGGATGTGAATTATGACTTTGTCAACTAAAATAAGTGTGTTTAAAGTCATTTCTGTGCCTTAAACGGGTCAAAATTGAAGCTTTTGAGTAAGCAAAACTCTGTAAAAATGGCAATTTTGGTCACTGTGAGGGTTTAAAAAGTGCTTATTCAACATGAGGAACGATCCAATTGACATTTTGAATCATTTTTGGTACAGTCCAAAAAATCAATTTTCGGATGAAAAACGATGACTCCGGACCTGTCGAACGATCCCAAAATGGTCTATAATGATGAAATTTTAACATTTAATCTTTTGACTCTAAATTACTGTTGGATGTGAATTATGACTTTGTCAACTAGCATAAGTGTGTTTAAAGTAATTTCTGTGCCTGAAACAGGTCAAAATTGAAGCTTTTGAGTAAGCAAAATTCTGTAAAAATGGCAATTTTAGTCACTGTGAGGGTTTAAAAAGTGGTTATTCAACATGAGGCACGATCCAATTGACATTTTGAATCATTTTTGGTACAGTCCAAAAAATCAATTTTCGGATGAAAAACGATGACTCCGGACCTGTCGAACGTTCCCAAAATGGTCTATAATGATGAAATTTTAACATTTATTCTTTTGACTCTAAATGACTGTTGGATGTGAATTATGACTTTGTCAACTAGCATAAGTGTGTTTAAAGTAATTTCTGTGCCTGAAACAGGTCAAAATTGAAGCTTTTGAGTAAGCAAAATTCTGTAAAAATGGCAATTTTAGTCACTGTGAGGGTTTAAAAAGTGGTTATTCAACATGAGGCACGATCCAATTGACATTTTGAATCATTTTTGGTACAGTCCAAAAAATCAATTTTCGGATGAAAAACGATGACTCCGGACCTGTCGAACGTTCCCAAAATGGTCTATAATGATGAAATTTTAACATTTAATCTTTTGACTCTAAATGACTGTTAGATGTGAATTATGACTGTCAACTAGAATAAGTGTGTTTAAAGTCATTTCTGTGCCTGAAACGGGTCAAAATTGAAGATTTTGAGTAAGCAAAACTCTGTAAAAATGGCAATTTTAGTCACTGTGAGGGTTTAAAAAGTGGTTATTCAACATGAGGCACGATCCAATTGACATTTTGAATCATTTTTGGTACAGTCCAAAAATCAATTTTCGGATGAAAAACGATGACTCCGGACCTGTCGAACGATCCCAAATGGTCAATATGGATGAAATTTCAACATTTAATCTTTTGACTCTAAATGACTGTTGGATGTGAATTATGACTTTGTCAACTAAAATAAGTGTGTTTAAAGTCATTTATGTGCCTGAAACGGTCAAAATTGAAGCTTTTGAGTAAGCAAAACTCTGTAAAAATGGCAATTTTAGTCACTGTGAGGGTTTAAAAAGTGGTTATTCAACATGAGGCACGATCCAATTGACATTTTGAATCATTTTTGGTACAGTCCAAAAAATCAATTTTCGGATGAAAAACGATGACTCCGGACCTGTCGAACGATCCCAAAATGGTCTATAATGATGAAATTTTAACATTTAATCTTTTGACTCTAAATTACTGTTGGATGTGAATTATGACTTTGTCAACTAGCATAAGTGTGTTTAAAGTAATTTCTGTGCCTGAAACAGGTCAAAATTGAAGCTTTGGAGTAAGCAATACTCTGCAAAAATGGCAATTTTGGTCACTGTGAGGGTTTAAAAAGTGGTTATTCAACACGAGGCACGATCCAATTGACATTTTGAATCATTTTTGGTACAGTCCAAAAAATCAATTTTCGGATGAAAAACGATGACTCCGGACCTGTCGAACGATCCCAAAATGGTCTATAATGATGAGATTTTAACATTTATTCTTTTGACTCTAAATGACTGTTGGATGTGAATTATGACTTTGTCAACTAAAATAAGTGTGTTTAAAGTCATTTCTGTGCCTGAAACGGGTCAAAATTGAAGCTTTTGAGTAAGCAAAACTCTGTAAAAATGGCAATTTTGGTCACTGTGAGGGTTTAAAAAGTGGTTATTCAACATGAGGCACGATCCAATTGACATTTTGAATCATTTTTGGTACAGGACAAAAAATTCAATTTTCGGATGAAAAACGATGACTCCGGACCTGTCGAACGATCCCAAAATGGTCTATAATGATGACATTTTAACATTTAATCTTTTGACTCTAAATGACTGTTGGATGTGAATTATGACTTTGTCAACTAAAATAAGTGTGTTTAAAGTCATTTCTGTGCCTTAAACGGGTCAAAATTGAAGCTTTTGAGTAAGCAAAACTCTGTAAAAATGGCAATTTTGGTCACTGTGAGGGTTTAAAAAGTGGTTATTCAACATGAGGCATGATCCAATTGACATTTTGAATCATTTTTTGGTACAGTCCAAAAAATCAATTTTCGGATGAAAAACGATGACTCCGGACCTGTCGAACAATCCCAAAATGGTCTATAATGATGAAATTTTAACATTTAATCTTTTGACTCTAAATTACTGTTGGATGTGAATTATGACTTTGTCAACTAAAATAAGTGTGTTTAAAGTCATTTCTGTGCCTGAAACGGGTCAAAATTGAAGCTTTTGAGTAAGCAAAACTCTGTAAAAATGGCAATTTTGGTCACTGTGAGGGTTTAAAAAGTGGTTATTCAACATGAGACATGATCCAATTGACATTTTGAATAATTTTTGGTACAGTCCAAAAAATCAATTTTCGGATGAAAAACGATGACTCCGGACCTGTCGAACATTCACAAAATGGTCTATAATGATGAAATTTTAACATTTAATCTTTTGACTCTAAATGACTGTTGGATGTGAATTATGACTTTGTCAACTAGAATAAGTGTGTTTAAAGTCATTTCTGTGCCTGAAACGGGTCAAAATTGAAGCTTTTGAGTAAGCAAAACTCTGTAAAAATGGCAATTTTAGTCACTGTGAGGGTTTAAAAAGTGGTTATTCAACATGAGGCACGATCCAATTGACATTTTGAATCATTTTTGGTACAGTCCAAAAAATCAATTTTCGGATGAAAAACAATGACTCCGGACCTGTCGAACGATCCCAAAATGGTCTATAATGATGAAATTTTAACATTTATTCTTTTGACTCTAAATTACTGTTGGATGTGAATTATGACTTTGTCAACTAAAATAAGTGTGTTTAAAGTCATTTCTGTGCCTGAAACGGGTCAAAATTGAAGCTTCTGAGTAAGCAAAACTCTGTAAAAATGGCAATTTTGGTCACTGTGAGGGTTTAAAAAGTGGTTATTCAACATGAGGCACGATCCAATTGACATTTTGAATCATTTTTGGTACAGGACAAAAAATCAATTTTCGGATGAAAAACGATGACTCCGGACCTGTCGAACGATCCCAAAATGGTCTATGATGATGAAATTTCAACATTTAATCTTTTGACTCTAAATGACTGTTGGATGTGAATTATGACTTTGTCAACTAAAATAAGTGTGTTTAAAGTCATTTCTGTGCCTGAAACGGGTCAAAATTGAAGCTTTTGAGTAAGCAAAACTCTGTGAAAATGGCAATTTTGGTCACTGTGAGGGTTTAAAAAGTGGTTATTCAACATGAGGCATGATCCAATTGACATTTTGAATCATTTTTGGTACAGTCCAAAAAATCAATTTTCGGATGAAAAACGATGACTCCGGACCTGTCGAACGATCCCAAAATGGTCTATAATGATGAAATTTTAACATTTAATCTTTTGACTCTAAATTACTGTTGGATGTGAATTATGACTTTGTCAACTAAAATGAGTGTGTTTAAAGTCCTTTCTGTGCCTGAAACGGGTCAAAATTGAAGCTTTTGAGTAAGCAAAACACTGTAAAAATGGCAATTTTGGTCACTGTGAGGGTTTAAAAAGTGGTTATTCAACATGAGGCATGATCCAATTGACATTTTGAATCATTTTTGGTACAGTCCAAAAAATCAATTTTCGGATGAAAAACGATGACTCCGGACCTGTCGAACGATCCCAAAATAGTCTATAATGATGAAATTTTAACATTTAATCTTTTGACTCTAAATTACTGTTGGATGTGAATTATGACTTTGTCAACTAAAATAAGTGTGTTTAAAGTCATTTCTGTGCCTGAAACGGGTCAAAATTGAAGCTTTTGAGTAAGCAAAACTCTGTAAAAATGGCAATTTTAGTCACTGTGAGGGTTTAAAAAGTGGTTATTCAACATGAGGCACGATCCAATTGACATTTTGAATCATTTTTGGTACAGTCCAAAAAAATCAATTTTCGGATGAAAAACGATGACTCCGGACCTGTCGAACGATCCCAAATGGTCAATATGGATGAAATTTCAACATTTAATCTTTTGACTCTAAATGACTGTTGGATGTGAATTATGACTTTGTCAACTAAAATAAGTGTGTTTAAAGTCATTTCTGTGCCTTAAACGGGTCAAAATTGAAGCTTTTGAGTAAGCAAAACTCTGTAAAAATGGCAATTTTGGTCACTGTGAGGGTTTAAAAAGTGGTTATTCAACATGAGGCATGATCCAATTGACATTTTGAATCATTTTTTGGTACAGTCCAAAAAATCAATTTTCGGATGAAAAACGATGACTCCGGACCTGTCGAACAATCCCAAAATGGTCTATAATGATGAAATTTTAACATTTAATCTTTTGACTCTAAATTACTGTTGGATGTGAATTATGACTTTGTCAACTAAAATAAGTGTGTTTAAAGTCATTTCTGTGCCTGAAACGGGTCAAAATTGAAGCTTTTGAGTAAGCAAAACTCTGTAAAAATGGCAATTTTGGTCACTGTGAGGGTTTAAAAAGTGGTTATTCAACATGAGACATGATCCAATTGACATTTTGAATAATTTTTGGTACAGTCCAAAAAATTAATTTTCGGATGAAAAACGATGACTCCGGACCTGTCGAACATTCACAAAATGGTCTATAATGATGAAATTTTAACATTTAATCTTTTGACTCTAAATGACTGTTGGATGTGAATTATGACTTTGTCAACTAGAATAAGTGTGTTTAAAGTCATTTCTGTGCCTGAAACGGGTCAAAATTGAAGCTTTTGAGTAAGCAAAACTCTGTAAAAATGGCAATTTTAGTCACTGTGAGGGTTTAAAAAGTGGTTATTCAACATGAGGCACGATCCAATTGACATTTTGAATCATTTTTGGTACAGTCCAAAAAATCAATTTTCGGATGAAAAACAATGACTCCGGACCTGTCGAACGATCCCAAAATGGTCTATAATGATGAAATTTTAACATTTATTCTTTTGACTCTAAATTACTGTTGGATGTGAATTATGACTTTGTCAACTAAAATAAGTGTGTTTAAAGTCATTTCTGTGCCTGAAACGGGTCAAAATTGAAGCTTTTGAGTAAGCAAAACTCTGTAAAAATGGCAATTTTGGTCACTGTGAGGGTTTAAAAAGTGGTTATTCAACATGAGGCACGATCCAATTGACATTTTGAATCATTTTTGGTACAGGACAAAAAATCAATTTTCGGATGAAAAACGATGACTCCGGACCTGTCGAACGATCCCAAAATGGTCTATGATGATGAAATTTCAACATTTAATCTTTTGACTCTAAATGACTGTTGGATGTGAATTATGACTTTGTCAACTAAAATAAGTGTGTTTAAAGTCATTTCTGTGCCTGAAACGGGTCAAAATTGAAGCTTTTGAGTAAGCAAAACTCTGTGAAAATGGCAATTTTGGTCACTGTGAGGGTTTAAAAAGTGGTTATTCAACATGAGGCATGATCCAATTGACATTTTGAATCATTTTTGGTACAGTCCAAAAAATCAATTTTCGGATGAAAAACGATGACTCCGGACCTGTCGAACGATCCCAAAATGGTCTATAATGATGAAATTTTAACATTTAATCTTTTGACTCTAAATTACTGTTGGATGTGAATTATGACTTTGTCAACTAAAATGAGTGTGTTTAAAGTCCTTTCTGTGCCTGAAACGGGTCAAAATTGAAGCTTTTGAGTAAGCAAAACACTGTAAAAATGGCAATTTTGGTCACTGTGAGGGTTTAAAAAGTGGTTATTCAACATGAGGCATGATCCAATTGACATTTTGAATCATTTTTGGTACAGTCCAAAAAATCAATTTTCGGATGAAAAACGATGACTCCGGACCTGTCGAACGATCCCAAAATAGTCTATAATGATGAAATTTTAACATTTAATCTTTTGACTCTAAATTACTGTTGGATGTGAATTATGACTTTGTCAACTAAAATAAGTGTGTTTAAAGTCATTTCTGTGCCTGAAACGGGTCAAAATTGAAGCTTTTGAGTAAGCAAAACTCTGTAAAAATGGCAATTTTAGTCACTGTGAGGGTTTAAAAAGTGGTTATTCAACATGAGGCACGATCCAATTGACATTTTGAATCATTTTTGGTACAGTCCAAAAAAATCAATTTTCGGATGAAAAACGATGACTCCGGACCTGTCGAACGATCCCAAATGGTCAATATGGATGAAATTTCAACATTTAATCTTTTGACTCTAAATGACTGTTGGATGTGAATTATGACTTTGTCATCTAAAATAAGTGTGTTTAAAGTCATTTCTGTGCCTGAAACGGGTCAAAATTGAAGCTTTTGAGTAAGCAAAACTCTGTAAAAATGGCAATTTTGGTCACTGTGAGGGTTTAAAAAGTGGTTATTCAACATGAGGCATGATCCAATTGACATTTTGAATCATTTTTGGTACAGTCCAAAAAATCAATTTTCGGATGAAAAACGATGACTCCGGACCTGTCGAACGATCCCAAAATAGTCTATAATGATGAAATTTTAACATTTAATCTTTTGACTCTAAATTACTGTTGGATGTGAATTATGACTTTGTCAACTAAAATAAGTGTGTTTAAAGTCATTTCTGTGCCTGAAACGGGTCAAAATTGAAGCTTTTGAGTAAGCAAAACTCTGTAAAAATGGCAATTTTAGTCACTGTGAGGGTTTAAAAAGTGGTTATTCAACATGAGGCACGATCCAATTGACATTTTGAATCATTTTTGGTACAGTCCAAAAAAATCAATTTTCGGATGAAAAACGATGACTCCGGACCTGTCGAACGATCCCAAATGGTCAATATGGATGAAATTTCAACATTTAATCTTTTGACTCTAAATGACTGTTGGATGTGAATTATGACTTTGTCATCTAAAATAAGTGTGTTTAAAGTCATTTCTGTGCCTGAAACGGGTCAAAATTGAAGCTTTTGAGTAAGCAAAACTCTGTAAAAATGGCAATTTTGGTCACTGTGAGGGTTTAAAAAGTGGTTATTCAACATGAGGCATGATCCAATTGACATTTTGAATCATTTTTTGGTACAGTCCAAAAAATCAATTTTCGGATGAAAAACGATGACTCCGGACCTGTCGAACGATCCCAAAATGGTCTATAATGATGAAATTTTAACATTTAATCTTTTGACTCTAAATTACTGTTGGATGTGAATTATGACTTTGTCAACTAAAATAAGTGTGTTTAAAGTCATTTCTGTGCCTGAAACGGGTCAAAATTAAAGCTTTTGAGTAAGCAAAACTCTGTAAAAATGGCAATTTTGGTCACTGTGAGGGTTTAAAAAGTGGTTATTCAACATGAGACATGATCCAATTGAAATTTTGAATCATTTTTGGTACAGTCCAAAAAATCAATTTTCGGATGAAAAACGATGACTCCGGACCTGTCGAACATTCACAAAATGGTCTATAATTATGAAATTTTAACATTTAATCTTTTGACTCTAAATGACTGTTGGATGTGAATTATGACTTTGTCAACTAGAATAAGTGTGTTTAAAGTAATTTCTGTGCCTGAAACGGGTCAAAATTGAAGCTTTTGAGTAAGCAAAACTCTGTAAAAATGGCAATTTTAGTCACTGTGACGGTTTAAAAAGTGGTTATTCAACATGAGGCACGATCCAATTGACATTTTGAATCATTTTTGGTACAGTCCAAAAAATCAATTTTCGGATGAAAAACGATGACTCCGGACCTGTCGAACGATCCCAAAATGGTCTATAATGATGACATTTTAACATTTATTCTTTTGACTCTAAATTACTGTTGGATGTGAATTATGACTTTGTCAACTAAAATAAGTGTGTTTAAAGTCATTTCTGTGCCTGAAACGGGTCAAAATTGAAGCTTTTGAGTAAGCAAAACTCTGTAAAAATGGCAATTTTGGTCACTGTGAGGGTTTAAAAAGTGGTTATTCAACATGAGGCACGATCCAATTGACATTTTGAATCATTTTTGGTACAGTCCAAAAAATCAATTTTCGGATGAAAAACGATGACTCCGGACCTGTCGAACATTCACAAAATGGTCTATAATGATGAAATTTTAACATTTAATCTTTTGACTCTAAATGACTGTTGGATGTGAATTATGACTTTGTCAACTAAAATAAGTGTGTTTAAAGTCATTTCTGTGCCTTAAACGGGTCAAAATTGAAGCTTTTGAGTAAGCAAAACTCTGTAAAAATGGCAATTTTGGTCACTGTGAGGGTTTAAAAAGTGGTTATTCAACATGAGGCATGATCCAATTGACATTTTGAATCATTTTTTGGTACAGTCCAAAAAATCAATTTTCGGATGAAAAATGATGACTCCGGACCTGTCGAACGATCCCAAAATGGTCTATAATGATGAAATTTTAACATTTAATCTTTTGACTCTAAATTACTGTTGGATGTGAATTATGACTTTGTCAACTAAAATAAGTGTGTTTAAAGTCATTTCTGTGCCTGAAACTGGTCAAAATTGAAGCTTTTGAGTAAGCAAAACTCTGTAAAAATGGCAATTTTAGTCACTGTGAGGGTTTAAAAAGTGGTTATTCAACATGAGGCACGATCCAATTGACATTTTGAATCATTTTTGGTACAGTCCAAAAAATCAATTTTCGGATGAAAAACAATGACTCCGGACCTGTCGAACGATCCCAAAATGGTCTATAATGATGAAATTTTAACATTTATTCTTTTGACTCTAAATTACTGTTGGATGTGAATTATGACTTTGTCAACTAAAATAAGTGTGTTTAAAGTCATTTCTGTGCCTGAAACGGGTCAAAATTGAAGCTTTTGAGTAAGCAAAACTCTGTAAAAATGGCAATTTTGGTCACTGTGAGGGTTTAAAAAGTGGTTATTCAACATGAGGCACGATCCAATTGACATTTTGAATCATTTTTGGTACAGGACAAAAAATCAATTTTCGGATGAAAAACGATGACTCCGGACCTGTCGAACGATCCCAAAATGGTCTATGATGATTAAATTTCAACATTTAATCTTTTGACTCTAAATGACTGTTGGATGTGAATTATGACTTTGTCAACTAAAATAAGTGTGTTTAAAGTCATTTCTGTGCCTGAAACGGGTCAAAATTGAAGCTTTTGAGTAAGCAAAACTCTGTGAAAATGGCAATTTTGGTCACTGTGAGGGTTTAAAAAGTGGTTATTCAACATGAGGCATGATCCAATTGACATTTTGAATCATTTTTGGTACAGTCCAAAAAAATCAATTTTCGGATGAAAAACGATGACTCCGGACCTGTCGAACGATCCCAAAATGGTCTATAATGATGAAATTTTAACATTTAATCTTTTGACTCTAAATTACTGTTGGATGTGAATTATGACTTTGTCAACTAAAATGAGTGTGTTTAAAGTCCTTTCTGTGCCTGAAACGGGTCAAAATTGAAGCTTTTGAGTAAGCAAAACACTGTAAAAATGGCAATTTTGGTCACTGTGAGGGTTTAAAAAGTGGTTATTCAACATGAGGCATGATCCAATTGACATTTTGAATCATTTTTGGACAGTCCAAAAAATCAATTTTCGGATGAAAAACGATGACTCCGGACCTGTCGAACGATCCCAAAATAGTCTATAATGATGAAATTTTAACATTTAATCTTTTGACTCTAAATTACTGTTGGATGTGAATTATGACTTTGTCAACTAAAATAAGTGTGTTTAAAGTCATTTCTGTGCCTGAAACGGGTCAAAATTGAAGCTTTTGAGTAAGCAAAACTCTGTAAAAATGGCAATTTTAGTCACTGTGAGGGTTTAAAAAGTGGTTATTCAACATGAGGCACGATCCAATTGACATTTTGAATCATTTTTGGTACAGTCCAAAAAAATCAATTTTCGGATGAAAAACGATGACTCCGGACCTGTCGAACGATCCCAAATGGTCAATATGGATGAAATTTCAACATTTAATCTTTTGACTCTAAATGACTGTTGGATGTGAATTATGACTTTGTCATCTAAAATAAGTGTGTTTAAAGTCATTTCTGTGCCTGAAACGGGTCAAAATTGAAGCTTTTGAGTAAGCAAAACTCTGTAAAAATGGCAATTTTGGTCACTGTGAGGGTTTAAAAAGTGGTTATTCAACATGAGGCATGATCCAATTGACATTTTGAATCATTTTTGGTACAGTCCAAAAAATCAATTTTCGGATGAAAAACGATGACTCCGGACCTGTCGAACGATCCCAAAATAGTCTATAATGATGAAATTTTAACATTTAATCTTTTGACTCTAAATTACTGTTGGATGTGAATTATGACTTTGTCAACTAAAATAAGTGTGTTTAAAGTCATTTCTGTGCCTGAAACGGGTCAAAATTGAAGCTTTTGAGTAAGCAAAACTCTGTAAAAATGGCAATTTTAGTCACTGTGAGGGTTTAAAAAGTGGTTATTCAACATGAGGCACGATCCAATTGACATTTTGAATCATTTTTGGTACAGTCCAAAAAAATCAATTTTCGGATGAAAAACGATGACTCCGGACCTGTCGAACGATCCCAAATGGTCAATATGGATGAAATTTCAACATTTAATCTTTTGACTCTAAATGACTGTTGGATGTGAATTATGACTTTGTCATCTAAAATAAGTGTGTTTAAAGTCATTTCTGTGCCTGAAACGGGTCAAAATTGAAGCTTTTGAGTAAGCAAAACTCTGTAAAAATGGCAATTTTGGTCACTGTGAGGGTTTAAAAAGTGGTTATTCAACATGAGGCATGATCCAATTGACATTTTGAATCATTTTTTGGTACAGTCCAAAAAATCAATTTTCGGATGAAAAACGATGACTCCGGCCTGTCGAACGATCCCAAAATGGTCTATAATGATGAAATTTTAACATTTAATCTTTTGACTCTAAATTACTGTTGGATGTGAATTATGACTTTGTCAACTAAAATAAGTGTGTTTAAAGTCATTTCTGTGCCTGAAACGGGTCAAAATTAAAGCTTTTGAGTAAGCAAAACTCTGTAAAAATGGCAATTTTGGTCACTGTGAGGGTTTAAAAAGTGGTTATTCAACATGAGACATGATCCAATTGAAATTTTGAATCATTTTTGGTACAGTCCAAAAAATCAATTTTCGGATGAAAAACGATGACTCCGGACCTGTCGAACATTCACAAAATGGTCTATAATGATGAAATTTTAACATTTAATCTTTTGACTCTTAATGACTGTTGGATGTGAATTATGACTTTGTCAACTAGAATAAGTGTGTTTAAAGTAATTTCTGTGCCTGAAACGGGTCAAAATTGAAGCTTTTGAGTAAGCAAAACTCTGTAAAAATGGCAATTTTAGTCACTGTGACGGTTTAAAAAGTGGTTATTCAACATGAGGCACGATCCAATTGACATTTTGAATCATTTTTGGTACAGTCCAAAAAATCAATTTTCGGATGAAAAACGATGACTCCGGACCTGTCGAACGATCCCAAAATGGTCTATAATGATGACATTTTAACATTTATTCTTTTGACTCTAAATTACTGTTGGATGTGAATTATGACTTTGTCAACTAAAATAAGTGTGTTTAAAGTCATTTCTGTGCCTGAAACGGGTCAAAATTGAAGCTTTTGAGTAAGCAAAACTCTGTAAAAATGGCAATTTTGGTCACTGTGAGGGTTTAAAAAGTGGTTATTCAACATGAGGCACGATCCAATTGACATTTTGAATCATTTTTGGTACAGTCCAAAAAATCAATTTTCGGATGAAAAACGATGACTCCGGACCTGTCGAACATTCACAAAATGGTCTATAATGATGAAATTTTGACATTTAATCTTTTGACTCTAAATGACTGTTGGATGTGAATTATGACTTTGTCAACTAAAATAAGTGTGTTTAAAGTCATTTCTGTGCCTTAAACGGGTCAAAATTGAAGCTTTTGAGTAAGCAAAACTCTGTAAAAATGGCAATTTTGGTCACTGTGAGGGTTTAAAAAGTGGTTATTCAACATGAGGCATGATCCAATTGACATTTTGAATCATTTTTTGGTACAGTCCAAAAAATCAATTTTCGGATGAAAAATGATGACTCCGGACCTGTCGAACGATCCCAAAATGGTCTATAATGATGAAATTTTAACATTTAATCTTTTGACTCTAAATTACTGTTGGATGTGAATTATGACTTTGTCAACTAAAATAAGTGTGTTTAAAGTCATTTCTGTGCCTGAAACGGGTCAAAATTGAAGCTTTTGAGTAAGCAAAACTCTGTAAAAATGGCAATTTTGGTCACTGTGAGGGTTTAAAAAGTGGTTATTCAACATGAGACATGATCCAATTGACATTTTGAATAATTTTTGGTACAGTCCAAAAAATCAATTTTCGGATGAAAAACGATGACTCCGGACCTGTCGAACATTCACAAAATGGTCTATAATGATGAAATTTTAACATTTAATCTTTTGACTCTAAATGACTGTTGGATGTGAATTATGACTTTGTCAACTAGAATAAGTGTGTTTAAAGTCATTTCTGTGCCTGAAACTGGTCAAAATTGAAGCTTTTGAGTAAGCAAAACTCTGTAAAAATGGCAATTTTAGTCACTGTGAGGGTTTAAAAAGTGGTTATTCAACATGAGGCACGATCCAATTGACATTTTGAATCATTTTTGGTACAGTCCAAAAAATCAATTTTCGGATGAAAAACAATGACTCCGGACCTGTCGAACGATCCCAAAATGGTCTATAATGATGAAATTTTAACATTTATTCTTTTGACTCTAAATTACTGTTGGATGTGAATTATGACTTTGTCATCTAAAATAAGTGTGTTTAAAGTCATTTCTGTGCCTGAAACGGGTCAAAATTGAAGCTTTTGAGTAAGCAAAACTCTGTAAAAATGGCAATTTTGGTCACTGTGAGGGTTTAAAAAGTGGTTATTCAACATGAGGCACGATCCAATTGACATTTTGAATCATTTTTGGTACAGGACAAAAAATCAATTTTCGGATGAAAAACGATGACTCCGGACCTGTCGAACGATCCCAAATGGTCAATATGGATGAAATTTCAACATTTAATCTTTTGACTCTAAATGACTGTTGGATGTGAATTATGACTTTGTCATCTAAAATAAGTGTGTTTAAAGTCATTTCTGTGCCTGAAACGGGTCAAAATTGAAGCTTTTGAGTAAGCAAAACTCTGTAAAAATGGCAATTTTGGTCACTGTGAGGGTTTAAAAAGTGGTTATTCAACATGAGGCATGATCCAATTGACATTTTGAATCATTTTTTGGTACAGTCCAAAAAATCAATTTTCGGATGAAAAACGATGACTCCGGACCTGTCGAACGATCCCAAAATGGTCTATAATGATGAAATTTTAACATTTAATCTTTTGACTCTAAATTACTGTTGGATGTGAATTATGACTTTGTCAACTAAAATAAGTGTGTTTAAAGTCATTTCTGTGCCTGAAACGGGTCAAAATTGAAGCTTTTGAGTAAGCAAAACTCTGTAAAAATGGCAATTTTGGTCACTGTGAGGGTTTAAAAAGTGGTTATTCAACATGAGACATGATCCAATTGACATTTTGAATCATTTTTGGTACAGTCCAAAAAATCAATTTTCGGATGAAAAAATGATGACTCCGGACCTGTCGAACGATCCCAAAATGGTCTATAATGATGAAATTTCAACATTTAATCTTTTGACTCTAAATGACTGTTGGATGTGAATTATGACTTTGTCAACTAAAATAAGTGTGTTTAAAGTCATTTCTGTGCCGGAAACGGGTCAAAATTGAAGCTTTTGAGTAAGCAAAATTCTGTAAAAATGGCAATTTTGGTCACTGTGAGGGTTTAAAAAGTGGTTATTCAACATGAGGCATGATCCAATTGACATTTTGAATCATTTTTGGTACAGTCCAAAAAATCAATTTTCGGATGAAAAACGATGACTCCGGACCTGTCGAACGATCCCAAAATGGTCTATAATGATGAAATTTTAACATTTAATCTTTTGACTCTAAATTACTGTTGGATGTGAATTATGACTTTGTCAACTAAAATAAGTGTGTTTAAAGTCCTTTGTGTGCCTGAAACGGGTCAAAATTGAAGCTTTTGAGTAAGCAAAACACTGTAAAAATGGCAATTTTGGTCACTGTGAGGGTTTAAAAAGTGGTTATTCAACATGAGGCATGATCCAATTGACATTTTGAATCATTTTTGGTACAGTCCAAAAAATCAATTTTCGGATGAAAAACGATGACTCGGGACCTGTCGAACGATCCCAAAATGGTCTATAATGATGACATTTTAACATTTAATCTTTTGACTCTAAATTACTGTTGGATATGAATTATGACTTTGTCAACTAAAATAAGTGTGTTTAAAGTCATTTCTGTGCCTGAAACGGGTCAAAATTGAAGCTGTTGAGTAAGCAAAACTCTGTAAAAATGGCAATTTTGGTCACTGTGAGGGTTTAAAAAGTGGTTATTCAACATGAGGCATGATCCAATTGACATTTTGAATCATTTTTGGTACAGTCCAAAAAATCAATTTTCGGATGAAAAACGATGACTCCGGACCTGTCGAACGATCCCAAATGGTCAATATGGATGAAATTTTAACATTTAATCTTTTGACTCTAAATGACTGTTGGATGTGAATTATGACTTTGTCAACTAAAATAAGTGTGTTTAAAGTCATTTCTGTCCCTGAAACGGGTCAAAATTGAAGCTTTTGAGTAAGCAAAACTCTGTAAAAATGGCAATTTGGGTCACTGTGAGGGTTTAAAAAGTGGTTATTCAACATGAGGCATGATCCAATTGACATTTTGAATCATTTTTGGTACAGTCCAAAAAATCAATTTTCGGATGAAAAACGATGACTCCGGACCTGTCGAACGATCCCAAAATAGTCTATAATGATGAAATTTTAACATTTAATCTTTTGACTCTAAATTACTGTTGGATGTGAATTATGACTTTGTCAACTAAAATAAGTGTGTTTAAAGTCATTTCTGTGCCTGAAACGGGTCAAAATTGAAGCTTTTGAGTAAGCAAAACTCTGTAAAAATGGCAATTTTAGTCACTGTGAGGGTTTAAAAAGTGGTTATTCAACATGAGGCACGATCCAATTGACATTTTGAATCATTTTTAGTACAGTCCAAAAAAATCAATTTTCGGATGAAAAACGATGACTCCGGACCTGTCGAACGATCCCAAATGGTCAATATGGATGAAATTTCAACATTTAATCTTTTGACTCTAAATGACTGTTGGATGTGAATTATGACTTTGTCATCTAAAATAAGTGTGTTTAAAGTCATTTCTGTGCCTGAAACGGGTCAAAATTGAAGCTTTTGAGTAAGCAAAACTCTGTAAAAATGGCAATTTTGGTCACTGTGAGGGTTTAAAAAGTGGTTATTCAACATGAGGCATGATCCAATTGACATTTTGAATCATTTTTTGGTACAGTCCAAAAAATCAATTTTCGGATGAAAAACGATGACTCCGGACCTGTCGAACGATCCCAAAATGGTCTATAATGATGAAATTTTAACATTTAATCTTTTGACTCTAAATTACTGTTGGATGTGAATTATGACTTTGTCAACTAAAATAAGTGTGTTTAAAGTCATTTCTGTGCCTGAAACGGGTCAAAATTAAAGCTTTTGAGTAAGCAAAACTCTGTAAAAATGGCAATTTTGGTCACTGTGAGGGTTTAAAAAGTGGTTATTCAACATGAGACATGATCCAATTGAAATTTTGAATCATTTTTGGTACAGTCCAAAAAATCAATTTTCGGATGAAAAACGATGACTCCGGACCTGTCGAACATTCACAAAATGGTCTATAATGATGAAATTTTAACATTTAATCTTTTGACTCTTAATGACTGTTGGATGTGAATTATGACTTTGTCAACTAGAATAAGTGTGTTTAAAGTAATTTCTGTGCCTGAAACGGGTCAAAATTGAAGCTTTTGAGTAAGCAAAACTCTGTAAAAATGGCAATTTTAGTCACTGTGACGGTTTAAAAAGTGGTTATTCAACATGAGGCACGATCCAATTGACATTTTGAATCATTTTTGGTACAGTCCAAAAAATCAATTTTCGGATGAAAAACGATGACTCCGGACCTGTCGAACGATCCCAAAATGGTCTATAATGATGACATTTTAACATTTATTCTTTTGACTCTAAATTACTGTTGGATGTGAATTATGACTTTGTCAACTAAAATAAGTGTGTTTAAAGTCATTTCTGTGCCTGAAACGGGTCAAAATTGAAGCTTTTGAGTAAGCAAAACTCTGTAAAAATGGCAATTTTGGTCACTGTGAGGGTTTAAAAAGTGGTTATTCAACATGAGGCACGATCCAATTGACATTTTGAATCATTTTTGGTACAGTCCAAAAAATCAATTTTCGGATGAAAAACGATGACTCCGGACCTGTCGAACATTCACAAAATGGTCTATAATGATGAAATTTTAACATTTAATCTTTTGACTCTAAATGACTGTTGGATGTGAATTATGACTTTGTCAACTAAAATAAGTGTGTTTAAAGTCATTTCTGTGCCTTAAACGGGTCAAAATTGAAGCTTTTGAGTAAGCAAAACTCTGTAAAAATGGCAATTTTGGTCACTGTGAGGGTTTAAAAAGTGGTTATTCAACATGAGGCATGATCCAATTGACATTTTGAATCATTTTTTGGTACAGTCCAAAAAATCAATTTTCGGATGAAAAATGATGACTCCGGACCTGTCGAACGATCCCAAAATGGTCTATAATGATGAAATTTTAACATTTAATCTTTTGACTCTAAATTACTGTTGGATGTGAATTATGACTTTGTCAACTAAAATAAGTGTGTTTAAAGTCATTTCTGTGCCTGAAACGGGTCAAAATTGAAGCTTTTGAGTAAGCAAAACTCTGTAAAAATGGCAATTTTGGTCACTGTGAGGGTTTAAAAAGTGGTTATTCAACATGAGACATGATCCAATTGACATTTTGAATAATTTTTGGTACAGTCCAAAAAATCAATTTTCGGATGAAAAACGATGACTCCGGACCTGTCGAACATTCACAAAATGGTCTATAATGATGAAATTTTAACATTTAATCTTTTGACTCTAAATGACTGTTGGATGTGAATTATGACTTTGTCAACTAGAATAAGTGTGTTTAAAGTCATTTCTGTGCCTGAAACTGGTCAAAATTGAAGCTTTTGAGTAAGCAAAACTCTGTAAAAATGGCAATTTTAGTCACTGTGAGGGTTTAAAAAGTGGTTATTCAACATGAGGCACGATCCAATTGACATTTTGAATCATTTTTGGTACAGTCCAAAAAATCAATTTTCGGATGAAAAACAATGACTCCGGACCTGTCGAACGATCCCAAAATGGTCTATAATGATGAAATTTTAACATTTATTCTTTTGACTCTAAATTACTGTTGGATGTGAATTATGACTTTGTCAACTAAAATAAGTGTGTTTAAAGTCATTTCTGTGCCTGAAACGGGTCAAAATTGAAGCTTTTGAGTAAGCAAAACTCTGTAAAAATGGCAATTTTGGTCACTGTGAGGGTTTAAAAAGTGGTTATTCAACATGAGGCACGATCCAATTGACATTTTGAATCATTTTTGGTACAGGACAAAAAATCAATTTTCGGATGAAAAACGATGACTCCGGACCTGTCGAACGATCCCAAATGGTCAATATGGATGAAATTTCAACATTTAATCTTTTGACTCTAAATGACTGTTGGATGTGAATTATGACTTTGTCATCTAAAATAAGTGTGTTTAAAGTCATTTCTGTGCCTGAAACGGGTCAAAATTGAAGCTTTTGAGTAAGCAAAACTCTGTAAAAATGGCAATTTTGGTCACTGTGAGGGTTTAAAAAGTGGTTATTCAACATGAGGCATGATCCAATTGACATTTTGAATCATTTTTTGGTACAGTCCAAAAAATCAATTTTCGGATGAAAAACGATGACTCCGGACCTGTCGAACGATCCCAAAATGGTCTATAATGATGAAATTTTAACATTTAATCTTTTGACTCTAAATTACTGTTGGATGTGAATTATGACTTTGTCAACTAAAATAAGTGTGTTTAAAGTCATTTCTGTGCCTGAAACGGGTCAAAATTGAAGCTTTTGAGTAAGCAAAACTCTGTAAAAATGGCAATTTTGGTCACTGTGAGGGTTTAAAAAGTGGTTATTCAACATGAGACATGATCCAATTGACATTTTGAATCATTTTTGGTACAGTCCAAAAAATCAATTTTCGGATGAAAAAATGATGACTCCGGACCTGTCGAACGATCCCAAAATGGTCTATAATGATGAAATTTCAACATTTAATCTTTTGACTCTAAATGACTGTTGGATGTGAATTATGACTTTGTCAACTAAAATAAGTGTGTTTAAAGTCATTTCTGTGCCGGAAACGGGTCAAAATTGAAGCTTTTGAGTAAGCAAAATTCTGTAAAAATGGCAATTTTGGTCACTGTGAGGGTTTAAAAAGTGGTTATTCAACATGAGGCATGATCCAATTGACATTTTGAATCATTTTTGGTACAGTCCAAAAAATCAATTTTCGGATGAAAAACGATGACTCCGGACCTGTCGAACGATCCCAAAATGGTCTATAATGATGAAATTTTAACATTTAATCTTTTGACTCTAAATTACTGTTGGATGTGAATTATGACTTTGTCAACTAAAATAAGTGTGTTTAAAGTCCTTTCTGTGCCTGAAACGGGTCAAAATTGAAGCTTTTGAGTAAGCAAAACACTGTAAAAATGGCAATTTTGGTCACTGTGAGGGTTTAAAAAGTGGTTATTCAACATGAGGCATGATCCAATTGACATTTTGAATCATTTTTGGTACAGTCCAAAAAATCAATTTTCGGATGAAAAACGATGACTCCGGACCTGTCGAACGATCCCAAAATGGTCTATAATGATGACATTTTAACATTTAATCTTTTGACTCTAAATTACTGTTGGATATGAATTATGACTTTGTCAACTAAAATAAGTGTGTTTAAAGTCATTTCTGTGCCTGAAACGGGTCAAAATTGAAGCTTTTGAGTAAGCAAAACTCTGTAAAAATGGCAATTTTGGTCACTGTGAGGGTTTAAAAAGTGGTTATTCAACATGAGGCATGATCCAATTGACATTTTGAATCATTTTTGGTACAGTCCAAAAAATCAATTTTCGGATGAAAAACGATGACTCCGGACCTGTCGAACGATCCCAAATGGTCAATATGGATGAAATTTTAACATTTAATCTTTTGACTCTAAATGACTGTTGGATGTGAATTATGACTTTGTCAACTAAAATAAGTGTGTTTAAAGTCATTTCTGTCCCTGAAACGGGTCAAAATTGAAGCTTTTGAGTAAGCAAAACTCTGTAAAAATGGCAATTTGGGTCACTGTGAGGGTTTAAAAAGTGGTTATTCAACATGAGGCATGATCCAATTGACATTTTGAATCATTTTTGGTACAGTCCAAAAAATCAATTTTCGGATGAAAAACGATGACTCCGGACCTGTCGAACGATCCCAAAATAGTCTATAATGATGAAATTTTAACATTTAATCTTTTGACTCTAAATTACTGTTGGATGTGAATTATGACTTTGTCAACTAAAATAAGTGTGTTTAAAGTCATTTCTGTGCCTGAAACGGGTCAAAATTGAAGCTTTTGAGTAAGCAAAACTCTGTAAAAATGGCAATTTTAGTCACTGTGAGGGTTTAAAAAGTGGTTATTCAACATGAGGCACGATCCAATTGACATTTTGAATCATTTTTAGTACAGTCCAAAAAAATCAATTTTCGGATGAAAAACGATGACTCCGGACCTGTCGAACGATCCCAAATGGTCAATATGGATGAAATTTCAACATTTAATCTTTTGACTCTAAATGACTGTTGGATGTGAATTATGACTTTGTCATCTAAAATAAGTGTGTTTAAAGTCATTTCTGTGCCTGAAACGGGTCAAAATTGAAGCTTTTGAGTAAGCAAAACTCTGTAAAAATGGCAATTTTGGTCACTGTGAGGGTTTAAAAAGTGGTTATTCAACATGAGGCATGATCCAATTGACATTTTGAATCATTTTTTGGTACAGTCCAAAAAATCAATTTTCGGATGAAAAACGATGACTCCGGACCTGTCGAACGATCCCAAAATGGTCTATAATGATGAAATTTTAACATTTAATCTTTTGACTCTAAATTACTGTTGGATGTGAATTATGACTTTGTCAACTAAAATAAGTGTGTTTAAAGTCATTTCTGTGCCTGAAACGGGTCAAAATTAAAGCTTTTGAGTAAGCAAAACTCTGTAAAAATGGCAATTTTGGTCACTGTGAGGGTTTAAAAAGTGGTTATTCAACATGAGACATGATCCAATTGAAATTTTGAATCATTTTTGGTACAGTCCAAAAAATCAATTTTCGGATGAAAAACGATGACTCCGGACCTGTCGAACATTCACAAAATGGTCTATAATGATGAAATTTTAACATTTAATCTTTTGACTCTTAATGACTGTTGGATGTGAATTATGACTTTGTCAACTAGAATAAGTGTGTTTAAAGTAATTTCTGTGCCTGAAACGGGTCAAAATTGAAGCTTTTGAGTAAGCAAAACTCTGTAAAAATGGCAATTTTAGTCACTGTGACGGTTTAAAAAGTGGTTATTCAACATGAGGCACGATCCAATTGACATTTTGAATCATTTTTGGTACAGTCCAAAAAATCAATTTTCGGATGAAAAACGATGACTCCGGACCTGTCGAACGATCCCAAAATGGTCTATAATGATGACATTTTAACATTTATTCTTTTGACTCTAAATTACTGTTGGATGTGAATTATGACTTTGTCAACTAAAATAAGTGTGTTTAAAGTCATTTCTGTGCCTGAAACGGGTCAAAATTGAAGCTTTTGAGTAAGCAAAACTCTGTAAAAATGGCAATTTTGGTCACTGTGAGGGTTTAAAAAGTGGTTATTCAACATGAGGCACGATCCAATTGACATTTTGAATCATTTTTGGTACAGTCCAAAAAATCAATTTTCGGATGAAAAACGATGACTCCGGACCTGTCGAACATTCACAAAATGGTCTATAATGATGAAATTTTAACATTTAATCTTTTGACTCTAAATGACTGTTGGATGTGAATTATGACTTTGTCAACTAAAATAAGTGTGTTTAAAGTCATTTCTGTGCCTTAAACGGGTCAAAATTGAAGCTTTTGAGTAAGCAAAACTCTGTAAAAATGGCAATTTTGGTCACTGTGAGGGTTTAAAAAGTGGTTATTCAACATGAGGCATGATCCAATTGACATTTTGAATCATTTTTTGGTACAGTCCAAAAAATCAATTTTCGGATGAAAAATGATGACTCCGGACCTGTCGAACGATCCCAAAATGGTCTATAATGATGAAATTTTAACATTTAATCTTTTGACTCTAAATTACTGTTGGATGTGAATTATGACTTTGTCAACTAAAATAAGTGTGTTTAAAGTCATTTCTGTGCCTGAAACGGGTCAAAATTGAAGCTTTTGAGTAAGCAAAACTCTGTAAAAATGGCAATTTTGGTCACTGTGAGGGTTTAAAAAGTGGTTATTCAACATGAGACATGATCCAATTGACATTTTGAATAATTTTTGGTACAGTCCAAAAAATCAATTTTCGGATGAAAAACGATGACTCCGGACCTGTCGAACATTCACAAAATGGTCTATAATGATGAAATTTTAACATTTAATCTTTTGACTCTAAATGACTGTTGGATGTGAATTATGACTTTGTCAACTAGAATAAGTGTGTTTAAAGTCATTTCTGTGCCTGAAACTGGTCAAAATTGAAGCTTTTGAGTAAGCAAAACTCTGTAAAAATGGCAATTTTAGTCACTGTGAGGGTTTAAAAAGTGGTTATTCAACATGAGGCACGATCCAATTGACATTTTGAATCATTTTTGGTACAGTCCAAAAAATCAATTTTCGGATGAAAAACAATGACTCCGGACCTGTCGAACGATCCCAAAATGGTCTATAATGATGAAATTTTAACATTTATTCTTTTGACTCTAAATTACTGTTGGATGTGAATTATGACTTTGTCAACTAAAATAAGTGTGTTTAAAGTCATTTCTGTGCCTGAAACGGGTCAAAATTGAAGCTTTTGAGTAAGCAAAACTCTGTAAAAATGGCAATTTTGGTCACTGTGAGGGTTTAAAAAGTGGTTATTCAACATGAGGCACGATCCAATTGACATTTTGAATCATTTTTGGTACAGGACAAAAAATCAATTTTCGGATGAAAAACGATGACTCCGGACCTGTCGAACGATCCCAAATGGTCAATATGGATGAAATTTCAACATTTAATCTTTTGACTCTAAATGACTGTTGGATGTGAATTATGACTTTGTCATCTAAAATAAGTGTGTTTAAAGTCATTTCTGTGCCTGAAACGGGTCAAAATTGAAGCTTTTGAGTAAGCAAAACTCTGTAAAAATGGCAATTTTGGTCACTGTGAGGGTTTAAAAAGTGGTTATTCAACATGAGGCATGATCCAATTGACATTTTGAATCATTTTTTGGTACAGTCCAAAAAATCAATTTTCGGATGAAAAACGATGACTCCGGACCTGTCGAACGATCCCAAAATGGTCTATAATGATGAAATTTTAACATTTAATCTTTTGACTCTAAATTACTGTTGGATGTGAATTATGACTTTGTCAACTAAAATAAGTGTGTTTAAAGTCATTTCTGTGCCTGAAACGGGTCAAAATTGAAGCTTTTGAGTAAGCAAAACTCTGTAAAAATGGCAATTTTGGTCACTGTGAGGGTTTAAAAAGTGGTTATTCAACATGAGACATGATCCAATTGACATTTTGAATCATTTTTGGTACAGTCCAAAAAATCAATTTTCGGATGAAAAAATGATGACTCCGGACCTGTCGAACGATCCCAAAATGGTCTATAATGATGAAATTTCAACATTTAATCTTTTGACTCTAAATGACTGTTGGATGTGAATTATGACTTTGTCAACTAAAATAAGTGTGTTTAAAGTCATTTCTGTGCCGGAAACGGGTCAAAATTGAAGCTTTTGAGTAAGCAAAATTCTGTAAAAATGGCAATTTTGGTCACTGTGAGGGTTTAAAAAGTGGTTATTCAACATGAGGCATGATCCAATTGACATTTTGAATCATTTTTGGTACAGTCCAAAAAATCAATTTTCGGATGAAAAACGATGACTCCGGACCTGTCGAACGATCCCAAAATGGTCTATAATGATGAAATTTTAACATTTAATCTTTTGACTCTAAATTACTGTTGGATGTGAATTATGACTTTGTCAACTAAAATAAGTGTGTTTAAAGTCCTTTCTGTGCCTGAAACGGGTCAAAATTGAAGCTTTTGAGTAAGCAAAACACTGTAAAAATGGCAATTTTGGTCACTGTGAGGGTTTAAAAAGTGGTTATTCAACATGAGGCATGATCCAATTGACATTTTGAATCATTTTTGGTACAGTCCAAAAAATCAATTTTCGGATGAAAAACGATGACTCCGGACCTGTCGAACGATCCCAAAATGGTCTATAATGATGACATTTTAACATTTAATCTTTTGACTCTAAATTACTGTTGGATATGAATTATGACTTTGTCAACTAAAATAAGTGTGTTTAAAGTCATTTCTGTGCCTGAAACGGGTCAAAATTGAAGCTTTTGAGTAAGCAAAACTCTGTAAAAATGGCAATTTTGGTCACTGTGAGGGTTTAAAAAGTGGTTATTCAACATGAGGCATGATCCAATTGACATTTTGAATCATTTTTGGTACAGTCCAAAAAATCAATTTTCGGATGAAAAACGATGACTCCGGACCTGTCGAACGATCCCAAATGGTCAATATGGATGAAATTTTAACATTTAATCTTTTGACTCTAAATGACTGTTGGATGTGAATTATGACTTTGTCAACTAAAATAAGTGTGTTTAAAGTCATTTCTGTCCCTGAAACGGGTCAAAATTGAAGCTTTTGAGTAAGCAAAACTCTGTAAAAATGGCAATTTGGGTCACTGTGAGGGTTTAAAAAGTGGTTATTCAACATGAGGCATGATCCAATTGACATTTTGAATCATTTTTTGGTACAGTCCAAAAAATCAATTTTCGGATGAAAAACGATGACTCCGGACCTGTCGAACGTTCCCAAAATGGTCTATAATGATGAAATTTTAACATTTAATCTTTTGACTCTAAATGACCGTTGGATGTGAATTATGACTTTGTCAACTAAAATAAGTGTGTTTAAAGTCATTTCTGTGCCTGAAACGGGTCAAAATTAAAGCTTTTGAGTAAGCAAAACTCTGTAAAAATGGCAATTTTGGTCACTGTGAGGGTTTAAAAAGTGGTTATTCAACATGAGGCATGATCCAATTGACATTTTGAATCATTTTTTGGTACAGTCCAAAAAATCAATTTTCGGATGAAAAACGATGACTCCGGACCTGTCGAACGATCCCAAAATGGTCTATAATGATGAAATTTTAACATTTAATCTTTTGACTCTAAATTACTGTTGGATGTGAATTATGACTTTGTCAACTAAAATAAGTGTGTTTAAAGTCATTTCTGTGCCTGAAACGGGTCAAAATTAAAGCTTTTGAGTAAGCAAAACTCTGTAAAAATGGCAATTTTGGTCACTGTGAGGGTTTAAAAAGTGGTTATTCAACATGAGACATGATCCAATTGACATTTTGAATCATTTTTGGTACAGTCCAAAAAATCAATTTTCGGATGAAAAACGATGACTCCGGACCTGTCGAACATTCCCAAAATGGTCTATAATGATGAATTTTTTCATTTAATCTTTTGACTCTAAATGACTGTTGGATGTGAATTATGACTTTGTCAACTAGAATAAGTGTGTTTAAAGTCATTTCTGTGCCTGAAACGGGTCAAAATTGAAGCTTTTGAGTAAGCAAAACTCTGTAAAAATGGCAATTTTAGTCACTGTGAGGGTTTAAAAAGTGGTTATTCAACATGAGGCACGATCCAATTGACATTTTGAATCATTTTTGGTACAGTCCAAAAAAATCAATTTTCGGATGAAAAACGATGACTCCGGACCTGTCGAACGTTCCCAAAATGGTCTATAATGATGAAATTTTAACATTTAATCTTTTGACTCTAAATGACTGTTGGATGTGAATTATGACTTTGTCAACTAGAATAAGTGTGTTTAAAGTCATTTCTGTGCCTGAAACAGGTCAAAATGGAAGCTTTTGAGTAAGCAAAACTCTGTAAAAATGGCAATTTTGGTCACTGTGAGGGTTTAAAAAGTGGTTATTCAACATGAGGCACGATCCAATTGACATTTTGAATCATTTTTGGTACAGTCCAAAAAATCAATTTTCGGATGAAAAACGATGACTCCGGACCTGTCGAACGATCCCAAAATGGTCTATAATGATGAAATTTTAACATTTAATCTTTTGACTCTAAATGACTGTTGGATGTGAATTATGACTTTGTCAACTAAAATAAGTGTGTTTAAAGTCATTTCTGTGCCTGAAACGGGTCAAAATTAAAGCTTTTGAGTAAGCAAAACTCTGTAAAAATGGCAATTTTGGTCACTGTGAGGGTTTAAAAAGTGGTTATTCAACATGAGGCATGATCCAATTGACATTTTGAATCATTTTTTGGTACAGTCCAAAAAATCAATTTTTGGATGAAAAACGATGACTCCGGACCTGTCGAACGATCCCAAAATGGTCTATAATGATGACATTTTAACATTTAATCTTTTGACTCTAAATTACTGTTGGATGTGAATTATGACTTTGTCAACTAAAATAAGTGTGTTTAAAGTCATTTCTGTGCCTGAAACGGGTCAAAATTGAAGCTTTTGAGTAAGCAAAACTCTGTAAAAATGGCAATTTTGGTCACTGTGAGGGTTTAAAAAGTGGTTATTCAACATGAGGCATGATCCAATTGACATTTTGAATCATTTTTGGTACAGTCCAAAAAATCAATTTTCGGATGAAAAACGATGACTCCGGACCTGTCGAACGATCCCAAATGGTCAATATGGATGAAATTTTAACATTTAATCTTTTGACTCTAAATGACTGTTGGATGTGAATTATGACTTTGTCAACTAAAATAAGTGTGTTTAAAGTCATTTCTGTCCCTGAAACGGGTCAAAATTGAAGCTTTTGAGTAAGCAAAACTCTGTAAAAATGGCAATTTGGGTCACTGTGAGGGTTTAAAAAGTGGTTATTCAACATGAGGCATGATCCAATTGACATTTTGAATCATTTTTTGGTACAGTCCAAAAAATCAATTTTCG
Source organism: Lissotriton vulgaris (assembly GCF_964263255.1). Lineage (NCBI taxonomy): Eukaryota > Metazoa > Chordata > Amphibia > Caudata > Salamandridae > Lissotriton > Lissotriton vulgaris. The sequence goes on from NW_028252278.1 coordinate 748,690, forward strand.
GATGAAAAACGATGACTCCGGACCTGTCGAACGTTCCCAAAATGGTCTATAATGATGAAATTTTAACATTTAATCTTTTGACTCTAAATGACCGTTGGATGTGAATTATGACTTTGTCAACTAAAATAAGTGTGTTTAAAGTCATTTCTGTGCCTGAAACGGGTCAAAATTAAAGCTTTTGAGTAAGCAAAACTCTGTAAAAATGGCAATTTTGGTCACTGTGAGGGTTTAAAAAGTGGTTATTCAACATGAGGCATGATCCAATTGACATTTTGAATCATTTTTTGGTACAGTCCAAAAAATCAATTTTCGGATGAAAAACGATGACTCCGGACCTGTCGAACGATCCCAAAATGGTCTATAATGATGAAATTTTAACATTTAATCTTTTGACTCTAAATTACTGTTGGATGTGAATTATGACTTTGTCAACTAAAATAAGTGTGTTTAAAGTCATTTCTGTGCCTGAAACGGGTCAAAATTGAAGCTTTTGAGTAAGCAAAACTCTGTAAAAATGGCAATTTTAGTCACTGTGAGGGTTTAAAAAGTGGTTATTCAACATGAGGCACGATCCAATTGACATTTTGAATCATTTTTAGTACAGTCCAAAAAAATCAATTTTCGGATGAAAAACGATGACTCCGGACCTGTCGAACGATCCCAAATGGTCAATATGGATGAAATTTCAACATTTAATCTTTTGACTCTAAATGACTGTTGGATGTGAATTATGACTTTGTCATCTAAAATAAGTGTGTTTAAAGTCATTTCTGTGCCTGAAACGGGTCAAAATTGAAGCTTTTGAGTAAGCAAAACTCTGTAAAAATGGCAATTTTGGTCACTGTGAGGGTTTAAAAAGTGGTTATTCAACATGAGGCATGATCCAATTGACATTTTGAATCATTTTTTGGTACAGTCCAAAAAATCAATTTTCGGATGAAAAACGATGACTCCGGACCTGTCGAACGATCCCAAAATGGTCTATAATGATGAAATTTTAACATTTAATCTTTTGACTCTAAATTACTGTTGGATGTGAATTATGACTTTGTCAACTAAAATAAGTGTGTTTAAAGTCATTTCTGTGCCTGAAACGGGTCAAAATTAAAGCTTTTGAGTAAGCAAAACTCTGTAAAAATGGCAATTTTGGTCACTGTGAGGGTTTAAAAAGTGGTTATTCAACATGAGACATGATCCAATTGAAATTTTGAATCATTTTTGGTACAGTCCAAAAAATCAATTTTCGGATGAAAAACGATGACTCCGGACCTGTCGAACATTCACAAAATGGTCTATAATGATGAAATTTTAACATTTAATCTTTTGACTCTTAATGACTGTTGGATGTGAATTATGACTTTGTCAACTAGAATAAGTGTGTTTAAAGTAATTTCTGTGCCTGAAACGGGTCAAAATTGAAGCTTTTGAGTAAGCAAAACTCTGTAAAAATGGCAATTTTAGTCACTGTGACGGTTTAAAAAGTGGTTATTCAACATGAGGCACGATCCAATTGACATTTTGAATCATTTTTGGTACAGTCCAAAAAATCAATTTTCGGATGAAAAACGATGACTCCGGACCTGTCGAACGATCCCAAAATGGTCTATAATGATGACATTTTAACATTTATTCTTTTGACTCTAAATTACTGTTGGATGTGAATTATGACTTTGTCAACTAAAATAAGTGTGTTTAAAGTCATTTCTGTGCCTGAAACGGGTCAAAATTGAAGCTTTTGAGTAAGCAAAACTCTGTAAAAATGGCAATTTTGGTCACTGTGAGGGTTTAAAAAGTGGTTATTCAACATGAGGCACGATCCAATTGACATTTTGAATCATTTTTGGTACAGTCCAAAAAATCAATTTTCGGATGAAAAACGATGACTCCGGACCTGTCGAACATTCACAAAATGGTCTATAATGATGAAATTTTAACATTTAATCTTTTGACTCTAAATGACTGTTGGATGTGAATTATGACTTTGTCAACTAAAATAAGTGTGTTTAAAGTCATTTCTGTGCCTTAAACGGGTCAAAATTGAAGCTTTTGAGTAAGCAAAACTCTGTAAAAATGGCAATTTTGGTCACTGTGAGGGTTTAAAAAGTGGTTATTCAACATGAGGCATGATCCAATTGACATTTTGAATCATTTTTTGGTACAGTCCAAAAAATCAATTTTCGGATGAAAAATGATGACTCCGGACCTGTCGAACGATCCCAAAATGGTCTATAATGATGAAATTTTAACATTTAATCTTTTGACTCTAAATTACTGTTGGATGTGAATTATGACTTTGTCAACTAAAATAAGTGTGTTTAAAGTCATTTCTGTGCCTGAAACGGGTCAAAATTGAAGCTTTTGAGTAAGCAAAACTCTGTAAAAATGGCAATTTTGGTCACTGTGAGGGTTTAAAAAGTGGTTATTCAACATGAGACATGATCCAATTGACATTTTGAATAATTTTTGGTACAGTCCAAAAAATCAATTTTCGGATGAAAAACGATGACTCCGGACCTGTCGAACATTCACAAAATGGTCTATAATGATGAAATTTTAACATTTAATCTTTTGACTCTAAATGACTGTTGGATGTGAATTATGACTTTGTCAACTAGAATAAGTGTGTTTAAAGTCATTTCTGTGCCTGAAACTGGTCAAAATTGAAGCTTTTGAGTAAGCAAAACTCTGTAAAAATGGCAATTTTAGTCACTGTGAGGGTTTAAAAAGTGGTTATTCAACATGAGGCACGATCCAATTGACATTTTGAATCATTTTTGGTACAGTCCAAAAAATCAATTTTCGGATGAAAAACAATGACTCCGGACCTGTCGAACGATCCCAAAATGGTCTATAATGATGAAATTTTAACATTTATTCTTTTGACTCTAAATTACTGTTGGATGTGAATTATGACTTTGTCAACTAAAATAAGTGTGTTTAAAGTCATTTCTGTGCCTGAAACGGGTCAAAATTGAAGCTTTTGAGTAAGCAAAACTCTGTAAAAATGGCAATTTTGGTCACTGTGAGGGTTTAAAAAGTGGTTATTCAACATGAGGCACGATCCAATTGACATTTTGAATCATTTTTGGTACAGGACAAAAAATCAATTTTCGGATGAAAAACGATGACTCCGGACCTGTCGAACGATCCCAAATGGTCAATATGGATGAAATTTCAACATTTAATCTTTTGACTCTAAATGACTGTTGGATGTGAATTATGACTTTGTCATCTAAAATAAGTGTGTTTAAAGTCATTTCTGTGCCTGAAACGGGTCAAAATTGAAGCTTTTGAGTAAGCAAAACTCTGTAAAAATGGCAATTTTGGTCACTGTGAGGGTTTAAAAAGTGGTTATTCAACATGAGGCATGATCCAATTGACATTTTGAATCATTTTTTGGTACAGTCCAAAAAATCAATTTTCGGATGAAAAACGATGACTCCGGACCTGTCGAACGATCCCAAAATGGTCTATAATGATGAAATTTTAACATTTAATCTTTTGACTCTAAATTACTGTTGGATGTGAATTATGACTTTGTCAACTAAAATAAGTGTGTTTAAAGTCATTTCTGTGCCTGAAACGGGTCAAAATTGAAGCTTTTGAGTAAGCAAAACTCTGTAAAAATGGCAATTTTGGTCACTGTGAGGGTTTAAAAAGTGGTTATTCAACATGAGACATGATCCAATTGACATTTTGAATCATTTTTGGTACAGTCCAAAAAATCAATTTTCGGATGAAAAAATGATGACTCCGGACCTGTCGAACGATCCCAAAATGGTCTATAATGATGAAATTTCAACATTTAATCTTTTGACTCTAAATGACTGTTGGATGTGAATTATGACTTTGTCAACTAAAATAAGTGTGTTTAAAGTCATTTCTGTGCCGGAAACGGGTCAAAATTGAAGCTTTTGAGTAAGCAAAATTCTGTAAAAATGGCAATTTTGGTCACTGTGAGGGTTTAAAAAGTGGTTATTCAACATGAGGCATGATCCAATTGACATTTTGAATCATTTTTGGTACAGTCCAAAAAATCAATTTTCGGATGAAAAACGATGACTCCGGACCTGTCGAACGATCCCAAAATGGTCTATAATGATGAAATTTTAACATTTAATCTTTTGACTCTAAATTACTGTTGGATGTGAATTATGACTTTGTCAACTAAAATAAGTGTGTTTAAAGTCCTTTCTGTGCCTGAAACGGGTCAAAATTGAAGCTTTTGAGTAAGCAAAACACTGTAAAAATGGCAATTTTGGTCACTGTGAGGGTTTAAAAAGTGGTTATTCAACATGAGGCATGATCCAATTGACATTTTGAATCATTTTTGGTACAGTCCAAAAAATCAATTTTCGGATGAAAAACGATGACTCCGAACCTGTCGAACGATCCCAAAATGGTCTATAATGATGACATTTTAACATTTAATCTTTTGACTCTAAATTACTGTTGGATATGAATTATGACTTTGTCAACTAAAATAAGTGTGTTTAAAGTCATTTCTGTGCCTGAAACGGGTCAAAATTGAAGCTTTTGAGTAAGCAAAACTCTGTAAAAATGGCAATTTTGGTCACTGTGAGGGTTTAAAAAGTGGTTATTCAACATGAGGCATGATCCAATTGACATTTTGAATCATTTTTGGTACAGTCCAAAAAATCAATTTTCGGATGAAAAACGATGACTCCGGACCTGTCGAACGATCCCAAATGGTCAATATGGATGAAATTTTAACATTTAATCTTTTGACTCTAAATGACTGTTGGATGTGAATTATGACTTTGTCAACTAAAATAAGTGTGTTTAAAGTCATTTCTGTCCCTGAAACGGGTCAAAATTGAAGCTTTTGAGTAAGCAAAACTCTGTAAAAATGGCAATTTGGGTCACTGTGAGGGTTTAAAAAGTGGTTATTCAACATGAGGCATGATCCAATTGACATTTTGAATCATTTTTTGGTACAGTCCAAAAAATCAATTTTCGGATGAAAAACGATGACTCCGGACCTGTCGAACGTTCCCAAAATGGTCTATAATGATGAAATTTTAACATTTAATCTTTTGACTCTAAATGACCGTTGGATGTGAATTATGACTTTGTCAACTAAAATAAGTGTGTTTAAAGTCATTTCTGTGCCTGAAACGGGTCAAAATTAAAGCTTTTGAGTAAGCAAAACTCTGTAAAAATGGCAATTTTGGTCACTGTGAGGGTTTAAAAAGTGGTTATTCAACATGAGGCATGATCCAATTGACATTTTGAATCATTTTTTGGTACAGTCCAAAAAATCAATTTTCGGATGAAAAACGATGACTCCGGACCTGTCGAACGATCCCAAAATGGTCTATAATGATGAAATTTTAACATTTAATCTTTTGACTCTAAATTACTGTTGGATGTGAATTATGACTTTGTCAACTAAAATAAGTGTGTTTAAAGTCATTTCTGTGCCTGAAACGGGTCAAAATTAAAGCTTTTGAGTAAGCAAAACTCTGTAAAAATGGCAATTTTGGTCACTGTGAGGGTTTAAAAAGTGGTTATTCAACATGAGACATGATCCAATTGACATTTTGAATCATTTTTGGTACAGTCCAAAAAATCAATTTTCGGATGAAAAACGATGACTCCGGACCTGTCGAACATTCCCAAAATGGTCTATAATGATGAATTTTTTCATTTAATCTTTTGACTCTAAATGACTGTTGGATGTGAATTATGACTTTGTCAACTAGAATAAGTGTGTTTAAAGTCATTTCTGTGCCTGAAACGGGTCAAAATTGAAGCTTTTGAGTAAGCAAAACTCTGTAAAAATGGCAATTTTAGTCACTGTGAGGGTTTAAAAAGTGGTTATTCAACATGAGGCACGATCCAATTGACATTTTGAATCATTTTTGGTACAGTCCAAAAAAATCAATTTTCGGATGAAAAACGATGACTCCGGACCTGTCGAACGTTCCCAAAATGGTCTATAATGATGAAATTTTAACATTTAATCTTTTGACTCTAAATGACTGTTGGATGTGAATTATGACTTTGTCAACTAGAATAAGTGTGTTTAAAGTCATTTCTGTGCCTGAAACAGGTCAAAATGGAAGCTTTTGAGTAAGCAAAACTCTGTAAAAATGGCAATTTTGGTCACTGTGAGGGTTTAAAAAGTGGTTATTCAACATGAGGCACGATCCAATTGACATTTTGAATCATTTTTGGTACAGTCCAAAAAATCAATTTTCGGATGAAAAACGATGACTCCGGACCTGTCGAACGATCCCAAAATGGTCTATAATGATGAAATTTTAACATTTAATCTTTTGACTCTAAATGACTGTTGGATGTGAATTATGACTTTGTCAACTAAAATAAGTGTGTTTAAAGTCATTTCTGTGCCTGAAACGGGTCAAAATTAAAGCTTTTGAGTAAGCAAAACTCTGTAAAAATGGCAATTTTGGTCACTGTGAGGGTTTAAAAAGTGGTTATTCAACATGAGGCATGATCCAATTGACATTTTGAATCATTTTTTGGTACAGTCCAAAAAATCAATTTTTGGATGAAAAACGATGACTCCGGACCTGTCGAACGATCCCAAAATGGTCTATAATGATGACATTTTAACATTTAATCTTTTGACTCTAAATTACTGTTGGATGTGAATTATGACTTTGTCAACTAAAATAAGTGTGTTTAAAGTCATTTCTGTGCCTGAAACGGGTCAAAATTGAAGCTTTTGAGTAAGCAAAACTCTGTAAAAATGGCAATTTTGGTCACTGTGAGGGTTTAAAAAGTGGTTATTCAACATGAGGCATGATCCAATTGACATTTTGAATCATTTTTGGTACAGTCCAAAAAATCAATTTTCGGATGAAAAACGATGACTCCGGACCTGTCGAACGATCCCAAATGGTCAATATGGATGAAATTTTAACATTTAATCTTTTGACTCTAAATGACTGTTGGATGTGAATTATGACTTTGTCAACTAAAATAAGTGTGTTTAAAGTCATTTCTGTCCCTGAAACGGGTCAAAATTGAAGCTTTTGAGTAAGCAAAACTCTGTAAAAATGGCAATTTGGGTCACTGTGAGGGTTTAAAAAGTGGTTATTCAACATGAGGCATGATCCAATTGACATTTTGAATCATTTTTTGGTACAGTCCAAAAAATCAATTTTCGGATGAAAAACGATGACTCCGGACCTGTCGAACGTTCCCAAAATGGTCTATAATGATGAAATTTTAACATTTAATCTTTTGACTCTAAATGACCGTTGGATGTGAATTATGACTTTGTCAACTAAAATAAGTGTGTTTAAAGTCATTTCTGTGCCTGAAACGGGTCAAAATTAAAGCTTTTGAGTAAGCAAAACTCTGTAAAAATGGCAATTTTGGTCACTGTGAGGGTTTAAAAAGTGGTTATTCAACATGAGGCATGATCCAATTGACATTTTGAATCATTTTTTGGTACAGTCCAAAAAATCAATTTTCGGATGAAAAACGATGACTCCGGACCTGTCGAACGATCCCAAAATGGTCTATAATGATGAAATTTTAACATTTAATCTTTTGACTCTAAATTACTGTTGGATGTGAATTATGACTTTGTCAACTAAAATAAGTGTGTTTAAAGTCATTTCTGTGCCTGAAACGGGTCAAAATTAAAGCTTTTGAGTAAGCAAAACTCTGTAAAAATGGCAATTTTGGTCACTGTGAGGGTTTAAAAAGTGGTTATTCAACATGAGACATGATCCAATTGACATTTTGAATCATTTTTGGTACAGTCCAAAAAATCAATTTTCGGATGAAAAACGATGACTCCGGACCTGTCGAACATTCCCAAAATGGTCTATAATGATGAATTTTTTCATTTAATCTTTTGACTCTAAATGACTGTTGGATGTGAATTATGACTTTGTCAACTAGAATAAGTGTGTTTAAAGTCATTTCTGTGCCTGAAACGGGTCAAAATTGAAGCTTTTGAGTAAGCAAAACTCTGTAAAAATGGCAATTTTAGTCACTGTGAGGGTTTAAAAAGTGGTTATTCAACATGAGGCACGATCCAATTGACATTTTGAATCATTTTTGGGACAGTCCAAAAAATCAATTTTCGGATGAAAAACGATGACTCCGGACCTGTCGAACGTTCCCAAAATGGTCTATAATGATGACATTTTAACATTTAATCTTTTGACTCTAAATGACTGTTGGATGTGAATTATGACTTTGTCAACTAGAATAAGTGTGTTTAAAGTCATTTCTGTGCCTGAAACAGGTCAAAATGGAAGCTTTTGAGTAAGCAAAACTCTGTAAAAATGGCAATTTTGGTCACTGTGAGGGTTTAAAAAGTGGTTATTCAACATGAGGCACGATCCAATTGACATTTTGAATCATTTTTGGTACAGTCCAAAAAATCAATTTTCGGATGAAAAACGATGACTCCGGACCTGTCGAACGATCCCAAAATGGTCTATAATGATGAAATTTTAACATTTAATCTTTTGACTCTAAATGACTGTTGGATGTGAATTATGACTTTGTCAACTAAAATAAGTGTGTTTAAAGTCATTTCTGTGCCTGAAACGGGTCAAAATTGAAGCTTTTGAGTAAGCAAAACTCTGTAAAAATGGCAATTTGGGTCACTGTGAGGGTTTAAAAAGTGGTTATTCAACATGAGGCATGATCCAATTGACATTTTGAATCATTTTTTGGTACAGTCCAAAAAATCAATTTTCGGATGAAAAACGATGACTCCGGACCTGTCGAACGTTCCCAAAATGGTCTATAATGATGAAATTTTAACATTTAATCTTTTGACTCTAAATGACCGTTGGATGTGAATTATGACTTTGTCAACTAAAATAAGTGTGTTTAAAGTCATTTCTGTGCCTGAAACGGGTCAAAATTAAAGCTTTTGAGTAAGCAAAACTCTGTAAAAATGGCAATTTTGGTCACTGTGAGGGTTTAAAAAGTGGTTATTCAACATGAGGCATGATCCAATTGACATTTTGAATCATTTTTTGGTACAGTCCAAAAAATCAATTTTCGGATGAAAAACGATGACTCCGGACCTGTCGAACGATCCCAAAATGGTCTATAATGATGAAATTTTAACATTTAATCTTTTGACTCTAAATGACTGTTGGATGTGAATTATGACTTTGTCAACTAAAATAAGTGTGTTTAAAGTCATTTCTGTCCCTGAAACGGGTCAAAATTGAAGCTTTTGAGTAAGCAAAACTCTGTAAAAATGGCAATTTGGGTCACTGTGAGGGTTTAAAAAGTGGTTATTCAACATGAGGCATGATCCAATTGACATTTTGAATCATTTTTTGGTACAGTCCAAAAAATCAATTTTCGGATGAAAAACGATGACTCCGGACCTGTCGAACGTTCCCAAAATGGTCTATAATGATGAAATTTTAACATTTAATCTTTTGACTCTAAATGACCGTTGGATGTGAATTATGACTTTGTCAACTAAAATAAGTGTGTTTAAAGTCATTTCTGTGCCTGAAACGGGTCAAAATTAAAGCTTTTGAGTAAGCAAAACTCTGTAAAAATGGCAATTTTGGTCACTGTGAGGGTTTAAAAAGTGGTTATTCAACATGAGGCATGATCCAATTGACATTTTGAATCATTTTTTGGTACAGTCCAAAAAATCAATTTTCGGATGAAAAACGATGACTCCGGACCTGTCGAACGATCCCAAAATGGTCTATAATGATGAAATTTTAACATTTAATCTTTTGACTCTAAATTACTGTTGGATGTGAATTATGACTTTGTCAACTAAAATAAGTGTGTTTAAAGTCATTTCTGTGCCTGAAACGGGTCAAAATTAAAGCTTTTGAGTAAGCAAAACTCTGTAAAAATGGCAATTTTGGTCACTGTGAGGGTTTAAAAAGTGGTTATTCAACATGAGACATGATCCAATTGACATTTTGAATCATTTTTGGTACAGTCCAAAAAATCAATTTTCGGATGAAAAACGATGACTCCGGACCTGTCGAACATTCCCAAAATGGTCTATAATGATGAATTTTTTCATTTAATCTTTTGACTCTAAATGACTGTTGGATGTGAATTATGACTTTGTCAACTAGAATAAGTGTGTTTAAAGTCATTTCTGTGCCTGAAACGGGTCAAAATTGAAGCTTTTGAGTAAGCAAAACTCTGTAAAAATGGCAATTTTAGTCACTGTGAGGGTTTAAAAAGTGGTTATTCAACATGAGGCACGATCCAATTGACATTTTGAATCATTTTTGGTACAGTCCAAAAAATCAATTTTCGGATGAAAAACGATGACTCCGGACCTGTCGAACGTTCCCAAAATGGTCTATAATGATGAAATTTTAACATTTAATCTTTTGACTCTAAATGACTGTTGGATGTGAATTATGACTTTGTCAACTAGAATAAGTGTGTTTAAAGTCATTTCTGTGCCTGAAACAGGTCAAAATGGAAGCTTTTGAGTAAGCAAAACTCTGTAAAAATGGCAATTTTGGTCACTGTGAGGGTTTAAAAAGTGGTTATTCAACATGAGGCACGATCCAATTGACATTTTGAATCATTTTTGGTACAGTCCAAAAAATCAATTTTCGGATGAAAAACGATGACTCCGGACCTGTCGAACGATCCCAAAATGGTCTATAATGATGAAATTTTAACATTTAATCTTTTGACTCTAAATGACTGTTGGATGTGAATTATGACTTTGTCAACTAAAATAAGTGTGTTTAAAGTCATTTCTGTGCCTGAAACGGGTCAAAATTAAAGCTTTTGAGTAAGCAAAACTCTGTAAAAATGGCAATTTTGGTCACTGTGAGGGTTTAAAAAGTGGTTATTCAACATGAGGCATGATCCAATTGACATTTTGAATCATTTTTTGGTACAGTCCAAAAAATCAATTTTTGGATGAAAAACGATGACTCCGGACCTGTCGAACGATCCCAAAATGGTCTATAATGATGACATTTTAACATTTAATCTTTTGACTCTAAATTACTGTTGGATGTGAATTATGACTTTGTCAACTAAAATAAGTGTGTTTAAAGTCATTTCTGTGCCTGAAACGGGTCAAAATTGAAGCTTTTGAGTAAGCAAAACTCTGTAAAAATGGCAATTTTGGTCACTGTGAGGGTTTAAAAAGTGGTTATTCAACATGAGGCATGATCCAATTGACATTTTGAATCATTTTTGGTACAGTCCAAAAAATCAATTTTCGGATGAAAAACGATGACTCCGGACCTGTCGAACGATCCCAAATGGTCAATATGGATGAAATTTTAACATTTAATCTTTTGACTCTAAATGACTGTTGGATGTGAATTATGACTTTGTCAACTAAAATAAGTGTGTTTAAAGTCATTTCTGTCCCTGAAACGGGTCAAAATTGAAGCTTTTGAGTAAGCAAAACTCTGTAAAAATGGCAATTTGGGTCACTGTGAGGGTTTAAAAAGTGGTTATTCAACATGAGGCATGATCCAATTGACATTTTGAATCATTTTTTGGTACAGTCCAAAAAATCAATTTTCGGATGAAAAACGATGACTCCGGACCTGTCGAACGATCCCAAAATGGTCTATAATGATGAAATTTTAACATTTAATCTTTTGACTCTAAATTACTGTTGGATGTGAATTATGACTTTGTCAACTAAAATAAGTGTGTTTAAAGTCATTTCTGTGCCTGAAACGGGTCAAAATTAAAGCTTTTGAGTAAGCAAAACTCTGTAAAAATGGCAATTTTGGTCACTGTGAGGGTTTAAAAAGTGGTTATTCAACATGAGACATGATCCAATTGACATTTTGAATCATTTTTGGTACAGTCCAAAAAATCAATTTTCGGATGAAAAACGATGACTCCGGACCTGTCGAACATTCCCAAAATGGTCTATAATGATGAATTTTTTCATTTAATCTTTTGACTCTAAATGACTGTTGGATGTGAATTATGACTTTGTCAACTAGAATAAGTGTGTTTAAAGTCATTTCTGTGCCTGAAACGGGTCAAAATTGAAGCTTTTGAGTAAGCAAAACTCTGTAAAAATGGCAATTTTAGTCACTGTGAGGGTTTAAAAAGTGGTTATTCAACATGAGGCACGATCCAATTGACATTTTGAATCATTTTTGGTACAGTCCAAAAAATCAATTTTCGGATGAAAAACGATGACTCCGGACCTGTCGAACGTTCCCAAAATGGTCTATAATGATGAAATTTCAACATTTAATCTTTTGACTCTAAATGACTGTTGGATGTGAATTATGACTTTGTCAACTAAAATAAGTGTGTTTAAAGTCATTTCTGTGCCGGAAACGGGTCAAAATTGAAGCTTTTGAGTAAGCAAAATTCTGTAAAAATGGCAATTTTGGTCACTGTGAGGGTTTAAAAAGTGGTTATTCAACATGAGGCATGATCCAATTGACATTTTGAATCATTTTTGGTACAGTCCAAAAAATCAATTTTCGGATGAAAAACGATGACTCCGGACCTGTCGAACGATCCCAAAATGGTCTATAATGATGAAATTTTAACATTTAATCTTTTGACTCTAAATTACTGTTGGATGTGAATTATGACTTTGTCAACTAAAATAAGTGTGTTTAAAGTCCTTTCTGTGCCTGAAACGGGTCAAAATTGAAGCTTTTGAGTAAGCAAAACACTGTAAAAATGGCAATTTTGGTCACTGTGAGGGTTTAAAAAGTGGTTATTCAACATGAGGCATGATCCAATTGACATTTTGAATCATTTTTGGTACAGTCCAAAAAATCAATTTTCGGATGAAAAACGATGACTCCGGACCTGTCGAACGATCCCAAAATGGTCTATAATGATGACATTTTAACATTTAATCTTTTGACTCTAAATTACTGTTGGATATGAATTATGACTTTGTCAACTAAAATAAGTGTGTTTAAAGTCATTTCTGTGCCTGAAACGGGTCAAAATTGAAGCTTTTGAGTAAGCAAAACTCTGTAAAAATGGCAATTTTGGTCACTGTGAGGGTTTAAAAAGTGGTTATTCAACATGAGGCATGATCCAATTGACATTTTGAATCATTTTTGGTACAGTCCAAAAAATCAATTTTCGGATGAAAAACGATGACTCCGGACCTGTCGAACGATCCCAAATGGTCAATATGGATGAAATTTTAACATTTAATCTTTTGACTCTAAATGACTGTTGGATGTGAATTATGACTTTGTCAACTAAAATAAGTGTGTTTAAAGTCATTTCTGTCCCTGAAACGGGTCAAAATTGAAGCTTTTGAGTAAGCAAAACTCTGTAAAAATGGCAATTTGGGTCACTGTGAGGGTTTAAAAAGTGGTTATTCAACATGAGGCATGATCCAATTGACATTTTGAATCATTTTTTGGTACAGTCCAAAAAATCAATTTTCGGATGAAAAACGATGACTCCGGACCTGTCGAACGTTCCCAAAATGGTCTATAATGATGAAATTTTAACATTTAATCTTTTGACTCTAAATGACCGTTGGATGTGAATTATGACTTTGTCAACTAAAATAAGTGTGTTTAAAGTCATTTCTGTGCCTGAAACGGGTCAAAATTAAAGCTTTTGAGTAAGCAAAACTCTGTAAAAATGGCAATTTTGGTCACTGTGAGGGTTTAAAAAGTGGTTATTCAACATGAGGCATGATCCAATTGACATTTTGAATCATTTTTTGGTACAGTCCAAAAAATCAATTTTCGGATGAAAAACGATGACTCCGGACCTGTCGAACGATCCCAAAATGGTCTATAATGATGAAATTTTAACATTTAATCTTTTGACTCTAAATTACTGTTGGATGTGAATTATGACTTTGTCAACTAAAATAAGTGTGTTTAAAGTCATTTCTGTGCCTGAAACGGGTCAAAATTAAAGCTTTTGAGTAAGCAAAACTCTGTAAAAATGGCAATTTTGGTCACTGTGAGGGTTTAAAAAGTGGTTATTCAACATGAGACATGATCCAATTGACATTTTGAATCATTTTTGGTACAGTCCAAAAAATCAATTTTCGGATGAAAAACGATGACTCCGGACCTGTCGAACATTCCCAAAATGGTCTATAATGATGAATTTTTTCATTTAATCTTTTGACTCTAAATGACTGTTGGATGTGAATTATGACTTTGTCAACTAGAATAAGTGTGTTTAAAGTCATTTCTGTGCCTGAAATGGGTCAAAATTGAAGCTTTTGAGTAAGCAAAACTCTGTAAAAATGGCAATTTTAGTCACTGTGAGGGTTTAAAAAGTGGTTATTCAACATGAGGCACGATCCAATTGACATTTTGAATCATTTTTGGTACAGTCCAAAAAAATCAATTTTCGGATGAAAAACGATGACTCCGGACCTGTCGAACGTTCCCAAAATGGTCTATAATGATGAAATTTTAACATTTAATCTTTTGACTCTAAATGACTGTTGGATGTGAATTATGACTTTGTCAACTAGAATAAGTGTGTTTAAAGTCATTTCTGTGCCTGAAACAGGTCAAAATGGAAGCTTTTGAGTAAGCAAAACTCTGTAAAAATGGCAATTTTGGTCACTGTGAGGGTTTAAAAAGTGGTTATTCAACATGAGGCACGATCCAATTGACATTTTGAATCATTTTTGGTACAGTCCAAAAAATCAATTTTCGGATGAAAAACGATGACTCCGGACCTGTCGAACGATCCCAAAATGGTCTATAATGATGAAATTTTAACATTTAATCTTTTGACTCTAAATGACTGTTGGATGTGAATTATGACTTTGTCAACTAAAATAAGTGTGTTTAAAGTCATTTCTGTGCCTGAAACGGGTCAAAATTAAAGCTTTTGAGTAAGCAAAACTCTGTAAAAATGGCAATTTTGGTCACTGTGAGGGTTTAAAAAGTGGTTATTCAACATGAGGCATGATCCAATTGACATTTTGAATCATTTTTTGGTACAGTCCAAAAAATCAATTTTTGGATGAAAAACGATGACTCCGGACCTGTCGAACGATCCCAAAATGGTGTATAATGATGACATTTTAACATTTAATCTTTTGACTCTAAATTACTGTTGGATGTGAATTATGACTTTGTCAACTAAAATAAGTGTGTTTAAAGTCATTTCTGTGCCTGAAACGGGTCAAAATTGAAGCTTTTGAGTAAGCAAAACTCTGTAAAAATGGCAATTTTGGTCACTGTGAGGGTTTAAAAAGTGGTTATTCAACATGAGGCATGATCCAATTGACATTTTGAATCATTTTTGGTACAGTCCAAAAAATCAATTTTCGGATGAAAAACGATGACTCCGGACCTGTCGAACGATCCCAAATGGTCAATATGGATGAAATTTTAACATTTAATCTTTTGACTCTAAATGACTGTTGGATGTGAATTATGACTTTGTCAACTAAAATAAGTGTGTTTAAAGTCATTTCTGTCCCTGAAACGGGTCAAAATTGAAGCTTTTGAGTAAGCAAAACTCTGTAAAAATGGCAATTTGGGTCACTGTGAGGGTTTAAAAAGTGGTTATTCAACATGAGGCATGATCCAATTGACATTTTGAATCATTTTTTGGTACAGTCCAAAAAATCAATTTTCGGATGAAAAACGATGACTCCGGACCTGTCGAACGTTCCCAAAATGGTCTATAATGATGAAATTTTAACATTTAATCTTTTGACTCTAAATGACCGTTGGATGTGAATTATGACTTTGTCAACTAAAATAAGTGTGTTTAAAGTCATTTCTGTGCCTGAAACGGGTCAAAATTAAAGCTTTTGAGTAAGCAAAACTCTGTAAAAATGGCAATTTTGGTCACTGTGAGGGTTTAAAAAGTGGTTATTCAACATGAGGCATGATCCAATTGACATTTTGAATCATTTTTTGGTACAGTCCAAAAAATCAATTTTCGGATGAAAAACGATGACTCCGGACCTGTCGAACGATCCCAAAATGGTCTATAATGATGAAATTTTAACATTTAATCTTTTGACTCTAAATTACTGTTGGATGTGAATTATGACTTTGTCAACTAAAATAAGTGTGTTTAAAGTCATTTCTGTGCCTGAAACGGGTCAAAATTAAAGCTTTTGAGTAAGCAAAACTCTGTAAAAATGGCAATTTTGGTCACTGTGAGGGTTTAAAAAGTGGTTATTCAACATGAGACATGATCCAATTGACATTTTGAATCATTTTTGGTACAGTCCAAAAAATCAATTTTCGGATGAAAAACGATGACTCCGGACCTGTCGAACATTCCCAAAATGGTCTATAATGATGAATTTTTTCATTTAATCTTTTGACTCTAAATGACTGTTGGATGTGAATTATGACTTTGTCAACTAGAATAAGTGTGTTTAAAGTCATTTCTGTGCCTGAAACGGGTCAAAATTGAAGCTTTTGAGTAAGCAAAACTCTGTAAAAATGGCAATTTTAGTCACTGTGAGGGTTTAAAAAGTGGTTATTCAACATGAGGCACGATCCAATTGACATTTTGAATCATTTTTGGGACAGTCCAAAAAATCAATTTTCGGATGAAAAACGATGACTCCGGACCTGTCGAACGTTCCCAAAATGGTCTATAATGATGACATTTTAACATTTAATCTTTTGACTCTAAATGACTGTTGGATGTGAATTATGACTTTGTCAACTAGAATAAGTGTGTTTAAAGTCATTTCTGTGCCTGAAACAGGTCAAAATGGAAGCTTTTGAGTAAGCAAAACTCTGTAAAAATGGCAATTTTGGTCACTGTGAGGGTTTAAAAAGTGGTTATTCAACATGAGGCACGATCCAATTGACATTTTGAATCATTTTTGGTACAGTCCAAAAAATCAATTTTCGGATGAAAAACGATGACTCCGGACCTGTCGAACGATCCCAAAATGGTCTATAATGATGAAATTTTAACATTTAATCTTTTGACTCTAAATGACTGTTGGATGTGAATTATGACTTTGTCAACTAAAATAAGTGTGTTTAAAGTCATTTCTGTGCCTGAAACGGGTCAAAATTGAAGCTTTTGAGTAAGCAAAACTCTGTAAAAATGGCAATTTGGGTCACTGTGAGGGTTTAAAAAGTGGTTATTCAACATGAGGCATGATCCAATTGACATTTTGAATCATTTTTTGGTACAGTCCAAAAAATCAATTTTCGGATGAAAAACGATGACTCCGGACCTGTCGAACGTTCCCAAAATGGTCTATAATGATGAAATTTTAACATTTAATCTTTTGACTCTAAATGACCGTTGGATGTGAATTATGACTTTGTCAACTAAAATAAGTGTGTTTAAAGTCATTTCTGTGCCTGAAACGGGTCAAAATTAAAGCTTTTGAGTAAGCAAAACTCTGTAAAAATGGCAATTTTGGTCACTGTGAGGGTTTAAAAAGTGGTTATTCAACATGAGGCATGATCCAATTGACATTTTGAATCATTTTTTGGTACAGTCCAAAAAATCAATTTTCGGATGAAAAACGATGACTCCGGACCTGTCGAACGATCCCAAAATGGTCTATAATGATGAAATTTTAACATTTAATCTTTTGACTCTAAATGACTGTTGGATGTGAATTATGACTTTGTCAACTAAAATAAGTGTGTTTAAAGTCATTTCTGTCCCTGAAACGGGTCAAAATTGAAGCTTTTGAGTAAGCAAAACTCTGTAAAAATGGCAATTTGGGTCACTGTGAGGGTTTAAAAAGTGGTTATTCAACATGAGGCATGATCCAATTGACATTTTGAATCATTTTTTGGTACAGTCCAAAAAATCAATTTTCGGATGAAAAACGATGACTCCGGACCTGTCGAACGTTCCCAAAATGGTCTATAATGATGAAATTTTAACATTTAATCTTTTGACTCTAAATGACCGTTGGATGTGAATTATGACTTTGTCAACTAAAATAAGTGTGTTTAAAGTCATTTCTGTGCCTGAAACGGGTCAAAATTAAAGCTTTTGAGTAAGCAAAACTCTGTAAAAATGGCAATTTTGGTCACTGTGAGGGTTTAAAAAGTGGTTATTCAACATGAGGCATGATCCAATTGACATTTTGAATCATTTTTTGGTACAGTCCAAAAAATCAATTTTCGGATGAAAAACGATGACTCCGGACCTGTCGAACGATCCCAAAATGGTCTATAATGATGAAATTTTAACATTTAATCTTTTGACTCTAAATTACTGTTGGATGTGAATTATGACTTTGTGAACTAAAATAAGTGTGTTTAAAGTCATTTCTGTGCCTGAAACGGGTCAAAATTAAAGCTTTTGAGTAAGCAAAACTCTGTAAAAATGGCAATTTTGGTCACTGTGAGGGTTTAAAAAGTGGTTATTCAACATGAGACATGATCCAATTGACATTTTGAATCATTTTTGGTACAGTCCAAAAAATCAATTTTCGGATGAAAAAAGATGACTCCGGACCTGTCGAACATTCCCAAAATGGTCTATAATGATGAATTTTTTCATTTAATCTTTTGACTCTAAATGACTGTTGGATGTGAATTATGACTTTGTCAACTAGAATAAGTGTGTTTAAAGTCATTTCTGTGCCTGAAACGGGTCAAAATTGAAGCTTTTGAGTAAGCAAAACTCTGTAAAAATGGCAATTTTAGTCACTGTGAGGGTTTAAAAAGTGGTTATTCAACATGAGGCACGATCCAATTGACATTTTGAATCATTTTTGGTACAGTCCAAAAAATCAATTTTCGGATGAAAAACGATGACTCCGGACCTGTCGAACGTTCCCAAAATGGTCTATAATGATGAAATTTTAACATTTAATCTTTTGACTCTAAATGACTGTTGGATGTGAATTATGACTTTGTCAACTAGAATAAGTGTGTTTAAAGTCATTTCTGTGCCTGAAACAGGTCAAAATGGAAGCTTTTGAGTAAGCAAAACTCTGTAAAAATGGCAATTTTGGTCACTGTGAGGGTTTAAAAAGTGGTTATTCAACATGAGGCACGATCCAATTGACATTTTGAATCATTTTTGGTACAGTCCAAAAAATCAATTTTCGGATGAAAAACGATGACTCCGGACCTGTCGAACGATCCCAAAATGGTCTATAATGATGAAATTTTAACATTTAATCTTTTGACTCTAAATGACTGTTGGATGTGAATTATGACTTTGTCAACTAAAATAAGTGTGTTTAAAGTCATTTCTGTGCCTGAAACGGGTCAAAATTAAAGCTTTTGAGTAAGCAAAACTCTGTAAAAATGGCAATTTTGGTCACTGTGAGGGTTTAAAAAGTGGTTATTCAACATGAGGCATGATCCAATTGACATTTTGAATCATTTTTTGGTACAGTCCAAAAAATCAATTTTTGGATGAAAAACGATGACTCCGGACCTGTCGAACGATCCCAAAATGGTCTATAATGATGACATTTTAACATTTAATCTTTTGACTCTAAATTACTGTTGGATGTGAATTATGACTTTGTCAACTAAAATAAGTGTGTTTAAAGTCATTTCTGTGCCTGAAACGGGTCAAAATTGAAGCTTTTGAGTAAGCAAAACTCTGTAAAAATGGCAATTTTGGTCACTGTGAGGGTTTAAAAAGTGGTTATTCAACATGAGGCATGATCCAATTGACATTTTGAATCATTTTTGGTACAGTCCAAAAAATCAATTTTCGGATGAAAAACGATGACTCCGGACCTGTCGAACGATCCCAAATGGTCAATATGGATGAAATTTTAACATTTAATCTTTTGACTCTAAATGACTGTTGGATGTGAATTATGACTTTGTCAACTAAAATAAGTGTGTTTAAAGTCATTTCTGTCCCTGAAACGGGTCAAAATTGAAGCTTTTGAGTAAGCAAAACTCTGTAAAAATGGCAATTTGGGTCACTGTGAGGGTTTAAAAAGTGGTTATTCAACATGAGGCATGATCCAATTGACATTTTGAATCATTTTTTGGTACAGTCCAAAAAATCAATTTTCGGATGAAAAACGATGACTCCGGACCTGTCGAACGTTCCCAAAATGGTCTATAATGATGAAATTTTAACATTTAATCTTTTGACTCTAAATGACCGTTGGATGTGAATTATGACTTTGTCAACTAAAATAAGTGTGTTTAAAGTCATTTCTGTGCCTGAAACGGGTCAAAATTAAAGCTTTTGAGTAAGCAAAACTCTGTAAAAATGGCAATTTTGGTCACTGTGAGGGTTTAAAAAGTGGTTATTCAACATGAGGCATGATCCAATTGACATTTTGAATCATTTTTTGGTACAGTCCAAAAAATCAATTTTCGGATGAAAAACGATGACTCCGGACCTGTCGAACGATCCCAAAATGGTCTATAATGATGAAATTTTAACATTTAATCTTTTGACTCTAAATTACTGTTGGATGTGAATTATGACTTTGTCAACTAAAATAAGTGTGTTTAAAGTCATTTCTGTGCCTGAAACGGGTCAAAATTAAAGCTTTTGAGTAAGCAAAACTCTGTAAAAATGGCAATTTTGGTCACTGTGAGGGTTTAAAAAGTGGTTATTCAACATGAGACATGATCCAATTGACATTTTGAATCATTTTTGGTACAGTCCAAAAAATCAATTTTCGGATGAAAAACGATGACTCCGGACCTGTCGAACATTCCCAAAATGGTCTATAATGATGAATTTTTTCATTTAATCTTTTGACTCTAAATGACTGTTGGATGTGAATTATGACTTTGTCAACTAGAATAAGTGTGTTTAAAGTCATTTCTGTGCCTAAAACGGGTCAAAATTGAAGCTTTTGAGTAAGCAAAACTCTGTAAAAATGGCAATTTTAGTCACTGTGAGGGTTTAAAAAGTGGTTATTCAACATGAGGCACGATCCAATTGACATTTTGAATCATTTTTGGTACAGTCCAAAAAATCAATTTTCGGATGAAAAACGATGACTCCGGACCTGTCGAACGTTCCCAAAATGGTCTATAATGATGACATTTTAACATTTAATCTTTTGACTCTAAATGACTGTTGGATGTGAATTATGACTTTGTCAACTAGAATAAGTGTGTTTAAAGTCATTTCTGTGCCTGAAACAGGTCAAAATGGAAGCTTTTGAGTAAGCAAAACTCTGTAAAAATGCCAATTTTGGTCACTGTGAGGGTTTAAAAAGTGGTTATTCAACATGAGGCACGATCCAATTGACATTTTGAATCATTTTTGGTACAGTCCAAAAAATCAATTTTCGGATGAAAAACGATGACTCCGGACCTGTCGAACGATCCCAAAATGGTCTATAATGATGAAATTTTAACATTTAATATTTTGACTCTAAATGACTGTTGGATGTGAATTATGACTTTGTCAACTAAAATAAGTGTGTTTAAAGTCATTTCTGTGCCTGAAACGGGTCAAAATTGAAGCTTTTGAGTAAGCAAAACTCTGTAAAAATGGCAATTTGGGTCACTGTGAGGGTTTAAAAAGTGGTTATTCAACATGAGGCATGATCCAATTGACATTTTGAATCATTTTTTGGTACAGTCCAAAAAATCAATTTTCGGATGAAAAACGATGACTCCGGACCTGTCGAACGTTCCCAAAATGGTCTATAATGATGAAATTTTAACATTTAATCTTTTGACTCTAAATGACCGTTGGATGTGAATTATGACTTTGTCAACTAAAATAAGTGTGTTTAAAGTCATTTCTGTGCCTGAAACGGGTCAAAATTAAAGCTTTTGAGTAAGCAAAACTCTGTAAAAATGGCAATTTTGGTCACTGTGAGGGTTTAAAAAGTGGTTATTCAACATGAGGCATGATCCAATTGACATTTTGAATCATTTTTTGGTACAGTCCAAAAAATCAATTTTCGGATGAAAAACGATGACTCCGGACCTGTCGAACGATCCCAAAATGGTCTATAATGATGAAATTTTAACATTTAATCTTTTGACTCTAAATTACTGTTGGATGTGAATTATGACTTTGTCAACTAAAATAAGTGTGTTTAAAGTCATTTCTGTGCCTGAAACGGGTCAAAATTAAAGCTTTTGAGTAAGCAAAACTCTGTAAAAATGGCAATTTTGGTCACTGTGAGGGTTTAAAAAGTGGTTATTCAACATGAGACATGATCCAATTGACATTTTGAATCATTTTTGGTACAGTCCAAAAAATCAATTTTCGGATGAAAAACGATGACTCCGGACCTGTCGAACATTCCCAAAATGGTCTATAATGATGAATTTTTTCATTTAATCTTTTGACTCTAAATGACTGTTGGATGTGAATTATGACTTTGTCAACTAGAATAAGTGTGTTTAAAGTCATTTCTGTGCCTGAAACGGGTCAAAATTGAAGCTTTTGAGTAAGCAAAACTCTGTAAAAATGGCAATTTTAGTCACTGTGAGGGTTTAAAAAGTGGTTATTCAACATGAGGCACGATCCAATTGACATTTTGAATCATTTTTGGTACAGTCCAAAAAATCAATTTTCGGATGAAAAACGATGACTCCGGACCTGTCGAACGTTCCCAAAATGGTCTATAATGATGAAAGTTTAACATTTAATCTTTTGACTCTAAATGACTGTTGGATGTGAATTATGACTTTGTCAACTAGAATAAGTGTGTTTAAAGTCATTTCTGTGCCTGAAACAGGTCAAAATGGAAGCTTTTGAGTAAGCAAAACTCTGTAAAAATGGCAATTTTGGTCACTGTGAGGGTTTAAAAAGTGGTTATTCAACATGAGGCACGATCCAATTGACATTTTGAATCATTTTTGGTACAGTCCAAAAAATCAATTTTCGGATGAAAAACGATGACTCCGGACCTGTCGAACGATCCCAAAATGGTCTATAATGATGAAATTTTAACATTTAATCTTTTGACTCTAAATGACTGTTGGATGTGAATTATGACTTTGTCAACTAAAATAAGTGTGTTTAAAGTCATTTCTGTGCCTGAAACGGGTCAAAATTAAAGCTTTTGAGTAAGCAAAACTCTGTAAAAATGGCAATTTTGGTCACTGTGAGGGTTTAAAAAGTGGTTATTCAACATGAGGCATGATCCAATTGACATTTTGAATCATTTTTTGGTACAGTCCAAAAAATCAATTTTTGGATGAAAAACGATGACTCCGGACCTGTCGAACGATCCCAAAATGGTCTATAATGATGAAATTTCAACATTTAATCTTTTGACTCTAAATGACTGTTGGATGTGAATTATGACTTTGTCAACTAAAATAAGTGTGTTTAAAGTCATTTCTGTGCCGGAAACGGGTCAAAATTGAAGCTTTTGAGTAAGCAAAATTCTGTAAAAATGGCAATTTTGGTCACTGTGAGGGTTTAAAAAGTGGTTATTCAACATGAGGCATGATCCAATTGACATTTTGAATCATTTTTGGTACAGTCCAAAAAATAAATTTTCGGATGAAAAACGATGACTCCGGACCTGTCGAACGATCCCAAAATGGTCTATAATGATGAAATTTTAACATTTAATCTTTTGACTCTAAATTACTGTTGGATGTGAATTATGACTTTGTCAACTAAAATAAGTGTGTTTAAAGTCCTTTCTGTGCCTGAAACGGGTCAAAATTGAAGCTTTTGAGTAAGCAAAACACTGTAAAAATGGCAATTTTGGTCACTGTGAGGGTTTAAAAAGTGGTTATTCAACATGAGGCATGATCCAATTGACATTTTGAATCATTTTTGGTACAGTCCAAAAAATCAATTTTCGGATGAAAAACGATGACTCCGGACCTGTCGAACGATCCCAAAATGGTCTATAATGATGACATTTTAACATTTAATCTTTTGACTCTAAATTACTGTTGGATATGAATTATGACTTTGTCAACTAAAATAAGTGTGTTTAAAGTCATTTCTGTGCCTGAAACGGGTCAAAATTGAAGCTTTTGAGTAAGCAAAACTCTGTAAAAATGGCAATTTTGGTCACTGTGAGGGTTTAAAAAGTGGTTATTCAACATGAGGCATGATCCAATTGACATTTTGAATCATTTTTGGTACAGTCCAAAAAATCAATTTTCGGATGAAAAACGATGACTCCGGACCTGTCGAACGATCCCAAATGGTCAATATGGATGAAATTTTAACATTTAATCTTTTGACTCTAAATGACTGTTGGATGTGAATTATGACTTTGTCAACTAAAATAAGTGTGTTTAAAGTCATTTCTGTCCCTGAAACGGGTCAAAATTGAAGCTTTTGAGTAAGCAAAACTCTGTAAAAATGGCAATTTGGGTCACTGTGAGGGTTTAAAAAGTGGTTATTCAACATGAGGCATGATCCAATTGACATTTTGAATCATTTTTTGGTACAGTCCAAAAAATCAATTTTCGGATGAAAAACGATGACTCCGGACCTGTCGAACGTTCCCAAAATGGTCTATAATGATGAAATTTTAACATTTAATCTTTTGACTCTAAATGACCGTTGGATGTGAATTATGACTTTGTCAACTAAAATAAGTGTGTTTAAAGTCATTTCTGTGCCTGAAACGGGTCAAAATTAAAGCTTTTGAGTAAGCAAAACTCTGTAAAAATGGCAATTTTGGTCACTGTGAGGGTTTAAAAAGTGGTTATTCAACATGAGGCATGATCCAATTGACATTTTGAATCATTTTTTGGTACAGTCCAAAAAATCAATTTTCGGATGAAAAACGATGACTCCGGACCTGTCGAACGATCCCAAAATGGTCTATAATGATGAAATTTTAACATTTAATCTTTTGACTCTAAATTACTGTTGGATGTGAATTATGACTTTGTCAACTAAAATAAGTGTGTTTAAAGTCATTTCTGTGCCTGAAACGGGTCAAAATTAAAGCTTTTGAATAAGCAAAACTCTGTAAAAATGGCAATTTTGGTCACTGTGAGGGTTTAAAAAGTGGTTATTCAACATGAGACATGATCCAATTGACATTTTGAATCATTTTTGGTACAGTCCAAAAAATCAATTTTCGGATGAAAAACGATGACTCCGGACCTGTCGAACATTCCCAAAATGGTCTATAATGATGAATTTTTTCATTTAATCTTTTGACTCTAAATGACTGTTGGATGTGAATTATGACTTTGTCAACTAGAATAAGTGTGTTTAAAGTCATTTCTGTGCCTGAAACGGGTCAAAATTGAAGCTTTTGAGTAAGCAAAACTCTGTAAAAATGGCAATTTTAGTCACTGTGAGGGTTTAAAAAGTGGTTATTCAACATGAGGCACGATCCAATTGACATTTTGAATCATTTTTGGTACAGTCCAAAAAATCAATTTTCGGATGAAAAACGATGACTCCGGACCTGTCGAACGTTCCCAAAATGGTCTATAATGATGAAATTTTAACATTTAATCTTTTGACTCTAAATTACTGTTGGATGTGAATTATGACTTTGTCAACTAGAATAAGTGTGTTTAAAGTCATTTCTGTGCCTGAAACGGGTCAAAATTGAAGCTTTTGAGTAAGCAAAACTCTGTAAAAATGGCAATTTTAGTCACTGTGAGGGTTTAAAAAGTGGTTATTCAACATGAGGCACGATCCAATTGACATTTTGAATCATTTTTGGTACAGTCCAAAAAATCAATTTTCGGATGAAAAACGATGACTCCGGACCTGTCGAACGTTCCCAAAATGGTCTATAATGATGACATTTTAACATTTAATCTTTTGACTCTAAATGACTGTTGGATGTGAATTATGACTTTGTCAACTAGAATAAGTGTGTTTAAAGTCATTTCTGTGCCTGAAACAGGTCAAAATGGAAGCTTTTGAGTAAGCAAAACTCTGTAAAAATGGCAATTTTGGTCACTGTGAGGGTTTAAAAAGTGGTTATTCAACATGAGGCACGATCCAATTGACATTTTGAATCATTTTTGGTACAGTCCAAAAAATCAATTTTCGGATGAAAAACGATGACTCCGGACCTGTCGAACGATCCCAAAATGGTCTATAATGATGAAATTTTAACATTTAATCTTTTGACTCTAAATGACTGTTGGATGTGAATTATGACTTTGTCAACTAAAATAAGTGTGTTTAAAGTCATTTCTGTGCCTGAAACGGGTCAAAATTGAAGCTTTTGAGTAAGCAAAACTCTGTAAAAATGGCAATTTGGGTCACTGTGAGGGTTTAAAAAGTGGTTATTCAACATGAGGCACGATCCAATTGACATTTTGAATCATTTTTGGTACAGTCCAAAAAATCAATTTTCGGATGAAAAACGATGACTCCGGACCTGTCGAACGTTCCCAAAATGGTCTATAATGATGAAATTTTAACATTTAATCTTTTGACTCTAAATTACTGTTGGATGTGAATTATGACTTTGTCAACTAGAATAAGTGTGTTTAAAGTCATTTCTGTGCCTGAAACGGGTCAAAATTGAAGCTTTTGAGTAAGCAAAACTCTGTAAAAATGGCAATTTTAGTCACTGTGAGGGTTTAAAAAGTGGTTATTCAACATGAGGCACGATCCAATTGACATTTTGAATCATTTTTGGTACAGTCCAAAAAATCAATTTTCGGATGAAAAACGATGACTCCGGACCTGTCGAACGTTCCCAAAATGGTCTATAATGATGACATTTTAACATTTAATCTTTTGACTCTAAATGACTGTTGGATGTGAATTATGACTTTGTCAACTAGAATAAGTGTGTTTAAAGTCATTTCTGTGCCTGAAACAGGTCAAAATGGAAGCTTTTGAGTAAGCAAAACTCTGTAAAAATGGCAATTTTGGTCACTGTGAGGGTTTAAAAAGTGGTTATTCAACATGAGGCACGATCCAATTGACATTTTGAATCATTTTTGGTACAGTCCAAAAAATCAATTTTCGGATGAAAAACGATGACTCCGGACCTGTCGAACGATCCCAAAATGGTCTATAATGATGAAATTTTAACATTTAATCTTTTGACTCTAAATGACTGTTGGATGTGAATTATGACTTTGTCAACTAAAATAAGTGTGTTTAAAGTCATTTCTGTGCCTGAAACGGGTCAAAATTGAAGCTTTTGAGTAAGCAAAACTCTGTAAAAATGGCAATTTGGGTCACTGTGAGGGTTTAAAAAGTGGTTATTCAACATGAGGCATGATCCAATTGACATTTTGAATCATTTTTTGGTACAGTCCAAAAAATCAATTTTCGGATGAAAAACGATGACTCCGGACCTGTCGAACGTTCCCAAAATGGTCTATAATGATGAAATTTTAACATTTAATCTTTTGACTCTAAATGACCGTTGGATGTGAATTATGACTTTGTCAACTAAAATAAGTGTGTTTAAAGTCATTTCTGTGCCTGAAACGGGTCAAAATTAAAGCTTTTGAGTAAGCAAAACTCTGTAAAAATGGCAATTTTGGTCACTGTGAGGGTTTAAAAAGTGGTTATTCAACATGAGGCATGATCCAATTGACATTTTGAATCATTTTTTGGTACAGTCCAAAAAATCAATTTTCGGATGAAAAACGATGACTCCGGACCTGTCGAACGATCCCAAAATGGTCTATAATGATGAAATTTTAACATTTAATCTTTTGACTCTAAATTACTGTTGGATGTGAATTATGACTTTGTCAACTAAAATAAGTGTGTTTAAAGTCATTTCTGTGCCTGAAACGGGTCAAAATTAAAGCTTTTGAGTAAGCAAAACTCTGTAAAAATGGCAATTTTGGTCACTGTGAGGGTTTAAAAAGTGGTTATTCAACATGAGACATGATCCAATTGACATTTTGAATCATTTTTGGTACAGTCCAAAAAATCAATTTTCGGATGAAAAACGATGACTCCGGACCTGTCGAACATTCCCAAAATGGTCTATAATGATGAATTTTTTCATTTAATCTTTTGACTCTAAATGACTGTTGGATGTGAATTATGACTTTGTCAACTAGAATAAGTGTGTTTAAAGTCATTTCTGTGCCTGAAACGGGTCAAAATTGAAGCTTTTGAGTAAGCAAAACTCTGTAAAAATGGCAATTTTAGTCACTGTGAGGGTTTAAAAAGTGGTTATTCAACATGAGGCACGATCCAATTGACATTTTGAATCATTTTTGGTACAGTCCAAAAAATCAATTTTCGGATGAAAAACGATGACTCCGGACCTGTCGAACGTTCCCAAAATGGTCTATAATGATGAAAGTTTAACATTTAATCTTTTGACTCTAAATGACTGTTGGATGTGAATTATGACTTTGTCAACTAGAATAAGTGTGTTTAAAGTCATTTCTGTGCCTGAAACAGGTCAAAATGGAAGCTTTTGAGTAAGCAAAACTCTGTAAAAATGGCAATTTTGGTCACTGTGAGGGTTTAAAAAGTGGTTATTCAACATGAGGCACGATCCAATTGACATTTTGAATCATTTTTGGTACAGTCCAAAAAATCAATTTTCGGATGAAAAACGATGACTCCGGACCTGTCGAACGATCCCAAAATGGTCTATAATGATGAAATTTTAACATTTAATCTTTTGACTCTAAATGACTGTTGGATGTGAATTATGACTTTGTCAACTAAAATAAGTGTGTTTAAAGTCATTTCTGTGCCTGAAACGGGTCAAAATTAAAGCTTTTGAGTAAGCAAAACTCTGTAAAAATGGCAATTTTGGTCACTGTGAGGGTTTAAAAAGTGGTTATTCAACATGAGGCATGATCCAATTGACATTTTGAATCATTTTTTGGTACAGTCCAAAAAATCAATTTTTGGATGAAAAACGATGACTCCGGACCTGTCGAACGATCCCAAAATGGTCTATAATGATGAAATTTCAACATTTAATCTTTTGACTCTAAATGACTGTTGGATGTGAATTATGACTTTGTCAACTAAAATAAGTGTGTTTAAAGTCATTTCTGTGCCGGAAACGGGTCAAAATTGAAGCTTTTGAGTAAGCAAAATTCTGTAAAAATGGCAATTTTGGTCACTGTGAGGGTTTAAAAAGTGGTTATTCAACATGAGGCATGATCCAATTGACATTTTGAATCATTTTTGGTACAGTCCAAAAAATAAATTTTCGGATGAAAAACGATGACTCCGGACCTGTCGAACGATCCCAAAATGGTCTATAATGATGAAATTTTAACATTTAATCTTTTGACTCTAAATTACTGTTGGATGTGAATTATGACTTTGTCAACTAAAATAAGTGTGTTTAAAGTCCTTTCTGTGCCTGAAACGGGTCAAAATTGAAGCTTTTGAGTAAGCAAAACACTGTAAAAATGGCAATTTTGGTCACTGTGAGGGTTTAAAAAGTGGTTATTCAACATGAGGCATGATCCAATTGACATTTTGAATCATTTTTGGTACAGTCCAAAAAATCAATTTTCGGATGAAAAACGATGACTCCGGACCTGTCGAACGATCCCAAAATGGTCTATAATGATGACATTTTAACATTTAATCTTTTGACTCTAAATTACTGTTGGATATGAATTATGACTTTGTCAACTAAAATAAGTGTGTTTAAAGTCATTTCTGTGCCTGAAACGGGTCAAAATTGAAGCTTTTGAGTAAGCAAAACTCTGTAAAAATGGCAATTTTGGTCACTGTGAGGGTTTAAAAAGTGGTTATTCAACATGAGGCATGATCCAATTGACATTTTGAATCATTTTTGGTACAGTCCAAAAAATCAATTTTCGGATGAAAAACGATGACTCCGGACCTGTCGAACGATCCCAAATGGTCAATATGGATGAAATTTTAACATTTAATCTTTTGACTCTAAATGACTGTTGGATGTGAATTATGACTTTGTCAACTAAAATAAGTGTGTTTAAAGTCATTTCTGTCCCTGAAACGGGTCAAAATTGAAGCTTTTGAGTAAGCAAAACTCTGTAAAAATGGCAATTTGGGTCACTGTGAGGGTTTAAAAAGTGGTTATTCAACATGAGGCATGATCCAATTGACATTTTGAATCATTTTTTGGTACAGTCCAAAAAATCAATTTTCGGATGAAAAACGATGACTCCGGACCTGTCGAACGTTCCCAAAATGGTCTATAATGATGAAATTTTAACATTTAATCTTTTGACTCTAAATGACCGTTGGATGTGAATTATGACTTTGTCAACTAAAATAAGTGTGTTTAAAGTCATTTCTGTGCCTGAAACGGGTCAAAATTAAAGCTTTTGAGTAAGCAAAACTCTGTAAAAATGGCAATTTTGGTCACTGTGAGGGTTTAAAAAGTGGTTATTCAACATGAGGCATGATCCAATTGACATTTTGAATCATTTTTTGGTACAGTCCAAAAAATCAATTTTCGGATGAAAAACGATGACTCCGGACCTGTCGAACGATCCCAAAATGGTCTATAATGATGAAATTTTAACATTTAATCTTTTGACTCTAAATTACTGTTGGATGTGAATTATGACTTTGTCAACTAAAATAAGTGTGTTTAAAGTCATTTCTGTGCCTGAAACGGGTCAAAATTAAAGCTTTTGAGTAAGCAAAACTCTGTAAAAATGGCAATTTTGGTCACTGTGAGGGTTTAAAAAGTGGTTATTCAACATGAGACATGATCCAATTGACATTTTGAATCATTTTTGGTACAGTCCAAAAAATCAATTTTCGGATGAAAAACGATGACTCCGGACCTGTCGAACATTCCCAAAATGGTCTATAATGATGAATTTTTTCATTTAATCTTTTGACTCTAAATGACTGTTGGATGTGAATTATGACTTTGTCAACTAGAATAAGTGTGTTTAAAGTCATTTCTGTGCCTGAAACGGGTCAAAATTGAAGCTTTTGAGTAAGCAAAACTCTGTAAAAATGGCAATTTTAGTCACTGTGAGGGTTTAAAAAGTGGTTATTCAACATGAGGCACGATCCAATTGACATTTTGAATCATTTTTGGTACAGTCCAAAAAATCAATTTTCGGATGAAAAACGATGACTCCGGACCTGTCGAACGTTCCCAAAATGGTCTATAATGATGAAATTTTAACATTTAATCTTTTGACTCTAAATGACTGTTGGATGTGAATTATGACTTTGTCAACTAGAATAAGTGTGTTTAAAGTCATTTCTGTGCCTGAAACAGGTCAAAATGGAAGCTTTTGAGTAAGCAAAACTCTGTAAAAATGGCAATTTTGGTCACTGTGAGGGTTTAAAAAGTGGTTATTCAACATGAGGCACGATCCAATTGACATTTTGAATCATTTTTGGTACAGTCCAAAAAATCAATTTTCGGATGAAAAACGATGACTCCGGACCTGTCGAACGATCCCAAAATGGTCTATAATGATGACATTTTAACATTTAATCTTTTGACTCTAAATGACTGTTGGATGTGAATTATGACTTTGTCAACTAAAATAAGTGTGTTTAAAGTCATTTCTGTGCCTGAAACGGGTCAAAATTAAAGCTTTTGAGTAAGCAAAACTCTGTAAAAATGGCAATTTTGGTCACTGTGAGGGTTTAAAAAGTGGTTATTCAACATGAGGCATGATCCAATTGACATTTTGAATCATTTTTTGGTACAGTCCAAAAAATCAATTTTTGGATGAAAAACGATGACTCCGGACCTGTCGAACGATCCCAAAATGGTCTATAATGATGACATTTTAACATTTAATCTTTTGACTCTAAATGACTGTTGGATGTGAATTATGACTTTGTCAACTAAAATAAGTGTGTTTAAAGTCATTTCTGTGCCTGAAACGGGTCAAAATTGAAGCTTTTGAGTAAGCAAAACTCTGTAAAAATGGCAATTTTGGTCACTGTGAGGGTTTAAAAAGTGGTTATTCAACATGAGGCATGATCCAATTGACATTTTGAATCATTTTTGGTACAGTCCAAAAAAACAATTTTCGGATGAAAAACGATGACTCCGGACCTGTCGAACGATCCCAAAATGGTCTATAATGATGAAATTTTAACATTTAATCTTTTGACTCTAAATTACTGTTGGATGTGAATTATGACTTTGTCAACTAAAATAAGTGTGTTTAAAGTCCTTTCTGTGCCTGAAACGGGTCAAAATTGAAGCTTTTGAGTAAGCAAAACACTGTAAAAATGGCAATTTTGGTCAATGTGAGGGTTTAAAAAGTGGTTATTCAACATGAGGCATGATCCAATTGACATTTTGAATCATTTTTGGTACAGTCCAAAAAATCAATTTTCGGATGAAAAGCGATGACTCCGGACCTGTCGAACGTTCCCAAAATGGTCTAAAATGATGAAATTTTAACATTTAATCTTTTGACTCTAAATGACTGTTGGATGTGAATTATGACTTTGTCAACTAAAATAAGTGTGTTTAAAGTCATTTCTGTGCCTGAAACGGGTCAAAATTGAAGCTTATGAGTAAGCAAAACTCTGTAAAAATGGCAATTTTGGTCACTGTGAGGGTTTAAAAAGTGGTTATTCAACATGAGGCACGATCCAATTGACATTTTGAATCATTTTTGGTACAGTCCAAAAAATCAATTTTCGGATGAAAAACGATGACTCCGGACCTGTCGAACGATCCCAAATGGTCAATATGGATGAAATTTCAACATTTAATCTTTTGACTCTAAATGACTGTTGGATGTGAATTATGACTTTTTCAACTAAAATAAGTGTGTTTAAAGTCATTTCTGTGCCTGAAACGGGTCAAAATTGAAGCTTTTGAGTAAGCAAAACTCTGTAAAAATGGCAATTTTGGTCACTGTGAGGGTTTAAAAAGTGGTTATTCAACATGAGACATGATCCAATTGACATTTTGAATCATTTTTGGTACAGTCCAAAAAATCAATTTTCGGATGAAAAACGATGACTCCGGACCTGTCGAACGATCCCAAAATGGTCTATAATGATGAAATTTTAACATTTAATCTTTTGACTCTAAATGACTGTTGGATGTAAATTATGACTTTGTCAACTAGAATAAGTGTGTTTAAAGTCATTTCTGTGCCTGAAACGGGTCAAAATGGAAGCTTTTGAGTAAGCAAAACTCTGTAAAAATGGCAATTTTGGTCACTGTGAGGGTTTAAAAAGTGGTTATTCAACATGAGGCATGATCCAATTGACATTTTGAATCATTTTTTGGTACAGTCCAAAAAATCAATTTTCGGATGAAAAACGATGACTCCGGACCTGTCGAACGATCCCAAAATGGTCTATAATGATGAAATTTTAACATTTAATCTTTTGACTCTAAATTACTGTTGGATGTGAATTATGACTTTGTCAACTAAAATAAGTGTGTTTAAAGTCATTTCTGTGCCTGAAACGGGTCAAAATTAAAGCTTTTGAGTAAGCAAAACTCTGTAAAAATGGCAATTTTGGTCACTGTGAGGGTTTAAAAAGTGGTTATTCAACATGAGACATGATCCAATTGACATTTTGAATCATTTTTGGTACAGTCCAAAAAATCAATTTTCGGATGAAAAACGATGACTCCGGACCTGTCGAACATTCCCAAAATGGTCTATAATGATGAATTTTTTC
Organism: Lissotriton vulgaris; assembly: GCF_964263255.1. Taxonomy (NCBI): domain Eukaryota; kingdom Metazoa; phylum Chordata; class Amphibia; order Caudata; family Salamandridae; genus Lissotriton; species Lissotriton vulgaris. The sequence goes on from NW_028252278.1 coordinate 782,053, forward strand.
ATTTAATCTTTTGACTCTAAATGACTGTTGGATGTGAATTATGACTTTGTCAACTAGAATAAGTGTGTTTAAAGTCATTTCTGTGCCTGAAACGGGTCACAATTGAAGCTTTTGAGTAAGCAAAACTCTGTAAAAATGGCAATTTTAGTCACTGTGAGGGTTTAAAAAGTGGTTATTCAACATGAGGCACGATCCAATTGACATTTTGAATCATTTTTGGTACAGTCCAAAAAATCAATTTTCGGATGAAAAACGATGACTCCGGACCTGTCGAACGTTCCCAAAATGGTCTATAATGATGAAATTTTAACATTTAATCTTTTGACTCTAAATGACTGTTGGATGTGAATTATGACTTTGTCAACTAGAATAAGTGTGTTTAAAGTCATTTCTGTGCCTGAAACAGGTCAAAATGGAAGCTTTTGAGTAAGCAAAACTCTGTAAAAATGGCAATTTTGGTCACTGTGAGGGTTTAAAAAGTGGTTATTCAACATGAGGCACGATCCAATTGACATTTTGAATCATTTTTGGTACAGTCCAAAAAATCAATTTTCGGATGAAAAACGATGACTCCGGACCTGTCGAACGATCCCAAAATGGTCTATAATGATGACATTTTAACATTTAATCTTTTGACTCTAAATGACTGTTGGATGTGAATTATGACTTTGTCAACTAAAATAAGTGTGTTTAAAGTCATTTCTGTGCCTGAAACGGGTCAAAATTAAAGCTTTTGAGTAAGCAAAACTCTGTAAAAATGGCAATTTTGGTCACTGTGAGGGTTTAAAAAGTGGTTATTCAACATGAGGCATGATCCAATTGACATTTTGAATCATTTTTTGGTACAGTCCAAAAAATCAATTTTTGGATGAAAAACGATGACTCCGGACCTGTCGAACGATCCCAAAATGGTCTATAATGATGACATTTTAACATTTAATCTTTTGACTCTAAATGACTGTTGGATGTGAATTATGACTTTGTCAACTAAAATAAGTGTGTTTAAAGTCATTTCTGTGCCTGAAACGGGTCAAAATTGAAGCTTTTGAGTAAGCAAAACTCTGTAAAAATGGCAATTTTGGTCACTGTGAGGGTTTAAAAAGTGGTTATTCAACATGAGGCATGATCCAATTGACATTTTGAATCATTTTTGGTACAGTCCAAAAAAACAATTTTCGGATGAAAAACGATGACTCCGGACCTGTCGAACGATCCCAAAATGGTCTATAATGATGAAATTTTAACATTTAATCTTTTGACTCTAAATTACTGTTGGATGTGAATTATGACTTTGTCAACTAAAATAAGTGTGTTTAAAGTCCTTTCTGTGCCTGAAACGGGTCAAAATTGAAGCTTTTGAGTAAGCAAAACACTGTAAAAATGGCAATTTTGGTCAATGTGAGGGTTTAAAAAGTGGTTATTCAACATGAGGCATGATCCAATTGACATTTTGAATCATTTTTGGTACAGTCCAAAAAATCAATTTTCGGATGAAAAGCGATGACTCCGGACCTGTCGAACGTTCCCAAAATGGTCTAAAATGATGAAATTTTAACATTTAATCTTTTGACTCTAAATGACTGTTGGATGTGAATTATGACTTTGTCAACTAAAATAAGTGTGTTTAAAGTCATTTCTGTGCCTGAAACGGGTCAAAATTGAAGCTTATGAGTAAGCAAAACTCTGTAAAAATGGCAATTTTGGTCACTGTGAGGGTTTAAAAAGTGGTTATTCAACATGAGGCACGATCCAATTGACATTTTGAATCATTTTTGGTACAGTCCAAAAAATCAATTTTCGGATGAAAAACGATGACTCCGGACCTGTCGAACGATCCCAAATGGTCAATATGGATGAAATTTCAACATTTAATCTTTTGACTCTAAATGACTGTTGGATGTGAATTATGACTTTTTCAACTAAAATAAGTGTGTTTAAAGTCATTTCTGTGCCTGAAACGGGTCAAAATTGAAGCTTTTGAGTAAGCAAAACTCTGTAAAAATGGCAATTTTGGTCACTGTGAGGGTTTAAAAAGTGGTTATTCAACATGAGACATGATCCAATTGACATTTTGAATCATTTTTGGTACAGTCCAAAAAATCAATTTTCGGATGAAAAACGATGACTCCGGACCTGTCGAACGATCCCAAAATGGTCTATAATGATGAAATTTTAACATTTAATCTTTTGACTCTAAATGACTGTTGGATGTAAATTATGACTTTGTCAACTAGAATAAGTGTGTTTAAAGTCATTTCTGTGCCTGAAACGGGTCAAAATGGAAGCTTTTGAGTAAGCAAAACTCTGTAAAAATGGCAATTTTGGTCACTGTGAGGGTTTAAAAAGTGGTTATTCAACATGAGGCATGATCCAATTGACATTTTGAATCATTTTTGGTACAGTCCAAAAAATCAATTTTCGGATGAAAAACGATGACTCCGGACCTGTCGAACGATCCCAAAATGGTCTATAATGATGACATTTTAACATTTAATCTTTTGACTCTAAATTACTGTTGGATGTGAATTATGACTTTGTCAACTAAAATAAGTGTGTTTAAAGTCCTTTCTGTGCCTGAAACGGGTCAAAATTGAAGCTTTTGAGTAAGCAAAACACTGTTAAAATGGCAATTTTGGTCAATGTGAGGGTTTAAAAAGTGGTTATTCAACATGAGGCATGATCCAATTGACATTTTGAATCATTTTTGGTACAGTCCAAAAAATCAATTTTCGGATGAAAAGCGATGACTCCGGACCTGTCGAACGTTCCCAAAATGGTCTAAAATGATGAAATTTTAACATTTAATCTTTTGACTCTAAATGACTGTTGGATGTGAATTATGACTTTGTCAACTAAAATAAGTGTGTTTAAAGTCATTTCTGTGCCTGAAACGGGTCAAAATTGAAGCTTATGAGTAAGCAAAACTCTGTAAAAATGGCAATTTTGGTCACTGTGAGGGTTTAAAAAGTGGTTATTCAACATGAGGCACGATCCAATTGACATTTTGAATCATTTTTGGTACAGTCCAAAAAATCAATTTTCGGATGAAAAACGATGACTCCGGACCTGTCGAACGATCCCAAATGGTCAATATGGATGAAATTTCAACATTTAATCTTTTGACTCTAAATGACTGTTGGATGTGAATTATGACTTTTTCAACTAAAATAAGTGTGTTTAAAGTCATTTCTGTGCCTGAAACGGGTCAAAATTGAAGCTTTTGAGTAAGCAAAACTCTGTAAAAATGGCAATTTTGGTCACTGTGAGGGTTTAAAAAGTGGTTATTCAACATGAGGCACAATCCAATTGACATTTTGAATCATTTTTGGTACACTCCAAAAAAATCAATTTTCGGATGAAAAACGATGACTCCGGACCTGTCGAACGATCCCAAAATGGTCAATATGGATGAAATTTTAACATTTAATCTTTTGACTCTAAATGACTGTTGGATGTGAATTATGACTTTGTCAACTAAAATACGTGTGTTTAAAGTCATTTCTGTGCCTGAAACGGGTCAAAATTGAAGCTTTTGAGTAAGCAAAACTCTGTAAAAATGGCAATTTTGGTCACTGTGAGGGTTTCAAAAGTGGTTATTCAACATGAGGCATGATCCAATTGACATTTTGAATCATTTTTGGTACAGTCCAAAAAATCAATTTTCGGATGAAAAACGATGACTCCGGACCTGTCGAACATTCCCAAAATGGTCTATAATGATGAAATTTTAACATTTAATCTTTTGACTCTAAATGACTGTTGGATGTGAATTATGACTTTGTCAACTAGAATAAGTGTGTTTAAAGTCATTTCTGTGCCTGAAACGGGTCAAAATTGAAGCTTTTGAGTAAGCAAAACTCTGTAAAAATTGCAATTTTAGTCACTGTGAGGGTTTAAAAAGTGGTTATTCAACATGAGGCACGATCCAATTGACATTTTGAATCATTTTTGGTACAGTCCAAAAAATCAATTTTCGGATGAAAAACGATGACTCCGGACCTGTCGAACGATCCCAAAATGGTCAATATGGATGAAATTTTAACATTTAATCTTTTGACTCTAAATGACTGTTGGATGTGAATTATGACTTTGTCAACTAAAATAAGTGTGTTTAAAGTCATTTCTGTGCCTGAAACGGGTCAAAATTGAAGCTTTTGAGTAAGCAAAACTCTGTAAAAATGGCAATTTTGATCACTGTGAGGGTTTAAAAAGTGGTTATTCAAAATGAGGAACGATCCAATTGACATTTTGAATCATTTTTGGTACAGTCCAAAAAATCAATTTTCGGATGAAAAACGATGACTCCGGACCTGTCGAACGATCCCAAAATGGTCTATAATGATGAAATTTTAACATTTAATCTTTTGACTCTAAATTACTGTTGGATGTGAATTATGACTTTGTCAACTAAAATAAGTATGTTTAAAGTCCTTTCTGTGCCTGAAACGGGTCAAAATTGAAGCTTTTGAGTAAGCAAAACTCTGTAAAAATGGCAATTTTGGTCACTGTGAGGGTTTAAAAAGTGGTTATTCAACAGGAGGCATGATCCAATTGACATTTTGAATCATTTTTGGTACAGTCCAAAAAATCAATTTTCGGATGAAAAACGATGACTCCGGACCTGTCGAACGATCCCAAAATGGTCTATAATGATGAAATTTTAACATTTAATCTTTTGACTCTAAATTCCTGTTGGATGTGAATTATGACTTTGTCAACTAAAATAAGTATGTTTAAAGTCCTTTCTGTGCCTGAAACGGGTCAAAATTGAAGCTTTTGAGTAAGCAAAACTCTGTAAAAATGGCAATTTGGTCACTGTGAGGGTTTAAAAAGTGGTTATTCAACATGAGGCACGATCCAATTGACATTTTGAATCATTTTTGGTACAGTCCAAAAAATCAATTTTCGGATGAAAAACGATGACTCCGGACCTGTCGAACGATCCCAAAATGGTCTATAATGATGAAATTTTAACATTTAATCTTTTGACTCTAAATTACTGTTGGATGTGAATTATGACTTTGTCAACTAAAATAAGTGTGTTTAAAGTCATTTCTGTGCCTGAAACGGGTCAAAATTGAAGCTTTTGAGTAAGCAAAACTCTGTAAAAATGGCAATTTTGGTCACTGTGAGGGTTTGAAAAGTGGTTATTCAACATGAGGCATGATCCAATTGACATTTTGAATCATTTTTGGTACAGTCCAAAAAATCAATTTTCCGATGAAAAACGATGACTCCGGACCTGTCGAACGATCCCAAAATGGTCTATAATGATGAAATTTTAACATTTAATCTTTTGACTCTAAATGACTGTTGGATGTAAATTATGACTTTGTCAACTAGAATAAGTGTGTTTAAAGTCATTTCTGTGCCTGAAACGGGTCAAAATGGAAGCTTTTGAGTAAGCAAAACTCTGTAAAAATGGCAATTTTGGTCACTGTGAGGGTTTAAAAAGTGGTTATTCAACATGAGGCATGATCCAATTGACATTTTGAATCATTTTTGGTACAGTCCAAAAAATCAATTTTCGGATGAAAAACGATGACTCCGGACCTGTCGAACGATCCCAAATGGTCAATATGGATGAAATTTCAACATTTAATCTTTTGACTCTAAATGACTGTTGGATGTGAATTATGACTTTTTCAACTAAAATAAGTGTGTTTAAAGTCATTTCTGTGCCTGAAACGGGTCAAAATTGAAGCTTTTGAGTAAGCAAAACTCTGTAAAAATGGCAATTTTGGTCACTGTGAGGGTTTAAAAAGTGGTTATTCAACATGAGACATGATCCAATTGACATTTTGAATCATTTTTGGTACAGTCCAAAAAATCAATTTTCGGATGAAAAACGATGACTCCGGACCTGTCGAACGATCCCAAAATGGTCTATAATGATGAAATTTTAACATTTAATCTTTTGACTCTAAATGACTGTTGGATGTAAATTATGACTTTGTCAACTAGAATAAGTGTGTTTAAAGTCATTTCTGTGCCTGAAACGGGTCAAAATGGAAGCTTTTGAGTAAGCAAAACTCTGTAAAAATGGCAATTTTGGTCACTGTGAGGGTTTAAAAAGTGGTTATTCAACATGAGGCATGATCCAATTGACATTTTGAATCATTTTTGGTACAGTCCAAAAAATCAATTTTCGGATGAAAAACGATGACTCCGGACCTGTCGAACGATCCCAAAATGGTCTATAATGATGACATTTTAACATTTAATCTTTTGACTCTAAATTACTGTTGGATGTGAATTATGACTTTGTCAACTAAAATAAGTGTGTTTAAAGTCCTTTCTGTGCCTGAAACGGGTCAAAATTGAAGCTTTTGAGTAAGCAAAACTCTGTAAAAATGGCAATTTTGGTCACTGTGAGGGTTTAAAAAGTGGTTATTCAACATGAGGCATGATCCAATTGACATTTTGAATCATTTTTGGTACAGTCCAAAAAATCAATTTTCGGATGAAAAACGATGACTCCGGACCTGTCGAACGATCCCAAAATGGTCTATAATGATGACATTTTAACATTTAATCTTTTGACTCTAAATTACTGTTGGATGTGAATTATGACTTTGTCAACTAAAATAAGTGTGTTTAAAGTCCTTTCTGTGCCTGAAACGGGTCAAAATTGAAGCTTTTGAGTAAGCAAAACACTGTTAAAATGGCAATTTTGGTCAATGTGAGGGTTTAAAAAGTGGTTATTCAACATGAGGCATGATCCAATTGACATTTTGAATCATTTTTGGTACAGTCCAAAAAATCAATTTTCGGATGAAAAGCGATGACTCCGGACCTGTCGAACGTTCCCAAAATGGTCTAAAATGATGAAATTTTAACATTTAATCTTTTGACTCTAAATGACTGTTGGATGTGAATTATGACTTTGTCAACTAAAATAAGTGTGTTTAAAGTCATTTCTGTGCCTGAAACGGGTCAAAATTGAAGCTTATGAGTAAGCAAAACTCTGTAAAAATGGCAATTTTGGTCACTGTGAGGGTTTAAAAAGTGGTTATTCAACATGAGGCACGATCCAATTGACATTTTGAATCATTTTTGGTACAGTCCAAAAAATCAATTTTCGGATGAAAAACGATGACTCCGGACCTGTCGAACGATCCCAAATGGTCAATATGGATGAAATTTCAACATTTAATCTTTTGACTCTAAATGACTGTTGGATGTGAATTATGACTTTTTCAACTAAAATAAGTGTGTTTAAAGTCATTTCTGTGCCTGAAACGGGTCAAAATTGAAGCTTTTGAGTAAGCAAAACTCTGTAAAAATGGCAATTTTGGTCACTGTGAGGGTTTAAAAAGTGGTTATTCAACATGAGGCACAATCCAATTGACATTTTGAATCATTTTTGGTACACTCCAAAAAAATCAATTTTCGGATGAAAAACGATGACTCCGGACCTGTCGAACGATCCCAAAATGGTCAATATGGATGAAATTTTAACATTTAATCTTTTGACTCTAAATGACTGTTGGATGTGAATTATGACTTTGTCAACTAAAATACGTGTGTTTAAAGTCATTTCTGTGCCTGAAACGGGTCAAAATTGAAGCTTTTGAGTAAGCAAAACTCTGTAAAAATGGCAATTTTGGTCACTGTGAGGGTTTCAAAAGTGGTTATTCAACATGAGGCATGATCCAATTGACATTTTGAATCATTTTTGGTACAGTCCAAAAAATCAATTTTCGGATGAAAAACGATGACTCCGGACCTGTCGAACATTCCCAAAATGGTCTATAATGATGAAATTTTAACATTTAATCTTTTGACTCTAAATGACTGTTGGATGTGAATTATGACTTTGTCAACTAGAATAAGTGTGTTTAAAGTCATTTCTGTGCCTGAAACGGGTCAAAATTGAAGCTTTTGAGTAAGCAAAACTCTGTAAAAATTGCAATTTTAGTCACTGTGAGGGTTTAAAAAGTGGTTATTCAACATGAGGCACGATCCAATTGACATTTTGAATCATTTTTGGTACAGTCCAAAAAATCAATTTTCGGATGAAAAACGATGACTCCGGACCTGTCGAACGATCCCAAAATGGTCAATATGGATGAAATTTTAACATTTAATCTTTTGACTCTAAATGACTGTTGGATGTGAATTATGACTTTGTCAACTAAAATAAGTGTGTTTAAAGTCATTTCTGTGCCTGAAACGGGTCAAAATTGAAGCTTTTGAGTAAGCAAAACTCTGTAAAAATGGCAATTTTGATCACTGTGAGGGTTTAAAAAGTGGTTATTCAAAATGAGGAACGATCCAATTGACATTTTGAATCATTTTTGGTACAGTCCAAAAAATCAATTTTCAGATGAAAAACGATGACTCCGGACCTGTCGAACGATCCCAAAATGGTCTATAATGATGAAATTTTAACATTTAATCTTTTGACTCTAAATTACTGTTGGATGTGAATTATGACTTTGTCAACTAAAATAAGTATGTTTAAAGTCCTTTCTGTGCCTGAAACGGGTCAAAATTGAAGCTTTTGAGTAAGCAAAACTCTGTAAAAATGGCAATTTTGGTCACTGTGAGGGTTTAAAAAGTGGTTATTCAACAGGAGGCATGATCCAATTGACATTTTGAATCATTTTTGGTACAGTCCAAAAAATCAATTTTCGGATGAAAAACGATGACTCCGGACCTGTCGAACGATCCCAAAATGGTCTATAATGATGAAATTTTAACATTTAATCTTTTGACTCTAAATTCCTGTTGGATGTGAATTATGACTTTGTCAACTAAAATAAGTATGTTTAAAGTCCTTTCTGTGCCTGAAACGGGTCAAAATTGAAGCTTTTGAGTAAGCAAAACTCTGTAAAAATGGCAATTTGGTCACTGTGAGGGTTTAAAAAGTGGTTATTCAACATGAGGCACGATCCAATTGACATTTTGAATCATTTTTGGTACAGTCCAAAAAATCAATTTTCGGATGAAAAACGATGACTCCGGACCTGTCGAACGATCCCAAAATGGTCTATAATGATGAAATTTTAACATTTAATCTTTTGACTCTAAATTACTGTTGGATGTGAATTATGACTTTGTCAACTAAAATAAGTATGTTTAAAGTCCTTTCTGTGCCTGAAACGGGTCAAAATTGAAGCTTTTGAGTAAGCAAAACTCTGTAAAAATGGCAATTTTGGTCACTGTGAGGGTTTCAAAAGTGGTTATTCAACATGAGGCACGATCCAATTGACATTTTGAATCATTTTTGGTACAGTCCAAAAAATCAATTTTCGGATGAAAAACGATGACTCCGGACCTGTCGAACGTTCCCAAAATGGTCTATAATGATGAAATTTTAACATTTAATCTTTTGACTCTAAATGACTGTTAGATGTGAATTATGACTGTCAAGTAGAATAAGTGTGTTTAAAGTCATTTCTGTGCCTGAAACGGGTCAAAATTGAAGCTTTTGAGTAAGCAAAACTCTGTAAAAATGGCAATTTTAGTCACTGTGAGGGTTTAAAAAGTGGTTATTCAACATGAGGCACGATCCAATTGACATTTTGAATCATTTTTGGTACAGTCCAAAAAATCAATTTTCGGATGAAAAACGATGACTCCGGACCTGTCGAACTATCCCAAAATGCTCTATAATGATGAAATTTTAACATTTAATCTTTTGACTCTAAATGACTGTTGGATGTGAATTATGACTTTGTCAACTAAAATAAGTGTGTTTAAAGTCATTTCTGTGCCTGAAACGGGTGAAAATTAAAGCTTTTGAGTAAGCAAAACTCTGTAAAAATGGCAATTTTGGTCACTGTGAGGGTTTAAAAAGTGGTTATTCAAAATGAGGAACGATCCAATTGACATTTTGAATCATTTTTGGTACAGTCCAAAAAATCAATTTTCGGATGAAAAACGATGACTCCGGACCTGTCGAACGATCCCAAAATGGTCAATATGGATGAAATTTTAACATTTAATCTTTTGACTCTAAATGACTGTTGGATGTGAATTATGACTTTGTCAACTAAAATAAGTGTGTTTAAAGTCATTTCTGTGCCTGAAACGGGTCAAAATTGAAGCTTTTGAGTAAGCAAAACTCTGTAAAAATGGCAATTTTGATCACTGTGAGGGTTTAAAAAGTGGTTATTCAAAATGAGGAACGATCCAATTGACATTTTGAATCATTTTTGGTACAGTCCAAAAAATCAATTTTCGGATGAAAAACGATGACTCCGGACCTGTCGAACGATCCCAAAATGGTCTATAATGATGAAATTTTAACATTTAATCTTTTGACTCTAAATTACTGTTGGATGTGAATTATGACTTTGTCAACTAAAATAAGTATGTTTAAAGTCCTTTCTGTGCCTGAAACGGGTCAAAATTGAAGCTTTTGAGTAAGCAAAACTCTGTAAAAATGGCAATTTTGGTCACTGTGAGGGTTTAAAAAGTGGTTATTCAACAGGAGGCATGATCCAATTGACATTTTGAATCATTTTTGGTACAGTCCAAAAAATCAATTTTCGGATGAAAAACGATGACTCCGGACCTGTCGAACGATCCCAAAATGGTCTATAATGATGAAATTTTAACATTTAATCTTTTGACTCTAAATTCCTGTTGGATGTGAATTATGACTTTGTCAACTAAAATAAGTATGTTTAAAGTCCTTTCTGTGCCTGAAACGGGTCAAAATTGAAGCTTTTGAGTAAGCAAAACTCTGTAAAAATGGCAATTTGGTCACTGTGAGGGTTTAAAAAGTGGTTATTCAAAATGAGGCACGATCCAATTGACATTTTGAATCATTTTTGGTACAGTCCAAAAAATCAATTTTCGGATGAAAAACGATGACTCCGGACCTGTCGAACGATCCCAAAATGGTCTATAATGATGAAATTTTAACATTTAATCTTTTGACTCTAAATTACTGTTGGATGTGAATTATGACTTTGTCAACTAAAATAAGTGTGTTTAAAGTCATTTCTGTGCCTGAAACGGGTCAAAATTGAAGCTTTTGAGTAAGCAAAACTCTGTAAAAATGGCAATTTTGGTCACTGTGAGGGTTTGAAAAGTGGTTATTCAACATGAGGCATGATCCAATTGACATTTTGAATCATTTTTGGTACAGTCCAAAAAATCAATTTTCTGATGAAAAACGATGACTCCGGACCTGTCGAACGATCCCAAAATGGTCTATAATGATGAAATTTTAACATTTAATCTTTTGACTCTAAATTACTGTTGGATGTGAATTATGACTTTGTCAACTAAAATAAGTATGTTTAAAGTCCTTTCTGTGCCTGAAACGGGTCAAAATTGAAGCTTTTGAGTAAGCAAAACTCTGTAAAAATGGCAATTTTGGTCACTGTGAGGGTTTAAAAAGTGGTTATTCAACAGGAGGCATGATCCAATTGACATTTTGAATCATTTTTGGTACAGTCCAAAAAATCAATTTTCGGATGAAAAACGATGACTCCGGACCTGTCGAACGATCCCAAAATGGTCTATAATGATGAAATTTTAACATTTAATCTTTTGACTCTAAATTCCTGTTGGATGTGAATTATGACTTTGTCAACTAAAATAAGTATGTTTAAAGTCCTTTCTGTGCCTGAAACGGGTCAAAATTGAAGCTTTTGAGTAAGCAAAACTCTGTAAAAATGGCAATTTGGTCACTGTGAGGGTTTAAAAAGTGGTTATTCAACATGAGGCACGATCCAATTGACATTTTGAATCATTTTTGGTACAGTCCAAAAAATCAATTTTCGGATGAAAAACGATGACTCCGGACCTGTCGAACGATCCCAAAATGGTCTATAATGATGAAATTTTAACATTTAATCTTTTGACTCTAAATTACTGTTGGATGTGAATTATGACTTTGTCAACTAAAATAAGTATGTTTAAAGTCCTTTCTGTGCCTGAAACGGGTCAAAATTGAAGCTTTTGAGTAAGCAAAACTCTGTAAAAATGGCAATTTTGGTCACTGTGAGGGTTTCAAAAGTGGTTATTCAACATGAGGCACGATCCAATTGACATTTTGAATCATTTTTGGTACAGTCCAAAAAATCAATTTTCGGATGAAAAACGATGACTCCGGACCTGTCGAACGTTCCCAAAATGGTCTATAATGATGAAATTTTAACATTTAATCTTTTGACTCTAAATGACTGTTAGATGTGAATTATGACTGTCAAGTAGAATAAGTGTGTTTAAAGTCATTTCTGTGCCTGAAACGGGTCAAAATTGAAGCTTTTGAGTAAGCAAAACTCTGTAAAAATGGCAATTTTAGTCACTGTGAGGGTTTAAAAAGTGGTTATTCAACATGAGGCACGATCCAATTGACATTTTGAATCATTTTTGGTACAGTCCAAAAAATCAATTTTCGGATGAAAAACGATGACTCCGGACCTGTCGAACTATCCCAAAATGCTCTATAATGATGAAATTTTAACATTTAATCTTTTGACTCTAAATGACTGTTGGATGTGAATTATGACTTTGTCAACTAAAATAAGTGTGTTTAAAGTCATTTCTGTGCCTGAAACGGGTGAAAATTAAAGCTTTTGAGTAAGCAAAACTCTGTAAAAATGGCAATTTTGGTCACTGTGAGGGTTTAAAAAGTGGTTATTCAAAATGAGGAACGATCCAATTGACATTTTGAATCATTTTTGGTACAGTCCAAAAAATCAATTTTCGGATGAAAAACGATGACTCCGGACCTGTCGAACGATCCCAAAATGGTCAATATGGATGAAATTTTAACATTTAATCTTTTGACTCTAAATGACTGTTGGATGTGAATTATGACTTTGTCAACTAAAATAAGTGTGTTTAAAGTCATTTCTGTGCCTGAAACGGGTCAAAATTGAAGCTTTTGAGTAAGCAAAACTCTGTAAAAATGGCAATTTTGATCACTGTGAGGGTTTAAAAAGTGGTTATTCAAAATGAGGAACGATCCAATTGACATTTTGAATCATTTTTGGTACAGTCCAAAAAATCAATTTTCGGATGAAAAACGATGACTCCGGACCTGTCGAACGATCCCAAAATGGTCTATAATGATGAAATTTTAACATTTAATCTTTTGACTCTAAATTACTGTTGGATGTGAATTATGACTTTGTCAACTAAAATAAGTATGTTTAAAGTCCTTTCTGTGCCTGAAACGGGTCAAAATTGAAGCTTTTGAGTAAGCAAAACTCTGTAAAAATGGCAATTTTGGTCACTGTGAGGGTTTAAAAAGTGGTTATTCAACAGGAGGCATGATCCAATTGACATTTTGAATCATTTTTGGTACAGTCCAAAAAATCAATTTTCGGATGAAAAACGATGACTCCGGACCTGTCGAACGATCCCAAAATGGTCTATAATGATGAAATTTTAACATTTAATCTTTTGACTCTAAATTCCTGTTGGATGTGAATTATGACTTTGTCAACTAAAATAAGTATGTTTAAAGTCCTTTCTGTGCCTGAAACGGGTCAAAATTGAAGCTTTTGAGTAAGCAAAACTCTGTAAAAATGGCAATTTGGTCACTGTGAGGGTTTAAAAAGTGGTTATTCAAAATGAGGCACGATCCAATTGACATTTTGAATCATTTTTGGTACAGTCCAAAAAATCAATTTTCGGATGAAAAACGATGACTCCGGACCTGTCGAACGATCCCAAAATGGTCTATAATGATGAAATTTTAACATTTAATCTTTTGACTCTAAATTACTGTTGGATGTGAATTATGACTTTGTCAACTAAAATAAGTGTGTTTAAAGTCATTTCTGTGCCTGAAACGGGTCAAAATTGAAGCTTTTGAGTAAGCAAAACTCTGTAAAAATGGCAATTTTGGTCACTGTGAGGGTTTGAAAAGTGGTTATTCAACATGAGGCATGATCCAATTGACATTTTGAATCATTTTTGGTACAGTCCAAAAAATCAATTTTCTGATGAAAAACGATGACTCCGGACCTGTCGAACGATCCCAAAATGGTCTATAATGATGAAATTTTAACATTTAATCTTTTGACTCTAAATTACTGTTGGATGTGAATTATGACTTTGTCAACTAAAATAAGTATGTTTAAAGTCCTTTCTGTGCCTGAAACGGGTCAAAATTGAAGCTTTTGAGTAAGCAAAACTCTGTAAAAATGGCAATTTTGGTCACTGTGAGGGTTTAAAAAGTGGTTATTCAACATGAGGCACGATCCAATTGACATTTTGAATCATTTTTGGTACAGTCCAAAAAATCAATTTTCGGATGAAAAATGATGACTCCGGACCTGTCGAACGTTCCCAAAATGGTCTATAATGAGGAAATTTTAACATTTAATCTTTTGACTCTAAATGACTGTTAGATGTGAATTATGACTGTCAAGTAGAATAAGTGTGTTTAAAGTCATTTCTGTGCCTGAAACGGGTCAAAATTGAAGATTTTGAGTAAGCAAAACTCTGTAAAAATGGCAATTTTAGTCACTGTGAGGGTTTAAAAAGTGGTTATTCAACATGAGGCACGATCCAATTGACATTTTGAATCATTTTTGGTACAGTCCAAAAAATCAATTTTCGGATGAAAAACGATGACTCCGGACCTGTCGAACGATCCCAAATGGTCAATATGGATGAAATTTCAACATTTAATCTTTTGACTCTAAATGACTGTTGGATGTGAATTATGACTTTGTCAACTAAAATAAGTGTGTTTAAAGTCATTTCTGTGCCTGAAACGGTCAAAATTGAAGCTTTTGAGTAAGCAAAACTCTGTAAAAATGGCAATTTTAGTCACTGTGAGGGTTTAAAAAGTGGTTATTCAACATGAGGCAAGATCCAATTGACATTTTGAATCATTTTTGGTACAGTCCAAAAAATCAATTTTCGGATGAAAAACGATGACTCCGGACCTGTCGAACTATCCCAAAATGCTCTATAATGATGAAATTTTAACATTTAATCTTTTGACTCTAAATGACTGTTGGATGTGAATTATGACTTTGTCAACTAAAATAAGTGTGTTTAAAGTCATTTCTGTGCCTGAAACGGGTCAAAATTAAAGCTTTTGAGTAAGCAAAACTCTGTAAAAATGGCAATTTTGGTCACTGTGAGGGTTTAAAAAGTGGTTATTCAACACGAGGCACGATCCAATTGACATTTTGAATCATTTTTGGTACAGTCCAAAAAATCAATTTTCGGATGAAAAACGATGACTCCGGACCTGTCGAACGATCCCAAAATGGTCTATAATGATGAGATTTTAACATTTATTCTTTTGACTCTAAATGACTGTTGGATGTGAATTATGACTTTGTCAACTAAAATAAGTGTGTTTAAAGTCATTTCTGTGCCTGAAACGGGTCAAAATTGAAGCTTTTGAGTAAGCAAAACTCTGTAAAAATGGCAATTTTGGTCACTGTGAGGGTTTAAAAAGTGGTTATTCAACATGAGGCACGATCCAATTGACATTTTGAATCATTTTTGGTACAGGACAAAAAATTCAATTTTCGGATGAAAAACGATGACTCCGGACCTGTCGAACGATCCCAAAATGGTCTATAATGATGACATTTTAACATTTAATCTTTTGACTCTAAATGACTGTTGGATGTGAATTATGACTTTGTCAACTAAAATAAGTGTGTTTAAAGTCATTTCTGTGCCTTAAACGGGTCAAAATTGAAGCTTTTGAGTAAGCAAAACTCTGTAAAAATGGCAATTTTGGTCACTGTGAGGGTTTAAAAAGTGGTTATTCAACATGAGGCACGATCCAATTGACATTTTGAATCATTTTTGGTACAGTCCAAAAAATCAATTTTCGGATGAAAAACGATGACTCCGGACCTGTCGAACGATCCCAAAATGGTCTATAATGATGAAATTTTAACATTTAATCTTTTGACTCTAAATTACTGTTGGATGTGAATTATGACTTTGTCAACTAAAATAAGTGTGTTTAAAGTCATTTCTGTGCCTGAAACGGGTCAAAATTGAAGCTTTTGAGTAAGCAAAACTCTGTAAAAATGGCAATTTTGGTCACTGTGAGGGTTTGAAAAGTGGTTATTCAACATGAGGCATGATCCAATTGACATTTTGAATCATTTTTGGTACAGTCCAAAAAATCAATTTTCCGATGAAAAACGATGACTCCGGACCTGTCGAACGTTCCCAAAATGGTCTATAATGATGAAATTTTAACATTTAATCTTTTGACTCTAAATGACTGTTAGATGTGAATTATGACTGTCAACTAGAATAAGTGTGTTTAAAGTCATTTCTGTGCCTGAAACGGGTCAAAATTGAAGATTTTGAGTAAGCAAAACTCTGTAAAAATGGCAATTTTGGTCACTGTGAGGGTTTAAAAAGTGGTTATTCAACATGAGGCACGATCCAATTGACATTTTGAATCATTTTTGGTACAGTCCAAAAAATCAATTTTCGGATGAAAAACAATGACTCCGGACCTGTCGAACGATCCCAAATGGTCAATATGGATGAAATTTCAACATTTAATCTTTTGACTCTAAATGACTGTTGGATGTGAATTATGACTTTTTCAACTAAAATAAGTGTGTTTAAAGTCATTTCTGTGCCTGAAACGGGTCAAAATTGAAGCTTTTGAGTAAGCAAAACTCTGTAAAAATGGCAATTTTGGTCACTGTGAGGGTTTAAAAAGTGGTTATTCAACATGAGGCACAATCCAATTGACATTTTGAATCATTTTTGGTACACTCCAAAAAAATCAATTTTCGGATGAAAAACGATGACTCCGGACCTGTCGAACGATCCCAAAATGGTCAATATGGATGAAATTTTAACATTTAATCTTTTGACTCTAAATGACTGTTGGATGTGAATTATGACTTTGTCAACTAAAATACGTGTGTTTAAAGTCATTTCTGTGCCTGAAACGGGTCAAAATTGAAGCTTTTGAGTAAGCAAAACTCTGTAAAAATGGCAATTTTGGTCACTGTGAGGGTTTCAAAAGTGGTTATTCAACATGAGGAACGATCCAATTGACATTTTGAATCATTTTTGGTACAGTCCAAAAAATCAATTTTCGGATGAAAAATGATGACTCCGGACCTGTCGAACGTTCCCAAAATGGTCTATAATGATGAAATTTTAACATTTAATCTTTTGACTCTAAATGACTGTTGGATGTGAATTCTGACTTTGTCAACTAAAATAAGTGTGTTTAAAGTCATTTCTGTGCCTGAAACGGGTCAAAATTGAAGCTTTTGAGTAAGCAAAACTCTGTAAAAATGGCAATTTTGGTCACTGTGAGGGTTTAAAAAGTGGTTATTCAACATGAGGCATGATCCAATTGACATTTTGAATCATTTTTGGTACAGTCCAAAAAATCAATTTTCGGATGAAAAACGATGACTCCGGACCTGTCGAACATTCCCAAAATGGTCTATAATGATGAAATTTTAACATTTAATCTTTTGACTCTAAATGACTGTTGGATGTGAATTATGACTTTGTCAACTAGAATAAGTGTGTTTAAAGTCATTTCTGTGCCTGAAACGGGTCAAAATTGAAGCTTTTGAGTAAGCAAAACTCTGTAAAAATTGCAATTTTAGTCACTGTGAGGGTTTAAAAAGTGGTTATTCAACATGAGGCACGATCCAATTGACATTTTGAATCATTTTTGGTACAGTCCAAAAAATCAATTTTCGGATGAAAAACGATGACTCCGGACCTGTCGAACGATCCCAAAATGGTCAATATGGATGAAATTTTAACATTTAATCTTTTGACTCTAAATGACTGTTGGATGTGAATTATGACTTTGTCAACTAAAATAAGTGTGTTTAAAGTCATTTCTGTGCCTGAAACGGGTCAAAATTGAAGCTTTTGAGTAAGCAAAACTCTGTAAAAATGGCAATTTTGATCACTGTGAGGGTTTAAAAAGTGGTTATTCAAAATGAGGAACGATCCAATTGACATTTTGAATCATTTTTGGTACAGTCCAAAAAATCAATTTTCGGATGAAAAACGATGACTCCGGACCTGTCGAACGTTCCCAAAATGGTCTATAATGATGAAATTTTAACATTTAATCTTTTGACTCTAAATGACTGTTGGATGTGAATTATGACTTTGTCAACTAGAATAAGTGTGTTTAAAGTCATTTCTGTGCCTGAAACGGGTCAAAATGGAAGCTTTTGAGTAAGCAAAACTCTGTAAAAATGGCAATTTTGGTCACTGTGAGGGTTTAAAAAGTGGTTATTCAACATGAGGCATGATCCAATTGACATTTTGAATCATTTTTGGTACAGTCCAAGAAATCAATTTTCGGATGAAAAACGATGACTCCGGACCTGTCGAACATTCCCAAAATGGTCTATAATGATGAAATTTTAACATTTAATCTTTTGACTCTAAATGACTGTTGGATGTGAATTATGACTTTGTCAACTAGAATAAGTGTGTTTAAAGTCATTTCTGTGCCTGAAACGGGTCAAAATTGAAGCTTTTGAGTAAGCAAAACTCTGTAAAAATTGCAATTTTAGTCACTGTGAGGGTTTAAAAAATGGTTATTCAACATGAGGCACGATCCAAATGACATTTTGAATCATTTTTGGTACAGTCCAAAAAATCAATTTTCGGATGAAAAACGATGACTCCGGACCTGTCGAACGATCCCAAAATGGTCAATATGGATGAAATTTTAACATTTAATCTTTTGACTCTAAATGACTGTTGGATGTGAATTATGACTTTGTCAACTAAAATAAGTGTGTTTAAAGTCATTTCTGTGCCTGAAACGGGTCAAAATTGAAGCTTTTGAGTAAGCAAAACTCTGTAAAAATGGCAATTTTGATCACTGTGAGGGTTTAAAAAGTGGTTATTCAAAATGAGGAACGATCCAATTGACATTTTGAATCATTTTTGGTACAGTCCAAAAAATCAATTTTCGGATGAAAAACGATGACTCCGGATCTGTCGAACGTTCCCAAAATGGTCTATAATGATGAAATTTTAACATTTAATCTTTTGACTCTAAATGACTGTTGGATGTGAATTATGACTTTGTCAACTAGAATAAGTTTGTTTAAAGTCATTTCTGTGCCTGAAACGGGTCAAAATGGAAGCTTTTGAGTAAGCAAAACTCTGTAAAAATGGCAATTTTGGTCACTGTGAGGGTTTAAAAAGTGGTTATTCAACATGAGGCATGATCCAATTGACATTTTGAATCATTTTTGGTACAGTCCAAGAAATCAATTTTCGGATGAAAAACGATGACTCCGGACCTGTCGAACATTCCCAAAATGGTCTATAATGATGAAATTTTAACATTTAATCTTTTGACTCTAAATGACTGTTGGATGTGAATTATGACTTTGTCAACTAAAATAAGTGTGTTTAAAGTCATTTCTGTGCCTGAAACGGGTCAAAATTGAAGCTTTTGAGTAAGCAAAACTCTGTAAAAATGGCAATTTTGGTCACTGTGAGGGTTTAAAAAGTGGTTATTCAACATGAGGCACGATCCAATTGACATTTTGAATCATTTTTGGTACAGGACAAAAAATTCAATTTTCGGATGAAAAACGATGACTCCGGACCTGTCGAACGATCCCAAAATGGTCTATAATGATGACATTTTAACATTTAATCTTTTGACTCTAAATGACTGTTGGATGTGAATTATGACTTTGTCAACTAAAATAAGTGTGTTTAAAGTCATTTCTGTGCCTTAAACGGGTCAAAATTGAAGCTTTTGAGTAAGCAAAACTCTGTAAAAATGGCAATTTTGGTCACTGTGAGGGTTTAAAAAGTGGTTATTCAACATGAGGCACGGTCCAATTGACATTTTGAATCATTTTTGGTACAGTCCAAAAAATCAATTTTCCGATGAAAAACGATGACTCCGGACCTGTCGAACGTTCCCAAAATGGTCTATAATGATGAAATTTTAACATTTAATCTTTTGACTCTAAATGACTGTTAGATGTGAATTATGACTGTCAACTAGAATAAGTGTGTTTAAAGTCATTTCTGTGCCTGAAACGGGTCAAAATTGAAGATTTTGAGTAAGCAAAACTCTGTAAAAATGGCAATTTTGGTCACTGTGAGGGTTTAAAAAGTGGTTATTCAACATGAGGCACGATCCAATTGACATTTTGAATCATTTTTGGTACAGTCCAAAAAATCAATTTTCGGATGAAAAACGATGACTCCGGACCTGTCGAACGATCCCAAATGGTCAATATGGATGAAATTTCAACATTTAATCTTTTGACTCTAAATGACTGTTGGATGTGAATTATGACTTTTTCAACTAAAATAAGTGTGTTTAAAGTCATTTCTGTGCCTGAAACGGGTCAAAATTGAAGCTTTTGAGAAAGCAAAACTCTGTAAAAATGGCAATTTTGGTCACTGTGAGGGTTTAAAAAGTGGTTATTCAACATGAGGCACAATCCAATTGACATTTTGAATCATTTTTGGTACACTCCAAAAAAAACAATTTTCGGATGAAAAACGATGACTCCGGACCTGTCGAACGATCCCAAAATGGTCAATATGGATGAAATTTTAACATTTAATCTTTTGACTCTAAATGACTGTTGGATGTGAATTATGACTTTGTCAACTAAAATACGTGTGTTTAAAGTCATTTCTGTGCCTGAAACGGGTCAAAATTGAAGCTTTTGAGTAAGCAAAACTCTGTAAAAATGGCAATTTTGGTCACTGTGAGGGTTTCAAAAGTGGTTATTCAACATGAGGAACGATCCAATTGACATTTTGAATCATTTTTGGTACAGTCCAAAAAATCAATTTTCGGATGAAAAACGATGACTCCGGACCTGTCGAACGTTCCCAAAATGGTCTATAATGATGAAATTTTAACATTTAATCTTTTGACTCTAAATGACTGTTGGATGTGAATTCTGACTTTGTCAACTAAAATAAGTGTGTTTAAAGTCATTTCTGTGCCTGAAACGGGTCAAAATTGAAGCTTTTGAGTAAGCAAAACTCTGTAAAAATGGCAATTTTGGTCACTGTGAGGGTTTGAAAAGTGGTTATTCAACATGAGGCATGATCCAATTGACATTTTGAATCATTTTTGGTACAGTCCAAAAAATCAATTTTCTGATGAAAAACGATGACTCCGGACCTGTCGAACGATCCCAAAATGGTCTATAATGATGAAATTTTAACATTTAATCTTTTGACTCTAAATTACTGTTGGATGTGAATTATGACTTTGTCAACTAAAATAAGTATGTTTAAAGTCCTTTCTGTGCCTGAAACGGGTCAAAATTGAAGCTTTTGAGTAAGCAAAACTCTGTAAAAATGGCAATTTTGGTCACTGTGAGGGTTTAAAAAGTGGTTATTCAACATGAGGCACGATCCAATTGACATTTTGAATCATTTTTGGTACAGTCCAAAAAATCAATTTTCGGATGAAAAATGATGACTCCGGACCTGTCGAACGTTCCCAAAATGGTCTATAATGAGGAAATTTTAACATTTAATCTTTTGACTCTAAATGACTGTTAGATGTGAATTATGACTGTCAAGTAGAATAAGTGTGTTTAAAGTCATTTCTGTGCCTGAAACGGGTCAAAATTGAAGATTTTGAGTAAGCAAAACTCTGTAAAAATGGCAATTTTAGTCACTGTGAGGGTTTAAAAAGTGGTTATTCAACATGAGGCACGATCCAATTGACATTTTGAATCATTTTTGGTACAGTCCAAAAAATCAATTTTCGGATGAAAAACGATGACTCCGGACCTGTCGAACGATCCCAAATGGTCAATATGGATGAAATTTCAACATTTAATCTTTTGACTCTAAATGACTGTTGGATGTGAATTATGACTTTGTCAACTAAAATAAGTGTGTTTAAAGTCATTTCTGTGCCTGAAACGGTCAAAATTGAAGCTTTTGAGAAAGCAAAACTCTGTAAAAATGGCAATTTTAGTCACTGTGAGGGTTTAAAAAGTGGTTATTCAACATGAGGCAAGATCCAATTGACATTTTGAATCATTTTTGGTACAGTCCAAAAAATCAATTTTCGGATGAAAAACGATGACTCCGGACCTGTCGAACTATCCCAAAATGCTCTATAATGATGAAATTTTAACATTTAATCTTTTGACTCTAAATGACTGTTGGATGTGAATTATGACTTTGTCAACTAAAATAAGTGTGTTTAAAGTCATTTCTGTGCCTGAAACGGGTCAAAATTAAAGCTTTTGAGTAAGCAAAACTCTGTAAAAATGGCAATTTTGGTCACTGTGAGGGTTTAAAAAGTGGTTATTCAACACGAGGCACGATCCAATTGACATTTTGAATCATTTTTGGTACAGTCCAAAAAATCAATTTTCGGATGAAAAACGATGACTCCGGACCTGTCGAACGATCCCAAAATGGTCTATAATGATGAGATTTTAACATTTATTCTTTTGACTCTAAATGACTGTTGGATGTGAATTATGACTTTGTCAACTAAAATAAGTGTGTTTAAAGTCATTTCTGTGCCTGAAACGGGTCAAAATTGAAGCTTTTGAGTAAGCAAAACTCTGTAAAAATGGCAATTTTGGTCACTGTGAGGGTTTAAAAAGTGGTTATTCAACATGAGGCACGATCCAATTGACATTTTGAATCATTTTTGGTACAGGACAAAAAATTCAATTTTCGGATGAAAAACGATGACTCCGGACCTGTCGAACGATCCCAAAATGGTCTATAATGATGACATTTTAACATTTAATCTTTTGACTCTAAATGACTGTTGGATGTGAATTATGACTTTGTCAACTAAAATAAGTGTGTTTAAAGTCATTTCTGTGCCTTAAACGGGTCAAAATTGAAGCTTTTGAGTAAGCAAAACTCTGTAAAAATGGCAATTTTGGTCACTGTGAGGGTTTAAAAAGTGGTTATTCAACATGAGGCACGATCCAATTGACATTTTGAATCATTTTTGGTACAGTCCAAAAAATCAATTTTCGGATGAAAAACGATGACTCCGGACCTGTCGAACGATCCCAAAATGGTCTATAATGATGAAATTTTAACATTTAATCTTTTGACTCTAAATTACTGTTGGATGTGAATTATGACTTTGTCAACTAAAATAAGTGTGTTTAAAGTCATTTCTGTGCCTGAAACGGGTCAAAATTGAAGCTTTTGAGTAAGCAAAACTCTGTAAAAATGGCAATTTTGGTCACTGTGAGGGTTTGAAAAGTGGTTATTCAACATGAGGCATGATCCAATTGACATTTTGAATCATTTTTGGTACAGTCCAAAAAATCAATTTTCCGATGAAAAACGATGACTCCGGACCTGTCGAACGTTCCCAAAATGGTCTATAATGATGAAATTTTAACATTTAATCTTTTGACTCTAAATGACTGTTAGATGTGAATTATGACTGTCAACTAGAATAAGTGTGTTTAAAGTCATTTCTGTGCCTGAAACGGGTCAAAATTGAAGATTTTGAGTAAGCAAAACTCTGTAAAAATGGCAATTTTGGTCACTGTGAGGGTTTAAAAAGTGGTTATTCAACATGAGGCACGATCCAATTGACATTTTGAATCATTTTTGGTACAGTCCAAAAAATCAATTTTCGGATGAAAAACGATGACTCCGGACCTGTCGAACGATCCCAAATGGTCAATATGGATGAAATTTCAACATTTAATCTTTTGACTCTAAATGACTGTTGGATGTGAATTATGACTTTTTCAACTAAAATAAGTGTGTTTAAAGTCATTTCTGTGCCTGAAACGGGTCAAAATTGAAGCTTTTGAGTAAGCAAAACTCTGTAAAAATGGCAATTTTGGTCACTGTGAGGGTTTAAAAAGTGGTTATTCAACATGAGGCACAATCCAATTGACATTTTGAATCATTTTTGGTACACTCCAAAAAAATCAATTTTCGGATGAAAAACGATGACTCCGGACCTGTCGAACGATCCCAAAATGGTCAATATGGATGAAATTTTAACATTTAATCTTTTGACTCTAAATGACTGTTGGATGTGAATTATGACTTTGTCAACTAAAATACGTGTGTTTAAAGTCATTTCTGTGCCTGAAACGGGTCAAAATTGAAGCTTTTGAGTAAGCAAAACTCTGTAAAAATGGCAATTTTGGTCACTGTGAGGGTTTCAAAAGTGGTTATTCAACATGAGGAACGATCCAATTGACATTTTGAATCATTTTTGGTACAGTCCAAAAAATCAATTTTCGGATGAAAAACGATGACTCCGGACCTGTCGAACGTTCCCAAAATGGTCTATAATGATGAAATTTTAACATTTAATCTTTTGACTCTAAATGACTGTTGGATGTGAATTCTGACTTTGTCAACTAAAATAAGTGTGTTTAAAGTCATTTCTGTGCCTGAAACGGGTCAAAATTGAAGCTTTTGAGTAAGCAAAACTCTGTAAAAATTGCAATTTTAGTCACTGTGAGGGTTTAAAAAGTGGTTATTCAACATGAGGCACGATCCAATTGACATTTTGAATCATTTTTGGTACAGTCCAAAAAATCAATTTTCGGATGAAAAACGATGACTCCGGACCTGTCGAACGATCCCAAAATGGTCAATATGGATGAAATTTTAACATTTAATCTTTTGACTCTAAATGACTGTTGGATGTGAATTATGACTTTGTCAACTAAAATAAGTGTGTTTAAAGTCATTTCTGTGCCTGAAACGGGTCAAAATTGAAGCTTTTGAGTAAGCAAAACTCTGTAAAAATGGCAATTTTGATCACTGTGAGGGTTTAAAAAGTGGTTATTCAAAATGAGGAACGATCCAATTGACATTTTGAATCATTTTTGGTACAGTCCAAAAAATCAATTTTCGGATGAAAAACGATGACTCCGGACCTGTCGAACGTTCCCAAAATGGTCTATAATGATGAAATTTTAACATTTAATCTTTTGACTCTAAATGACTGTTGGATGTGAATTATGACTTTGTCAACTAGAATAAGTGTGTTTAAAGTCATTTCTGTGCCTGAAACGGGTCAAAATGGAAGCTTTTGAGTAAGCAAAACTCTGTAAAAATGGCAATTTTGGTCACTGTGAGGGTTTAAAAAGTGGTTATTCAACATGAGGCATGATCCAATTGACATTTTGAATCATTTTTGGTACAGTCCAAGAAATCAATTTTCGGATGAAAAACGATGACTCCGGACCTGTCGAACATTCCCAAAATGGTCTATAATGATGAAATTTTAACATTTAATCTTTTGACTCTAAATGACTGTTGGATGTGAATTATGACTTTGTCAACTAGAATAAGTGTGTTTAAAGTCATTTCTGTGCCTGAAACGGGTCAAAATTGAAGCTTTTGAGTAAGCAAAACTCTGTAAAAATTGCAATTTTAGTCACTGTGAGGGTTTAAAAAATGGTTATTCAACATGAGGCACGATCCAAATGACATTTTGAATCATTTTTGGTACAGTCCAAAAAATCAAATTTCGGATGAAAAACGATGACTCCGGACCTGTCGAACGATCCCAAAATGGTCAATATGGATGAAATTTTAACATTTAATCTTTTGACTCTAAATGACTGTTGGATGTGAATTATGACTTTGTCAACTAAAATAAGTGTGTTTAAAGTCATTTCTGTGCCTGAAACGGGTCAAAATTGAAGCTTTTGAGTAAGCAAAACTCTGTAAAAATGGCAATTTTGATCACTGTGAGGGTTTAAAAAGTGGTTATTCAAAATGAGGAACGATCCAATTGACATTTTGAATCATTTTTGGTACAGTCCAAAAAATCAATTTTCGGATGAAAAACGATGACTCCGGATCTGTCGAACGTTCCCAAAATGGTCTATAATGATGAAATTTTAACATTTAATCTTTTGACTCTAAATGACTGTTGGATGTGAATTATGACTTTGTCAACTAGAATAAGTGTGTTTAAAGTCATTTCTGTGCCTGAAACGGGTCAAAATGGAAGCTTTTGAGTAAGCAAAACTCTGTAAAAATGGCAATTTTGGTCACTGTGAGGGTTTAAAAAGTGGTTATTCAACATGAGGCATGATCCAATTGACATTTTGAATCATTTTTGGTACAGTCCAAGAAATCAATTTTCGGATGAAAAACGATGACTCCGGACCTGTCGAACATTCCCAAAATGGTCTATAATGATGAAATTTTAACATTTAATCTTTTGACTCTAAATGACTGTTGGATGTGAATTATGACTTTGTCAACTAAAATAAGTGTGTTTAAAGTCATTTCTGTGCCTGAAACGGGTCAAAATTGAAGCTTTTGAGTAAGCAAAACTCTGTAAAAATGGCAATTTTGGTCACTGTGAGGGTTTAAAAAGTGGTTATTCAACATGAGGCACGATCCAATTGACATTTTGAATCATTTTTGGTACAGGACAAAAAATTCAATTTTCGGATGAAAAACGATGACTCCGGACCTGTCGAACGATCCCAAAATGGTCTATAATGATGACATTTTAACATTTAATCTTTTGACTCTAAATGACTGTTGGATGTGAATTATGACTTTGTCAACTAAAATAAGTGTGTTTAAAGTCATTTCTGTGCCTTAAACGGGTCAAAATTGAAGCTTTTGAGTAAGCAAAACTCTGTAAAAATGGCAATTTTGGTCACTGTGAGGGTTTAAAAAGTGGTTATTCAACATGAGGCACGATCCAATTGACATTTTGAATCATTTTTGGTACAGTCCAAAAAATCAATTTTCCGATGAAAAACGATGACTCCGGTCCTGTCGAACGTTCCCAAAATGGTCTATAATGATGAAATTTTAACATTTAATCTTTTGACTCTAAATGACTGTTAGATGTGAATTATGACTGTCAACTAGAATAAGTGTGTTTAAAGTCATTTCTGTGCCTGAAACGGGTCAAAATTGAAGATTTTGAGTAAGCAAAACTCTGTAAAAATGGCAATTTTGGTCACTGTGAGGGTTTAAAAAGTGGTTATTCAACATGAGGCACGATCCAATTGACATTTTGAATCATTTTTGGTACAGTCCAAAAAATCAATTTTCGGATGAAAAACGATGACTCCGGACCTGTCGAACGATCCCAAATGGTCAATATGGATGAAATTTCAACATTTAATCTTTTGACTCTAAATGACTGTTGGATGTGAATTATGACTTTTTCAACTAAAATAAGTGTGTTTAAAGTCATTTCTGTGCCTGAAACGGGTCAAAATTGAAGCTTTTGAGAAAGCAAAACTCTGTAAAAATGGCAATTTTGGTCACTGTGAGGGTTTAAAAAGTGGTTATTCAACATGAGGCACAATCCAATTGACATTTTGAATCATTTTTGGTACACTCCAAAAAAAACAATTTTCGGATGAAAAACGATGACTCCGGACCTGTCGAACGATCCCAAAATGGTCAATATGGATGAAATTTTAACATTTAATCTTTTGACTCTAAATGACTGTTGGATGTGAATTATGACTTTGTCAACTAAAATACGTGTGTTTAAAGTCATTTCTGTGCCTGAAACGGGTCAAAATTGAAGCTTTTGAGTAAGCAAAACTCTGTAAAAATGGCAATTTTGGTCACTGTGAGGGTTTCAAAAGTGGTTATTCAACATGAGGAACGATCCAATTGACATTTTGAATCATTTTTGGTACAGTCCAAAAAATCAATTTTCGGATGAAAAACGATGACTCCGGACCTGTCGAACGTTCCCAAAATGGTCTATAATGATGAAATTTTAACATTTAATCTTTTGACTCTAAATGACTGTTGGATGTGAATTCTGACTTTGTCAACTAAAATAAGTGTGTTTAAAGTCATTTCTGTGCCTGAAACGGGTCAAAATTGAAGCTTTTGAGTAAGCAAAACTCTGTAAAAATGGCAATTTTGGTCACTGTGAGGGTTTAAAAAGTGGTTATTCAACATGAGGCATGATCCAATTGACATTTTGAAACATTTTTGGTACAGTCCAAAAAATCAATTTTCGGATGAAAAACGATGACTCCGGACCTGTCGAACATTCCCAAAATGGTCTATAATGATGAAATTTTAACATTTAATCTTTTGACTCTAAATGACTGTTGGATGTGAATTATGACTTTGTCAACTAGAATAAGTGTGTTTAAAGTCATTTCTGTGCCTGAAACGGGTCAAAATTGAAGCTTTTGAGTAAGCAAAACTCTGTAAAAATTGCAATTTTAGTCACTGTGAGGGTTTAAAAAGTGGTTATTCAACATGAGGCACGATCCAATTGACATTTTGAATCATTTTTGGTACAGTCCAAAAAATCAATTTTCGGATGAAAAACGATGACTCCGGACCTGTCGAACGATCCCAAAATGGTCAATATGGATGAAATTTTAACATTTAATCTTTTGACTCTAAATGACTGTTGGATGTGAATTATGACTTTGTCAACTAAAATAAGTGTGTTTAAAGTCATTTCTGTGCCTGAAACGGGTCAAAATTGAAGCTTTTGAGTAAGCAAAACTCTGTAAAAATGGCAATTTTGATCACTGTGAGGGTTTAAAAAGTGGTTATTCAAAATGAGGAACGATCCAATTGACATTTTGAATCATTTTTGGTACAGTCCAAAAAATCAATTTTCGGATGAAAAACGATGACTCCGGACCTGTCGAACGTTCCCAAAATGGTCTATAATGATGAAATTTTAACATTTAATCTTTTGACTCTAAATGACTGTTGGATGTGAATTATGACTTTGTCAACTAGAATAAGTGTGTTTAAAGTCATTTCTGTGCCTGAAACGGGTCAAAATGGAAGCTTTTGAGTAAGCAAAACTCTGTAAAAATGGCAATTTTGGTCACTGTGAGGGTTTAAAAAGTGGTTATTCAACATGAGGCATGATCCAATTGACATTTTGAATCATTTTTGGTACAGTCCAAGAAATCAATTTTCGGATGAAAAACGATGACTCCGGACCTGTCGAACATTCCCAAAATGGTCTATAATGATGAAATTTTAACATTTAATCTTTTGACTCTAAATGACTGTTGGATGTGAATTATGACTTTGTCAACTAGAATAAGTGTGTTTAAAGTCATTTCTGTGCCTGAAACGGGTCAAAATTGAAGCTTTTGAGTAAGCAAAACTCTGTAAAAATTGCAATTTTAGTCACTGTGAGGGTTTAAAAAATGGTTATTCAACATGAGGCACGATCCAATTGACATTTTGAATCATTTTTGGTACAGTCCAAAAAATCAATTTTCGGATGAAAAACGATGACTCCGGACCTGTCGAACGATCCCAAAATGGTCAATATGGATGAAATTTTAACATTTAATCTTTTGACTCTAAATGACTGTTGGATGTGAATTATGACTTTGTCAACTAAAATAAGTGTGTTTAAAGTCATTTCTGTGCCTGAAACGGGTCAAAATTGAAGCTTTTGAGTAAGCAAAACTCTGTAAAAATGGCAATTTTGATCACTGTGAGGGTTTAAAAAGTGGTTATTCAAAATGAGGAACGATCCAATTGACATTTTGAATCATTTTTGGTACAGTCCAAAAAATCAATTTTCGGATGAAAAACGATGACTCCGGATCTGTCGAACGTTCCCAAAATGGTCTATAATGATGAAATTTTAACATTTAATCTTTTGACTCTAAATGACTGTTGGATGTGAATTATGACTTTGTCAACTAGAATAAGTGTGTTTAAAGTCATTTCTGTGCCTGAAACGGGTCAAAATGGAAGCTTTTGAGTAAGCAAAACTCTGTAAAAATGGCAATTTTGGTCACTGTGAGGGTTTAAAAAGTGGTTATTCAACATGAGGCATGATCCAATTGACATTTTGAATCATTTTTGGTACAGTCCAAGAAATCAATTTTCGGATGAAAAACGATGACTCCGGACCTGTCGAACATTCCCAAAATGGTCTATAATGATGTAATTTTAACATTTAATCTTTTGACTCTAAATGACTGTTGGATGTGAATTATGACTTTGTCAACTAGAATAAGTGTGTTTAAAGTCATTTCTGTGCCTGAAACGGGTCAAAATTGAAGCTTTTGAGTAAGCAAAACTCTGTAAAAATTGCAATTTTAGTCACTGTGAGGGTTTAAAAAATGGTTATTCAACATGAGGCACGATCCAATTGACATTTTGAATCATTTTTGGTACAGTCCAAAAAATCAATTTTCGGATGAAAAACGATGACTCCGGACCTGTCGAACGATCCCAAAATGGTCTATAATGATGAAATTTTAACATTTAATCTTTTGACTCTAAATTACTGTTGGATGTGAATTATGACTTTGTCAACTAAAATAAGTATGTTTAAAGTCCTTTCTGTGCCTGAAACGGGTCAAAATTGAAGCTTTTGAGTAAGCAAAACTCTGTAAAAATGGCAATTTTGGTCACTGTGAGGGTTTAAAAAGTGGTTATTCAACATGAGGCATGATCCAATTGACATTTTGAATCATTTTTGGTACAGTCCAAAAAATCAATTTTCCGATGAAAAACGATGACTCCGGACCTGTCGAACGATCCCAAAATGGTCTATAATGATGAAATTTTAACATTTAATCTTTTGACTCTAAATTACTGTTGGATGTGAATTATGACTTTGTCAACTAAAATAAGTATGTTTAAAGTCCTTTCTGTGCCTGAAACGGGTCAAAATTGAAGCTTTTGAGTAAGCAAAACTCTGTAAAAATGGCAATTTTGGTCACTGTGAGGGTTTAAAAAGTGGTTATTCAACACGAGGCACGATCCAATTGACATTTTGAATCATTTTTGGTACAGTCCAAAAAATCAATTTTCGGATGAAAAACGATGACTCCGGACCTGTCGAACGATCCCAAAATGGTCTATAATGATGAGATTTTAACATTTATTCTTTTGACTCTAAATGACTGTTGGATGTGAATTATGACTTTGTCAACTAAAATAAGTGTGTTTAAAGTCATTTCTGTGCCTGAAACGGGTCAAAATTGAAGCTTTTGAGTAAGCAAAACTCTGTAAAAATGGCAATTTTGGTCACTGTGAGGGTTTAAAAAGTGGTTATTCAACATGAGGCACGATCCAATTGACATTTTGAATCATTTTTGGTACAGGACAAAAAATTCAATTTTCGGATGAAAAACGATGACTCCGGACCTGTCGAACGATCCCAAAATGGTCTATAATGATGACATTTTAACATTTAATCTTTTGACTCTAAATGACTGTTGGATGTGAATTATGACTTTGTCAACTAAAATAAGTGTGTTTAAAGTCATTTCTGTGCCTGAAACGGGTCAAAATTGAAGCTTTTGAGTAAGCAAAACTCTGTAAAAATGGCAATTTTGGTCACTGTGAGGGTTTGAAAAGTGGTTATTCAACATGAGGCATGATCCAATTGACATTTTGAATCATTTTTGGTACAGTCCAAAAAATCAATTTTCCGATGAAAAACGATGACTCCGGACCTGTCGAACGTTCCCAAAATGGTCTATAATGATGAAATTTTAACATTTAATCTTTTGACTCTAAATGACTGTTAGATGTGAATTATGACTGTCAACTAGAATAAGTGTGTTTAAAGTCATTTCTGTGCCTGAAACGGGTCAAAATTGAAGATTTTGAGTAAGCAAAACTCTGTAAAAATGGCAATTTTGGTCACTGTGAGGGTTTAAAAAGTGGTTATTCAACATGAGGCACGATCCAATTGACATTTTGAATCATTTTTGGTACAGTCCAAAAAATCAATTTTCGGATGAAAAACGATGACTCCGGACCTGTCGAACGATCCCAAATGGTCAATATGGATGAAATTTCAACATTTAATCTTTTGACTCTAAATGACTGTTGGATGTGAATTATGACTTTTTCAACTAAAATAAGTGTGTTTAAAGTCATTTCTGTGCCTGAAACGGGTCAAAATTGAAGCTTTTGAGTAAGCAAAACTCTGTAAAAATGGCAATTTTGGTCACTGTGAGGGTTTAAAAAGTGGTTATTCAACATGAGGCACAATCCAATTGACATTTTGAATCATTTTTGGTACACTCCAAAAAAATCAATTTTCGGATGAAAAACGATGACTCCGGACCTGTCGAACGATCCCAAAATGGTCAATATGGATGAAATTTTAACATTTAATCTTTTGACTCTAAATGACTGTTGGATGTGAATTATGACTTTGTCAACTAAAATACGTGTGTTTAAAGTCATTTCTGTGCCTGAAACGGGTCAAAATTGAAGCTTTTGAGTAAGCAAAACTCTGTAAAAATGGCAATTTTGGTCACTGTGAGGGTTTCAAAAGTGGTTATTCAACATGAGGAACGATCCAATTGACATTTTGAATCATTTTTGGTACAGTCCAAAAAATCAATTTTCGGATGAAAAACGATGACTCCGGACCTGTCGAACGTTCCCAAAATGGTCTATAATGATGAAATTTTAACATTTAATCTTTTGACTCTAAATGACTGTTGGATGTGAATTCTGACTTTGTCAACTAAAATAAGTGTGTTTAAAGTCATTTCTGTGCCTGAAACGGGTCAAAATTGAAGCTTTTGAGTAAGCAAAACTCTGTAAAAATTGCAATTTTAGTCACTGTGAGGGTTTAAAAAGTGGTTATTCAACATGAGGCACGATCCAATTGACATTTTGAATCATTTTTGGTACAGTCCAAAAAATCAATTTTCGGATGAAAAACGATGACTCCGGACCTGTCGAACGATCCCAAAATGGTCAATATGGATGAAATTTTAACATTTAATCTTTTGACTCTAAATGACTGTTGGATGTGAATTATGACTTTGTCAACTAAAATAAGTGTGTTTAAAGTCATTTCTGTGCCTGAAACGGGTCAAAATTGAAGCTTTTGAGTAAGCAAAACTCTGTAAAAATGGCAATTTTGATCACTGTGAGGGTTTAAAAAGTGGTTATTCAAAATGAGGAACGATCCAATTGACATTTTGAATCATTTTTGGTACAGTCCAAAAAATCAATTTTCGGATGAAAAACGATGACTCCGGACCTGTCGAACGTTCCCAAAATGGTCTATAATGATGAAATTTTAACATTTAATCTTTTGACTCTAAATGACTGTTGGATGTGAATTATGACTTTGTCAACTAGAATAAGTGTGTTTAAAGTCATTTCTGTGCCTGAAACGGGTCAAAATGGAAGCTTTTGAGTAAGCAAAACTCTGTAAAAATGGCAATTTTGGTCACTGTGAGGGTTTAAAAAGTGGTTATTCAACATGAGGCATGATCCAATTGACATTTTGAATCATTTTTGGTACAGTCCAAGAAATCAATTTTCGGATGAAAAACGATGACTCCGGACCTGTCGAACATTCCCAAAATGGTCTATAATGATGAAATTTTAACATTTAATCTTTTGACTCTAAATGACTGTTGGATGTGAATTATGACTTTGTCAACTAGAATAAGTGTGTTTAAAGTCATTTCTGTGCCTGAAACGGGTCAAAATTGAAGCTTTTGAGTAAGCAAAACTCTGTAAAAATTGCAATTTTAGTCACTGTGAGGGTTTAAAAAATGGTTATTCAACATGAGGCACGATCCAAATGACATTTTGAATAATTTTTGGTACAGTCCAAAAAATCAATTTTCGGATGAAAAACGATGACTCCGGACCTGTCGAACGATCCCAAAATGGTCAATATGGATGAAATTTTAACATTTAATCTTTTGACTCTAAATGACTGTTGGATGTGAATTATGACTTTGTCAACTAAAATAAGTGTGTTTAAAGTCATTTCTGTGCCTGAAACGGGTCAAAATTGAAGCTTTTGAGTAAGCAAAACTCTGTAAAAATGGCAATTTTGATCACTGTGAGGGTTTAAAAAGTGGTTATTCAAAATGAGGAACGATCCAATTGACATTTTGAATCATTTTTGGTACAGTCCAAAAAATCAATTTTCGGATGAAAAACGATGACTCCGGATCTGTCGAACGTTCCCAAAATGGTCTATAATGATGAAATTTTAACATTTAATCTTTTGACTCTAAATGACTGTTGGATGTGAATTATGACTTTGTCAACTAGAATAAGTGTGTTTAAAGTCATTTCTGTGCCTGAAACGGGTCAAAATGGAAGCTTTTGAGTAAGCAAAACTCTGTAAAAATGGCAATTTTGGTCACTGTGAGGGTTTAAAAAGTGGTTATTCAACATGAGGCATGATCCAATTGACATTTTGAATCATTTTTGGTACAGTCCAAGAAATCAATTTTCGGATGAAAAACGATGACTCCGGACCTGTCGAACATTCCCAAAATGGTCTATAATGATGAAATTTTAACATTTAATCTTTTGACTCTAAATGACTGTTGGATGTGAATTATGACTTTGTCAACTAAAATAAGTGTGTTTAAAGTCATTTCTGTGCCTGAAACGGGTCAAAATTGAAGCTTTTGAGTAAGCAAAACTCTGTAAAAATGGCAATTTTGGTCACTGTGAGGGTTTAAAAAGTGGTTATTCAACATGAGGCACGATCCAATTGACATTTTGAATCATTTTTGGTACAGGACAAAAAATTCAATTTTCGGATGAAAAACGATGACTCCGGACCTGTCGAACGATCCCAAAATGGTCTATAATGATGACATTTTAACATTTAATCTTTTGACTCTAAATGACTGTTGGATGTGAATTATGACTTTGTCAACTAAAATAAGTGTGTTTAAAGTCATTTCTGTGCCTTAAACGGGTCAAAATTGAAGCTTTTGAGTAAGCAAAACTCTGTAAAAATGGCAATTTTGGTCACTGTGAGGGTTTAAAAAGTGGTTATTCAACATGAGGCACGATCCAATTGACATTTTGAATCATTTTTGGTACAGTCCAAAAAATCAATTTTCCGATGAAAAACGATGACTCCGGTCCTGTCGAACGTTCCCAAAATGGTCTATAATGATGAAATTTTAACATTTAATCTTTTGACTCTAAATGACTGTTAGATGTGAATTATGACTGTCAACTAGAATAAGTGTGTTTAAAGTCATTTCTGTGCCTGAAACGGGTCAAAATTGAAGATTTTGAGTAAGCAAAACTCTGTAAAAATGGCAATTTTGGTCACTGTGAGGGTTTAAAAAGTGGTTATTCAACATGAGGCACGATCCAATTGACATTTTGAATCATTTTTGGTACAGTCCAAAAAATCAATTTTCGGATGAAAAACGATGACTCCGGACCTGTCGAACGATCCCAAATGGTCAATATGGATGAAATTTCAACATTTAATCTTTTGACTCTAAATGACTGTTGGATGTGAATTATGACTTTTTCAACTAAAATAAGTGTGTTTAAAGTCATTTCTGTGCCTGAAACGGGTCAAAATTGAAGCTTTTGAGAAAGCAAAACTCTGTAAAAATGGCAATTTTGGTCACTGTGAGGGTTTAAAAAGTGGTTATTCAACATGAGGCACAATCCAATTGACATTTTGAATCATTTTTGGTACACTCCAAAAAAAACAATTTTCGGATGAAAAACGATGACTCCGGACCTGTCGAACGATCCCAAAATGGTCAATATGGATGAAATTTTAACATTTAATCTTTTGACTCTAAATGACTGTTGGATGTGAATTATGACTTTGTCAACTAAAATACGTGTGTTTAAAGTCATTTCTGTGCCTGAAACGGGTCAAAATTGAAGCTTTTGAGTAAGCAAAACTCTGTAAAAATGGCAATTTTGGTCACTGTGAGGGTTTCAAAAGTGGTTATTCAACATGAGGAACGATCCAATTGACATTTTGAATCATTTTTGGTACAGTCCAAAAAATCAATTTTCGGATGAAAAACGATGACTCCGGACCTGTCGAACGTTCCCAAAATGGTCTATAATGATGAAATTTTAACATTTAATCTTTTGACTCTAAATGACTGTTGGATGTGAATTCTGACTTTGTCAACTAAAATAAGTGTGTTTAAAGTCATTTCTGTGCCTGAAACGGGTCAAAATTGAAGCTTTTGAGTAAGCAAAACTCTGTAAAAATTGCAATTTTAGTCACTGTGAGGGTTTAAAAAGTGGTTATTCAACATGAGGCACGATCCAATTGACATTTTGAATCATTTTTGGTACAGTCCAAAAAATCAATTTTCGGATGAAAAACGATGACTCCGGACCTGTCGAACGATCCCAAAATGGTCAATATGGATGAAATTTTAACATTTAATCTTTTGACTCTAAATGACTGTTGGATGTGAATTATGACTTTGTCAACTAAAATAAGTGTGTTTAAAGTCATTTCTGTGCCTGAAACGGGTCAAAATTGAAGCTTTTGAGTAAGCAAAACTCTGTAAAAATGGCAATTTTGATCACTGTGAGGGTTTAAAAAGTGGTTATTCAAAATGAGGAACGATCCAATTGACATTTTGAATCATTTTTGGTACAGTCCAAAAAATCAATTTTCGGATGAAAAACGATGACTCCGGACCTGTCGAACGTTCCCAAAATGGTGTATAATGATGAAATTTTAACATTTAATCTTTTGACTCTAAATGACTGTTGGATGTGAATTATGACTTTGTCAACTAGAATAAGTGTGTTTAAAGTCATTTCTGTGCCTGAAACGGGTCAAAATGGAAGCTTTTGAGTAAGCAAAACTCTGTAAAAATGGCAATTTTGGTCACTGTGAGGGTTTAAAAAGTGGTTATTCAACATGAGGCATGATCCAATTGACATTTTGAATCATTTTTGGTACAGTCCAAGAAATCAATTTTCGGATGAAAAACGATGACTCCGGACCTGTCGAACATTCCCAAAATGGTCTATAATGATGAAATTTTAACATTTAATCTTTTGACTCTAAATGACTGTTGGATGTGAATTATGACTTTGTCAACTAGAATAAGTGTGTTTAAAGTCATTTCTGTGCCTGAAACGGGTCAAAATTGAAGCTTTTGAGTAAGCAAAACTCTGTAAAAATTGCAATTTTAGTCACTGTGAGGGTTTAAAAAATGGTTATTCAACATGAGGCACGATCCAATTGACATTTTGAATCATTTTTGGTACAGTCCAAAAAATCAATTTTCGGATGAAAAACGATGACTCCGGACCTGTCGAACGATCCCAAAATGGTCAATATGGATGAAATTTTAACATTTAATCTTTTGACTCTAAATGACTGTTGGATGTGAATTATGACTTTGTCAACTAAAATAAGTGTGTTTAAAGTCATTTCTGTGCCTGAAACGGGTCAAAATTGAAGCTTTTGAGTAAGCAAAACTCTGTAAAAATGGCAATTTTGATCACTGTGAGGGTTTAAAAAGTGGTTATTCAAAATGAGGAACGATCCAATTGACATTTTGAATCATTTTTGGTACAGTCCAAAAAATCAATTTTCGGATGAAAAACGATGACTCCGGATCTGTCGAACGTTCCCAAAATGGTCTATAATGATGAAATTTTAACATTTAATCTTTTGACTCTAAATGACTGTTGGATGTGAATTATGACTTTGTCAACTAGAATAAGTGTGTTTAAAGTCATTTCTGTGCCTGAAACGGGTCAAAATGGAAGCTTTTGAGTAAGCAAAACTCTGTAAAAATGGCAATTTTGGTCACTGTGAGGGTTTAAAAAGTGGTTATTCAACATGAGGCATGATCCAATTGACATTTTGAATCATTTTTGGTACAGTCCAAGAAATCAATTTTCGGATGAAAAACGATGACTCCGGACCTGTCGAACATTCCCAAAATGGTCTATAATGATGTAATTTTAACATTTAATCTTTTGACTCTAAATGACTGTTGGATGTGAATTATGACTTTGTCAACTAGAATAAGTGTGTTTAAAGTCATTTCTGTGCCTGAAACGGGTCAAAATTGAAGCTTTTGAGTAAGCAAAACTCTGTAAAAATTGCAATTTTAGTCACTGTGAGGGTTTAAAAAATGGTTATTCAACATGAGGCACGATCCAATTGACATTTTGAATCATTTTTGGTACAGTCCAAAAAATCAATTTTCGGATGAAAAACGATGACTCCGGACCTGTCGAACGATCCCAAAATGGTCTATAATGATGAAATTTTAACATTTAATCTTTTGACTCTAAATTACTGTTGGATGTGAATTATGACTTTGTCAACTAAAATAAGTATGTTTAAAGTCCTTTCTGTGCCTGAAACGGGTCAAAATTGAAGCTTTTGAGTAAGCAAAACTCTGTAAAAATGGCAATTTTGGTCACTGTGAGGGTTTAAAAAGTGGTTATTGAACAGGAGGCATGATCCAATTGACATTTTGAATCATTTTTGGTACAGTCCAAAAAATCAATTTTCGGATGAAAAACGATGACTCCGGACCTGTCGAACGATCCCAAAATGGTCTATAATGATGACATTTTAACATTTAATCTTTTGACTCTAAATTCCTGTTGGATGTGAATTATGACTTTGTCAACTAAAATAAGTATGTTTAAAGTCCTTTCTGTGCCTGAAACGGGTCAAAATTGAAGCTTTTGAGTAAGCAAAACTCTGTAAAAATGGCAATTTGGTCACTGTGAGGGTTTAAAAAGTGGTTATTCAACATGAGGCACGATCCAATTGACATTTTGAATCATTTTTGGTACAGTCCAAAAAATCATTTTTTGGATGAAAAACGATGACTCCGGACCTGTCGAACGATCCCAAAATGGTCTATAATGATGAAATTTTAACATTTAATCTTTTGACTCTAAATTACTGTTGGATGTGAATTATGACTTTGTCAACTAAAATAAGTGTGTTTAAAGTCATTTCTGTGCCTGAAACGGGTCAAAATTGAAGCTTTTGAGTAAGCAAAACTCTGTAAAAATGGCAATTTTGGTCACTGTGAGGGTTTGAAAAGTGGTTATTCAACATGAGGCATGATCCAATTGACATTTTGAATAATTTTTGGTACAGTCCAAAAAATCAATTTTCCGATGAAAAACGATGACTCCGGACCTGTCGAACGATCCCAAAATGGTCTATAATGATGAAATTTTAACATTTAATCTTTTGACTCTAAATTACTGTTGGATGTGAATTATGACTTTGTCAACTAAAATAAGTATGTTTAAAGTCCTTTCTGTGCCTGAAACGGGTCAAAATTGAAGCTTTTGAGTAAGCAAAACTCTGTAAAAATGGCAATTTTGGTCACTGTGAGGGTTTAAAAAGTGGTTATTCAACATGAGGCACGATCCAATTGACATTTTGAATCATTTTTGGTACAGTCCAAAAAATCAATTTTCGGATGAAAAACGATGACTCCGGACCTGTCGAACGTTCCCAAAATGGTCTATAATGATGAAATTTTAACATTTAATCTTTTGACTCTAAATGACTGTTAGATGTGAATTATGACTGTCAAGTAGAATAAGTGTGTTTAAAGTCATTTCTGTGCCTGAAACGGGTCAAAATTGAAGATTTTGAGTAAGCAAAACTCTGTAAAAATGGCAATTTTAGTCACTGTGAGGGTTTAAAAAGTGATTATTCAACATGAGGCACGATCCAATTGACATTTTGAATCATTTTTGGTACAGTCCAAAAAATCAATTTTCGGATGAAAAACGATGACTCCGGACCTGTCGAACTATCCCAAAATGCTCTATAATGATGAAATTTTAACATTTAATCTTTTGACTCTAAATGACTGTTGGATGTGAATTATGACTTTGTCAACTAAAATAAGTGTGTTTAAAGTCATTTCTGTGCCTGAAACGGGTGAAAATTAAAGCTTTTGAGTAAGCAAAACTCTGTAAAAATGGCAATTTTGGTCACTGTGAGGGTTTAAAAAGTGGTTATTCAAAATGAGGAACGATCCAATTGACATTTTGAATCATTTTTGGTACAGTCCAAAAAATCAATTTTCGGATGAAAAACGATGACTCCGGACCTGTCGAACGATCCCAAAATGGTCAATATGGATGAAATTTTAACATTTAATCTTTTGACTCTAAATGACTGTTGGATGTGAATTATGACTTTGTCAACTAAAATAAGTGTGTTTAAAGTCATTTCTGTGCCTGAAACGGGTCAAAATTGAAGCTTTTGAGTAAGCAAAACTCTGTAAAAATGGCAATTTTGATCACTGTGAGGGTTTAAAAAGTGGTTATTCAAAATGAGGAACGATCCAATTGACATTTTGAATCATTTTTGGTACAGTCCAAAAAATAAATTTTCGGATGAAAAACGATGACTCCGGACCTGTCGAACGATCCCAAAATGGTCTATAATGATGAAATTTTAACATTTAATCTTTTGACTCTAAATTACTGTTGGATGTGAATTATGACTTTGTCAACTAAAATAAGTATGTTTAAAGTCCTTTCTGTGCCTGAAACGGGTCAAAATTGAAGCTTTTGAGTAAGCAAAACTCTGTAAAAATGGCAATTTGGTCACTGTGAGGATTTAAAAAGTGGTTATTCAACATGAGGCACGATCCAATTGACATTTTGAATCATTTTTGGTACAGTCCAAAAAATCAATTTTCGGATGAAAAACGATGACTCCGGACCTGTCGAACGATCCCAAAATGGTCTATAATGATGAAATTTTAACATTTAATCTTTTGACTCTAAATTACTGTTGGATGTGAATTATGACTTTGTCAACTAAAATAAGTGTGTTTAAAGTCATTTCTGTGCCTGAAACGGGTCAAAATTGAAGCTTTTGAGTAAGCAAAACTCTGTAAAAATGGCAATTTTGATCACTGTGAGGGTTTAAAAAGTGGTTATTCAAAATGAGGAACGATCCAATTGACATTTTGAATCATTTTTGGTACAGTCCAAAAAATCAATTTTCGGATGAAAAACGATGACTCCGGACCTGTCGAACGTTCCCAAAATGGTCTATAATGATGAAATTTTAACATTTAATCTTTTGACTCTAAATGACTGTTGGATGTGAATTATGACTTTGTCAACTAGAATAAGTGTGTTTAAAGTCATTTCTGTGCCTGAAACGGGTCAAAATGGAAGCTTTTGAGTAAGCAAAACTCTGTAAAAATGGCAATTTTGGTCACTGTGAGGGTTTAAAAAGTGGTTATTCAACATGAGGCATGATCCAATTGACATTTTGAATCATTTTTGGTACAGTCCAAGAAATCAATTTTCGGATGAAAAACGATGACTCCGGACCTGTCGAACATTCCCAAAATGGTCTATAATGATGAAATTTTAACATTTAATCTTTTGACTCTAAATGACTGTTGGATGTGAATTATGACTTTGTCAACTAGAATAAGTGTGTTTAAAGTCATTTCTGTGCCTGAAACGGGTCAAAATTGAAGCTTTTGAGTAAGCAAAACTCTGTAAAAATTGCAATTTTAGTCACTGTGAGGGTTTAAAAAATGGTTATTCAACATGAGGCACGATCCAATTGACATTTTGAATCATTTTTGGTACAGTCCAAAAAATCAATTTTCGGATGAAAAACGATGACTCCGGACCTGTCGAACGATCCCAAAATGGTCAATATGGATGAAATTTTAACATTTAATCTTTTGACTCTAAATGACTGTTGGATGTGAATTATGACTTTGTCAACTAAAATAAGTGTGTTTAAAGTCATTTCTGTGCCTGAAACGGGTCAAAATTGAAGCTTTTGAGTAAGCAAAACTCTGTAAAAATGGCAATTTTGATCACTGTGAGGGTTTAAAAAGTGGTTATTCAAAATGAGGAACGATCCAATTGACATTTTGAATCATTTTTGGTACAGTCCAAAAAATCAATTTTCGGATGAAAAACGATGACTCCGGATCTGTCGAACGTTCCCAAAATGGTCTATAATGATGAAATTTTAACATTTAATCTTTTGACTCTAAATGACTGTTGGATGTGAATTATGACTTTGTCAACTAGAATAAGTGTGTTTAAAGTCATTTCTGTGCCTGAAACGGGTCAAAATGGAAGCTTTTGAGTAAGCAAAACTCTGTAAAAATGGCAATTTTGGTCACTGTGAGGGTTTAAAAAGTGGTTATTCAACATGAGGCATGATCCAATTGACATTTTGAATCATTTTTGGTACAGTCCAAGAAATCAATTTTCGGATGAAAAACGATGACTCCGGACCTGTCGAACATTCCCAAAATGGTCTATAATGATGTAATTTTAACATTTAATC
Organism: Lissotriton vulgaris; assembly: GCF_964263255.1. Classification (NCBI taxonomy): domain Eukaryota; kingdom Metazoa; phylum Chordata; class Amphibia; order Caudata; family Salamandridae; genus Lissotriton; species Lissotriton vulgaris. Next base: position 824,018 of record NW_028252278.1, read on the forward strand.
TTTTGACTCTAAATGACTGTTGGATGTGAATTATGACTTTGTCAACTAGAATAAGTGTGTTTAAAGTCATTTCTGTGCCTGAAACGGGTCAAAATTGAAGCTTTTGAGTAAGCAAAACTCTGTAAAAATTGCAATTTTAGTCACTGTGAGGGTTTAAAAAATGGTTATTCAACATGAGGCACGATCCAATTGACATTTTGAATCATTTTTGGTACAGTCCAAAAAATCAATTTTCGGATGAAAAACGATGACTCCGGACCTGTCGAACGATCCCAAAATGGTCTATAATGATGAAATTTTAACATTTAATCTTTTGACTCTAAATTACTGTTGGATGTGAATTATGACTTTGTCAACTAAAATAAGTATGTTTAAAGTCCTTTCTGTGCCTGAAACGGGTCAAAATTGAAGCTTTTGAGTAAGCAAAACTCTGTAAAAATGGCAATTTTGGTCACTGTGAGGGTTTAAAAAGTGGTTATTGAACAGGAGGCATGATCCAATTGACATTTTGAATCATTTTTGGTACAGTCCAAAAAATCAATTTTCGGATGAAAAACGATGACTCCGGACCTGTCGAACGATCCCAAAATGGTCTATAATGATGAAATTTTAACATTTAATCTTTTGACTCTAAATTCCTGTTGGATGTGAATTATGACTTTGTCAACTAAAATAAGTATGTTTAAAGTCCTTTCTGTGCCTGAAACGGGTCAAAATTGAAGCTTTTGAGTAAGCAAAACTCTGTAAAAATGGCAATTTGGTCACTGTGAGGGTTTAAAAAGTGGTTATTCAACATGAGGCACGATCCAATTGACATTTTGAATCATTTTTGGTACAGTCCAAAAAATCATTTTTCGGATGAAAAACGATGACTCCGGACCTGTCGAACGATCCCAAAATGGTCTATAATGATGAAATTTTAACATTTAATCTTTTGACTCTAAATTACTGTTGGATGTGAATTATGACTTTGTCAACTAAAATAAGTGTGTTTAAAGTCATTTCTGTGCCTGAAACGGGTCAAAATTGAAGCTTTTGAGTAAGCAAAACTCTGTAAAAATGGCAATTTTGGTCACTGTGAGGGTTTGAAAAGTGGTTATTCAACATGAGGCATGATCCAATTGACATTTTGAATCATTTTTGGTACAGTCCAAAAAATCAATTTTCCGATGAAAAACGATGACTCCGGACCTGTCGAACGATCCCAAAATGGTCTATAATGATTGAAATTTTAACATTTAATCTTTTGACTCTAAATTACTGTTGGATGTGAATTATGACTTTGTCAACTAAAATAAGTATGTTTAAAGTCCTTTCTGTGCCTGAAACGGGTCAAAATTGAAGCTTTTGAGTAAGCAAAACTCTGTAAAAATGGCAATTTTGGTCACTGTGAGGGTTTAAAAAGTGGTTATTCAACATGAGGCACGATCCAATTGACATTTTGAATCATTTTTGGTACAGTCCAAAAAATCAATTTTCGGATGAAAAACGATGACTCCGGACCTGTCGAACGTTCCCAAAATGGTCTATAATGATGAAATTTTAACATTTAATCTTTTGACTCTAAATGACTGTTAGATGTGAATTATGACTGTCAAGTAGAATAAGTGTGTTTAAAGTCATTTCTGTGCCTGAAACGGGTCAAAATTGAAGATTTTGAGTAAGCAAAACTCTGTAAAAATGGCAATTTTAGTCACTGTGAGGGTTTAAAAAGTGGTTATTCAACATGAGGCACGATCCAATTGACATTTTGAATCATTTTTGGTACAGTCCAAAAAATCAATTTTCGGATGAAAAACGATGACTCCGGACCTGTCGAACTATCCCAAAATGCTCTATAATGATGAAATTTTAACATTTAATCTTTTGACTCTAAATGACTGTTGGATGTGAATTATGACTTTGTCAACTAAAATAAGTGTGTTTAAAGTCATTTCTGTGCCTGAAACGGGTGAAAATTAAAGCTTTTGAGTAAGCAAAACTCTGTAAAAATGGCAATTTTGGTCACTGTGAGGGTTTAAAAAGTGGTTATTCAAAATGAGGAACGATCCAATTGACATTTTGAATCATTTTTGGTACAGTCCAAAAAATCAATTTTCGGATGAAAAACGATGACTCCGGACCTGTCGAACGATCCCAAAATGGTCAATATGGATGAAATTTTAACATTTAATCTTTTGACTCTAAATGACTGTTGGATGTGAATTATGACTTTGTCAACTAAAATAAGTGTGTTTAAAGTCATTTCTGTGCCTGAAACGGGTCAAAATTGAAGCTTTTGAGTAAGCAAAACTCTGTAAAAATGGCAATTTTGATCACTGTGAGGGTTTAAAAAGTGGTTATTCAAAATGAGGAACGATCCAATTGACATTTTGAATCATTTTTGGTACAGTCCAAAAAATAAATTTTCGGATGAAAAACGATGACTCCGGACCTGTCGAACGATCCCAAAATGGTCTATAATGATGAAATTTTAACATTTAATCTTTTGACTCTAAATTACTGTTGGATGTGAATTATGACTTTGTCAACTAAAATAAGTATGTTTAAAGTCCTTTCTGTGCCTGAAACGGGTCAAAATTGAAGCTTTTGAGTAAGCAAAACTCTGTAAAAATGGCAATTTGGTCACTGTGAGGATTTAAAAAGTGGTTATTCAACATGAGGCACGATCCAATTGACATTTTGAATCATTTTTGGTACAGTCCAAAAAATCAATTTTCGGATGAAAAACGATGACTCCGGACCTGTCGAACGATCCCAAAATGGTCTATAATGATGAAATTTTAACATTTAATCTTTTGACTCTAAATTACTGTTGGATGTGAATTATGACTTTGTCAACTAAAATAAGTGTGTTTAAAGTCATTTCTGTGCCTGAAACGGGTCAAAATTGAAGCTTTTGAGTAAGCAAAACTCTGTAAAAATGGCAATTTTGGTCACTGTGAGGGTTTAAAAAGTGGTTATTCAACATGAGGCACGATCCAATTGACATTTTGAATCATTTTTGGTACAGTCCAAAAAATCAATTTTCGGATGAAAAACGATGACTCCGGACCTGTCGAACGATCCCAAATGGTCAATATGGATGAAATTTCAACATTTAATCTTTTGACTCTAAATGACTGTTGGATGTGAATTATGACTTTGTCAACTAAAATAAGTGTGTTTAAAGTCATTTCTGTGCCTGAAACGGTCAAAATTGAAGCTTTTGAGTAAGCAAAACTCTGTAAAAATGGCAATTTTAGTCACTGTGAGGGTTTAAAAAGTGGTTATTCAACATGAGGCACGATCCAATTGACATTTTGAATCATTTTTGGTACAGTCCAAAAAATCAATTTTCGGATGAAAAACGATGACTCCGGACCTGTCGAACTATCCCAAAATGCTCTATAATGATGAAATTTTAACATTTAATCTTTTGACTCTAAATGACTGTTGGATGTGAATTATGACTTTGTCAACTAAAATAAGTGTGTTTAAAGTCATTTCTGTGCCTGAAACGGGTGAAAATTAAAGCTTTTGAGTAAGCAAAACTCTGTAAAAATGGCAATTTTGGTCACTGTGAGGGTTTAAAAAGTGGTTATTCAAAATGAGGAACGATCCAATTGACATTTTGAATCATTTTTGGTACAGTCCAAAAAATCAATTTTCGGATGAAAAACGATGACTCCGGACCTGTCGAACGATCCCAAAATGGTCAATATGGATGAAATTTTAACATTTAATCTTTTGACTCTAAATGACTGTTGGATGTGAATTATGACTTTGTCAACTAAAATAAGTGTGTTTAAAGTCATTTCTGTGCCTGAAACGGGTCAAAATTGAAGCTTTTGAGTAAGCAAAACTCTGTAAAAATGGCAATTTTGATCACTGTGAGGGTTTAAAAAGTGGTTATTCAAAATGAGGAACGATCCAATTGACATTTTGAATCATTTTTGGTACAGTCCAAAAAATAAATTTTCGGATGAAAAACGATGACTCCGGACCTGTCGAACGATCCCAAAATGGTCTATAATGATGAAATTTTAACATTTAATCTTTTGACTCTAAATTACTGTTGGATGTGAATTATGACTTTGTCAACTAAAATAAGTATGTTTAAAGTCCTTTCTGTGCCTGAAACGGGTCAAAATTGAAGCTTTTGAGTAAGCAAAACTCTGTAAAAATGGCAATTTGGTCACTGTGAGGATTTAAAAAGTGGTTATTCAACATGAGGCACGATCCAATTGACATTTTGAATCATTTTTGGTACAGTCCAAAAAATCAATTTTCGGATGAAAAACGATGACTCCGGACCTGTCGAACGATCCCAAAATGGTCTATAATGATGAAATTTTAACATTTAATCTTTTGACTCTAAATTACTGTTGGATGTGAATTATGACTTTGTCAACTAAAATAAGTGTGTTTAAAGTCATTTCTGTGCCTGAAACGGGTCAAAATTGAAGCTTTTGAGTAAGCAAAACTCTGTAAAAATGGCAATTTTGATCACTGTGAGGGTTTAAAAAGTGGTTATTCAAAATGAGGAACGATCCAATTGACATTTTGAATCATTTTTGGTACAGTCCAAAAAATCAATTTTCGGATGAAAAACGATGACTCCGGACCTGTCGAACGTTCCCAAAATGGTCTATAATGATGAAATTTTAACATTTAATCTTTTGACTCTAAATGACTGTTGGATGTGAATTATGACTTTGTCAACTAGAATAAGTGTGTTTAAAGTCATTTCTGTGCCTGAAACGGGTCAAAATGGAAGCTTTTGAGTAAGCAAAACTCTGTAAAAATGGCAATTTTGGTCACTGTGAGGGTTTAAAAAGTGGTTATTCAACATGAGGCATGATCCAATTGACATTTTGAATCATTTTTGGTACAGTCCAAGAAATCAATTTTCGGATGAAAAACGATGACTCCGGACCTGTCGAACATTCCCAAAATGGTCTATAATGATGAAATTTTAACATTTAATCTTTTGACTCTAAATGACTGTTGGATGTGAATTATGACTTTGTCAACTAGAATAAGTGTGTTTAAAGTCATTTCTGTGCCTGAAACGGGTCAAAATTGAAGCTTTTGAGTAAGCAAAACTCTGTAAAAATTGCAATTTTAGTCACTGTGAGGGTTTAAAAAATGGTTATTCAACATGAGGCACGATCCAATTGACATTTTGAATCATTTTTGGTACAGTCCAAAAAATCAATTTTCGGATGAAAAACGATGACTCCGGACCTGTCGAACGATCCCAAAATGGTCAATATGGATGAAATTTTAACATTTAATCTTTTGACTCTAAATGACTGTTGGATGTGAATTATGACTTTGTCAACTAAAATAAGTGTGTTTAAAGTCATTTCTGTGCCTGAAACGGGTCAAAATTGAAGCTTTTGAGTAAGCAAAACTCTGTAAAAATGGCAATTTTGATCACTGTGAGGGTTTAAAAAGTGGTTATTCAAAATGAGGAACGATCCAATTGACATTTTGAATCATTTTTGGTACAGTCCAAAAAATCAATTTTCGGATGAAAAACGATGACTCCGGATCTGTCGAACGTTCCCAAAATGGTCTATAATGATGAAATTTTAACATTTAATCTTTTGACTCTAAATGACTGTTGGATGTGAATTATGACTTTGTCAACTAGAATAAGTGTGTTTAAAGTCATTTCTGTGCCTGAAACGGGTCAAAATGGAAGCTTTTGAGTAAGCAAAACTCTGTAAAAATGGCAATTTTGGTCACTGTGAGGGTTTAAAAAGTGGTTATTCAACATGAGGCATGATCCAATTGACATTTTGAATCATTTTTGGTACAGTCCAAGAAATCAATTTTCGGATGAAAAACGATGACTCCGGACCTGTCGAACATTCCCAAAATGGTCTATAATGATGTAATTTTAACATTTAATCTTTTGACTCTAAATGACTGTTGGATGTGAATTATGACTTTGTCAACTAGAATACGTGTGTTTAAAGTCATTTCTGTGCCTGAAACGGGTCAAAATTGAAGCTTTTGAGTAAGCAAAACTCTGTAAAAATTGCAATTTTAGTCACTGTGAGGGTTTAAAAAATGGTTATTCAACATGAGGCACGATCCAATTGACATTTTGAATCATTTTTGGTACAGTCCAAAAAATCAATTTTCGGATGAAAAACGATGACTCCGGACCTGTCGAACGATCCCAAAATGGTCTATAATGATGAAATTTTAACATTTAATCTTTTGACTCTAAATTACTGTTGGATGTGAATTATGACTTTGTCAACTAAAATAAGTATGTTTAAAGTCCTTTCTGTGCCTGAAACGGGTCAAAATTGAAGCTTTTGAGTAAGCAAAACTCTGTAAAAATGGCAATTTTGGTCACTGTGAGGGTTTAAAAAGTGGTTATTGAACAGGAGGCATGATCCAATTGACATTTTGAATCATTTTTGGTACAGTCCAAAAAATCAATTTTCGGATGAAAAACGATGACTCCGGACCTGTCGAACGATCCCAAAATGGTCTATAATGATGAAATTTTAACATTTAATCTTTTGACTCTAAATTCCTGTTGGATGTGAATTATGACTTTGTCAACTAAAATAAGTATGTTTAAAGTCCTTTCTGTGCCTGAAACGGGTCAAAATTGAAGCTTTTGAGTAAGCAAAACTCTGTAAAAATGGCAATTTGGTCACTGTGAGGGTTTAAAAAGTGGTTATTCAACATGAGGCACGATCCAATTGACATTTTGAATCATTTTTGGTACAGTCCAAAAAATCATTTTTCGGATGAAAAACGATGACTCCGGACCTGTCGAACGATCCCAAAATGGTCTATAATGATGAAATTTTAACATTTAATCTTTTGACTCTAAATTACTGTTGGATGTGAATTATGACTTTGTCAACTAAAATAAGTGTGTTTAAAGTCATTTCTGTGCCTGAAACGGGTCAAAATTGAAGCTTTTGAGTAAGCAAAACTCTGTAAAAATGGCAATTTTGGTCACTGTGAGGGTTTGAAAAGTGGTTATTCAACATGAGGCATGATCCAATTGACATTTTGAATCATTTTTGGTACAGTCCAAAAAATCAATTTTCCGATGAAAAACGATGACTCCGGACCTGTCGAACGATCCCAAAATGGTCTATAATGATGAAATTTTAACATTTAATCTTTTGACTCTAAATTACTGTTGGATGTGAATTATGACTTTGTCAACTAAAATAAGTATGTTTAAAGTCCTTTCTGTGCCTGAAACGGGTCAAAATTGAAGCTTTTGAGTAAGCAAAACTCTGTAAAAATGGCAATTTTGGTCACTGTGAGGGTTTAAAAAGTGGTTATTCAACATGAGGCACGATCCAATTGACATTTTGAATCATTTTTGGTACAGTCCAAAAAATCAATTTTCGGATGAAAAACGATGACTCCGGACCTGTCGAACGTTCCCAAAATGGTCTATAATGATGAAATTTTAACATTTAATCTTTTGACTCTAAATGACTGTTAGATGTGAATTATGACTGTCAAGTAGAATAAGTGTGTTTAAAGTCATTTCTGTGCCTGAAACGGGTCAAAATTGAAGATTTTGAGTAAGCAAAACTCTGTAAAAATGGCAATTTTAGTCACTGTGAGGGTTTAAAAAGTGGTTATTCAACATGAGGCACGATCCAATTGACATTTTGAATCATTTTTGGTACAGTCCAAAAAATCAATTTTCGGATGAAAAACGATGACTCCGGACCTGTCGAACTATCCCAAAATGCTCTATAATGATGAAATTTTAACATTTAATCTTTTGACTCTAAATGACTGTTGGATGTGAATTATGACTTTGTCAACTAAAATAAGTGTGTTTAAAGTCATTTCTGTGCCTGAAACGGGTGAAAATTAAAGCTTTTGAGTAAGCAAAACTCTGTAAAAATGGCAATTTTGGTCACTGTGAGGGTTTAAAAAGTGGTTATTCAAAATGAGGAACGATCCAATTGACATTTTGAATCATTTTTGGTACAGTCCAAAAAATCAATTTTCGGATGAAAAACGATGACTCCGGACCTGTCGAACGATCCCAAAATGGTCAATATGGATGACATTTTAACATTTAATCTTTTGACTCTAAATGACTGTTGGATGTGAATTATGACTTTGTCAACTAAAATAAGTGTGTTTAAAGTCATTTCTGTGCCTGAAACGGGTCAAAATTGAAGCTTTTGAGTAAGCAAAACTCTGTAAAAATGGCAATTTTGATCACTGTGAGGGTTTAAAAAGTGGTTATTCAAAATGAGGAACGATCCAATTGACATTTTGAATCATTTTTGGTACAGTCCAAAAAATAAATTTTCGGATGAAAAACGATGACTCCGGACCTGTCGAACGATCCCAAAATGGTCTATAATGATGAAATTTTAACATTTAATCTTTTGACTCTAAATTACTGTTGGATGTGAATTATGACTTTGTCAACTAAAATAAGTATGTTTAAAGTCCTTTCTGTGCCTGAAACGGGTCAAAATTGAAGCTTTTGAGTAAGCAAAACTCTGTAAAAATGGCAATTTGGTCACTGTGAGGATTTAAAAAGTGGTTATTCAACATGAGGCACGATCCAATTGACATTTTGAATCATTTTTGGTACAGTCCAAAAAATCAATTTTCGGATGAAAAACGATGACTCCGGACCTGTCGAACGATCCCAAAATGGTCTATAATGATGAAATTTTAACATTTAATCTTTTGACTCTAAATGACTGTTGGATGTGAATTATGACTTTGTCAACTAAAATAAGTGTGTTTAAAGTCCTTTCTGTGCCTGAAACGGGTCAAAATTGAAGCTTTTGAGTAAGCAAAACTCTGTAAAAATGGCAATTTGGTCACTGTGAGGATTTAAAAAGTGGTTATTCAACATGAGGCACGATCCAATTGACATTTTGAATCATTTTTGGTACAGTCCAAAAAATCAATTTTCGGATGAAAAACGATGACTCCGGACCTGTCGAACGATCCCAAAATGGTCTATAATGATGAAATTTTAACATTTAATCTTTTGACTCTAAATGACTGTTAGATGTGAATTATGACTGTCAAGTAGAATAAGTGTGTTTAAAGTCATTTCTGTGCCTGAAACGGGTCAAAATTGAAGATTTTGAGTAAGCAAAACTCTGTAAAAATGGCAATTTTAGTCACTGTGAGGGTTTAAAAAGTGGTTATTCAACATGAGGCACGATCCAATTGACATTTTGAATCATTTTTGGTACAGTCCAAAAAATCAATTTTCGGATGAAAAACGATGACTCCGGACCTGTCGAACGATCCCAAATGGTCAATATGGATGAAATTTCAACATTTAATCTTTTGACTCTAAATGACTGTTGGATGTGAATTATGACTTTGTCAACTAAAATAAGTGTGTTTAAAGTCATTTCTGTGCCTGAAACGGTCAAAATTGAAGCTTTTGAGTAAGCAAAACTCTGTAAAAATGGCAATTTTAGTCACTGTGAGGGTTTAAAAAGTGGTTATTCAACATGAGGCACGATCCAATTGACATTTTGAATCATTTTTGGTACAGTCCAAAAAATCAATTTTCGGATGAAAAACGATGACTCCGGACCTGTCGAACTATCCCAAAATGCTCTATAATGATGAAATTTTAACATTTAATCTTTTGACTCTAAATGACTGTTGGATGTGAATTATGACTTTGTCAACTAAAATAAGTGTGTTTAAAGTCATTTCTGTGCCTGAAACGGGTGAAAATTAAAGCTTTTGAGTAAGCAAAACTCTGTAAAAATGGCAATTTTGGTCACTGTGAGGGTTTAAAAAGTGGTTATTCAAAATGAGGAACGATCCAATTGACATTTTGAATCATTTTTGGTACAGTCCAAAAAATCAATTTTCGGATGAAAAACGATGACTCCGGACCTGTCGAACGATCCCAAAATGGTCAATATGGATGAAATTTTAACATTTAATCTTTTGACTCTAAATGACTGTTGGATGTGAATTATGACTTTGTCAACTAAAATAAGTGTGTTTAAAGTCATTTCTGTGCCTGAAACGGGTCAAAATTGAAGCTTTTGAGTAAGCAAAACTCTGTAAAAATGGCAATTTTGATCACTGTGAGGGTTTAAAAAGTGGTTATTCAAAATGAGGAACCATCCAATTGACATTTTGAATCATTTTTGGTACAGTCCAAAAAATAAATTTTCGGATGAAAAACGATGACTCCGGACCTGTCGAACGATCCCAAAATGGTCTATAATGATGAAATTTTAACATTTAATCTTTTGACTCTAAATTACTGTTGGATGTGAATTATGACTTTGTCAACTAAAATAAGTATGTTTAAAGTCCTTTCTGTGCCTGAAACGGGTCAAAATTGAAGCTTTTGAGTAAGCAAAACTCTGTAAAAATGGCAATTTGGTCACTGTGAGGATTTAAAAAGTGGTTATTCAACATGAGGCACGATCCAATTGACATTTTGAATCATTTTTGGTACAGTCCAAAAAATCAATTTTCGGATGAAAAACGATGACTCCGGACCTGTCGAACGATCCCAAAATGGTCTATAATGATGAAATTTTAACATTTAATCTTTTGACTCTAAATTACTGTTGGATGTGAATTATGACTTTGTCAACTAAAATAAGTGTGTTTAAAGTCATTTCTGTGCCTGAAACGGGTCAAAATTGAAGCTTTTGAGTAAGCAAAACTCTGTAAAAATGGCAATTTTGGTCACTGTGAGGGTTTGAAAAGTGGTTATTCAAAATGAGGCATGATCCAATTGACATTTTGAATCATTTTTGGTACAGTCCAAAAAATCAATTTTCCGATGAAAAACGATGACTCCGGACCTGTCGAACGATCCCAAAATGGTCTATAATGATGAAATTTTAACATTTAATCTTTTGACTCTGAATTACTGTTGGATGTGAATTATGACTTTGTCAACTAAAATAAGTATGTTTAAAGTCCTTTCTGTGCCTGAAACGGGTCAAAATTGAAGCTTTTGAGTAAGCAAAACTCTGTAAAAATGGCAATTTTGGTCACTGTGAGGGTTTAAAAAGTGGTTATTCAACATGAGGCACGATCCAATTGACATTTTGAATCATTTTTGGTACAGTCCAAAAAATCAATTTTCGGATGAAAAACGATGACTCCGGACCTGTCGAACGTTCCCAAAATGGTCTATAATGATGAAATTTTAACATTTAATCTTTTGACTCTAAATGACTGTTAGATGTGAATTATGACTGTCAAGTAGAATAAGTGTGTTTAAAGTCATTTCTGTGCCTGAAACGGGTCAAAATTGAAGATTTTGAGTAAGCAAAACTCTGTAAAAATGGCAATTTTAGTCACTGTGAGGGTTTAAAAAGTGGTTATTCAACATGAGGCACGATCCAATTGACATTTTGAATCATTTTTGGTACAGTCCAAAAAATCAATTTTCGGATGAAAAACGATGACTCCGGACCTGTCGAACGATCCCAAATGGTCAATATGGATGAAATTTCAACATTTAATCTTTTGACTCTAAATGACTGTTGGATGTGAATTATGACTTTGTCAACTAAAATAAGTGTGTTTAAAGTCATTTCTGTGCCTGAAACGGTCAAAATTGAAGCTTTTGAGTAAGCAAAACTCTGTAAAAATGGCAATTTTAGTCACTGTGAGGGTTTAAAAAGTGGTTATTCAACATGAGGCACGATCCAATTGACATTTTGAATCATTTTTGGTACAGTCCAAAAAATCAATTTTCGGATGAAAAACGATGACTCCGGACCTGTCGAACTATCCCAAAATGCTCTATAATGATGAAATTTTAACATTTAATCTTTTGACTCTAAATGACTGTTGGATGTGAATTATGACTTTGTCAACTAAAATAAGTGTGTTTAAAGTCATTTCTGTGCCTGAAACGGGTCAAAATTAAAGCTTTTGAGTAAGCAAAACTCTGTAAAAATGGCAATTTTGGTCACTGTGAGGGTTTAAAAAGTGGTTATTCAACACGAGGCACGATCCAATTGACATTTTGAATCATTTTTGGTACAGTCCAAAAAATCAATTTTCGGATGAAAAACGATGACTCCGGACCTGTCGAACGATCCCAAAATGGTCTATAATGATGAGATTTTAACATTTATTCTTTTGACTCTAAATGACTGTTGGATGTGAATTATGACTTTGTCAACTAAAATAAGTGTGTTTAAAGTCATTTCTGTGCCTGAAACGGGTCAAAATTGAAGCTTTTGAGTAAGCAAAACTCTGTAAAAATGGCAATTTTGGTCACTGTGAGGGTTTAAAAAGTGGTTATTCAACATGAGGCACGATCCAATTGACATTTTGAATCATTTTTGGTACAGGACAAAAAATTCAATTTTCGGATGAAAAACGATGACTCCGGACCTGTCGAACGATCCCAAAATGGTCTATAATGATGACATTTTAACATTTAATCTTTTGACTCTAAATGACTGTTGGATGTGAATTATGACTTTGTCAACTAAAATAAGTGTGTTTAAAGTCATTTCTGTGCCTTAAACGGGTCAAAATTGAAGCTTTTGAGTAAGCAAAACTCTGTAAAAATGGCAATTTTGGTCACTGTGAGGGTTTAAAAAGTGGTTATTCAACATGAGGCACGATCCAATTGACATTTTGAATCATTTTTGGTACAGTCCAAAAAATCAATTTTCGGATGAAAAACGATGACTCCGGACCTGTCGAACGATCCCAAAATGGTCTATAATGATGAAATTTTAACATTTAATCTTTTGACTCTAAATTACTGTTGGATGTGAATTATGACTTTGTCAACTAAAATAAGTGTGTTTAAAGTCATTTCTGTGCCTGAAACGGGTCAAAATTGAAGCTTTTGAGTAAGCAAAACTCTGTAAAAATGGCAATTTTGGTCACTGTGAGGGTTTGAAAAGTGGTTATTCAACATGAGGCATGATCCAATTGACATTTTGAATCATTTTTGGTACAGTCCAAAAAATCAATTTTCCGATGAAAAACGATGACTCCGGACCTGTCGAACATTCACAAAATGGTCTATAATGATGAAATTTTAACATTTAATCTTTTGACTCTAAATTACTGTTGGATGTGAATTATGACTTTGTCAACTAAAATAAGTATGTTTAAAGTCCTTTCTGTGCCTGAAACGGGTCAAAATTGAAGCTTTTGAGTAAGCAAAACTCTGTAAAAATGGCAATTTTGGTCACTGTGAGGGTTTAAAAAGTGGTTATTCAACATGAGGCACGATCCAATTGACATTTTGAATCATTTTTGGTACAGTCCAAAAAATCAATTTTCGGATGAAAAACGATGACTCCGGACCTGTCGAACGTTCCCAAAATGGTCTATAATGATGAAATTTTAACATTTAATCTTTTGACTCTAAATGACTGTTAGATGTGAATTATGACTGTCAACTAGAATAAGTGTGTTTAAAGTCATTTCTGTGCCTGAAACGGGTCAAAATTGAAGATTTTGAGTAAGCAAAACTCTGTAAAAATGGCAATTTTGGTCACTGTGAGGGTTTAAAAAGTGGTTATTCAACATGAGGCACGATCCAATTGACATTTTGAATCATTTTTGGTACAGTCCAAAAAATCAATTTTCGGATGAAAAACGATGACTCCGGACCTGTCGAACGATCCCAAATGGTCAATATGGATGAAATTTCAACATTTAATCTTTTGACTCTAAATGACTGTTGGATGTGAATTATGACTTTTTCAACTAAAATAAGTGTGTTTAAAGTCATTTCTGTGCCTGAAACGGGTCAAAATTGAAGCTTTTGAGTAAGCAAAACTCTGTAAAAATGGCAATTTTGGTCACTGTGAGGGTTTAAAAAGTGGTTATTCAACATGAGGCACAATCCAATTGACATTTTGAATCATTTTTGGTACACTCCAAAAAAATCAATTTTCGGATGAAAAACGATGACTCCGGACCTGTCGAACGATCCCAAAATGGTCAATATGGATGAAATTTTAACATTTAATCTTTTGACTCTAAATGACTGTTGGATGTGAATTATGACTTTGTCAACTAAAATACATGTGTTTAAAGTCATTTCTGTGCCTGAAACGGGTCAAAATTGAAGCTTTTGAGTAAGCAAAACTCTGTAAAAATGGCAATTTTGGTCACTATGAGGGTTTAAAAAGTGGTTATTCAACATGAGGCATGATCCAATTGACATTTTGAATAATTTTTGGTACAGTCCAAAAAATCAATTTTCGGATGAAAAATGATGACTCCGGACCTGTCGAACATTCCCAAAATGGTCTATAATGATGAAATTTTAACATTTAATCTTTTGACTCTAAATGACTGTTGGATGTGAATTATGACTTTGTCAACTAGAATAAGTGTGTTTAAAGTCATTTCTGTGCCTGAAACGGGTCAAAATTGAAGCTTTTGAGTAAGCAAAACTCTGTAAAAATTGCAATTTTAGTCACTGTGAGGGTTTAAAAAGTGGTTATTCAACATGAGGCACGATCCAATTGACATTTTGAATCATTTTTGGTACAGTCCAAAAAATCAATTTTCGGATGAAAAACGATGACTCCGGACCTGTCGAACGATCCCAAAATGGTCAATATGGATGAAATTTTAACATTTAATCTTTTGACTCTAAATGACTGTTGGATGTGAATTATGACTTTGTCAACTAAAATAAGTGTGTTTAAAGTCATTTCTGTGCCTGAAACGGATCAAAATTGAAGCTTTTGAGTAAGCAAAACTCTGTAAAAATGGCAATTTTGATCACTGTGAGGGTTTAAAAAGTGGTTATTCAAAATGAGGAACGATCCAATTGACATTTTGAATCATTTTTGGTACAGTCCAAAAAATCAATTTTCGGATGAAAAACGATGACTCCGGATCTGTCGAACGTTCCCAAAATGGTCTATAATGATGAAATTTTAACATTTAATCTTTTGACTCTAAATGACTGTTGGATGTGAATTATGACTTTGTCAACTAGAATAAGTGTGTTTAAAGTCATTTCTGTGCCTGAAACGGGTCAAAATGGAAGCTTTTGAGTAAGCAAAACTCTGTAAAAATGGCAATTTTGGTCACTGTGAGGGTTTAAAAAGTGGTTATTCAACATGGGGCATGATCCAATTGACATTTTGAATCATTTTTGGTACAGTCCAAGAAATCAATTTTCGGATGAAAAACGATGACTCCGGACCTGTCGAACATTCCCAAAATGGTCTATAATGATGAAATTTTAACATTTAATGTTTTGACTCTAAATGACTGTTGGATGTGAATTATGACTTTGTCAACTAGAATAAGTGTGTTTAAAGTCATTTCTGTGCCTGAAACGGGTCAAAATTGAAGCTTTTGAGTAAGCAAAACTCTGTAAAAATTGCAATTTTAGTCACTGTGAGGGTTTAAAAAATGGTTATTCAACATGAGGCACGATCCAATTGACATTTTGAATCATTTTTGGTACAGTCCAAAAAATCAATTTTCGGATGAAAAACGATGACTCCGGACCTGTCGAACGATCCCAAAATGGTCAATATGGATGAAATTTTAACATTTAATCTTTTGACTCTAAATGACTGTTGGATGTGAATTATGACTTTGTCAACTAAAATAAGTGTGTTTAAAGTCATTTCTGTGCCTGAAACGGGTCAAAATTGAAGCTTTTGAGTAAGCAAAACTCTGTAAAAATGGCAATTTTGATCACTGTGAGGGTTTAAAAAGTGGTTATTCAAAATGAGGAACGATCCAATTGACATTTTGAATCATTTTTGGTACAGTCCAAAAAATCAATTTTCGGATGAAAAACGATGACTCCGGACCTGTCGAACGATCCCAAAATGGTCTATAATGATGAAATTTTAACATTTAATCTTTTGACTCTAAATTACTGTTGGATGTGAATTATGACTTTGTCAACTAAAATAAGTATGTTTAAAGTCCTTTCTGTGCCTGAAACGGGTCAAAATTGAAGCTTTTGAGTAAGCAAAACTCTGTAAAAATGGCAATTTTGGTCACTGTGAGGGTTTAAAAAGTGGTTATTCAACAGGAGGCATGATCCAATTGACATTTTGAATCATTTTTGGTACAGTCCAAAAAATCAATTTTCGGATGAAAAACGATGACTCCGGACCTGTCGAACGATCCCAAAATGGTCTATAATGATGAAATTTTAACATTTAATCTTTTGACTCTAAATTCCTGTTGGATGTGAATTATGACTTTGTCAACTAAAATAAGTATGTTTAAAGTCCTTTCTGTGCCTGAAACGGGTCAAAATTGAAGCTTTTGAGTAAGCAAAACTCTGTAAAAATGGCAATTTGGTCACTGTGAGGGTTTAAAAAGTGGTTATTCAACATGAGGCACGATCCAATTGACATTTTGAATCATTTTTGGTACAGTCCAAAAAATCAATTTTTTCGGATGAAAAACGATGACTCCGGACCTGTCGAACGATCCCAAAATGGTCTATAATGATGAAATTTTAACATTTAATCTTTTGACTCTAAATTACTGTTGGATGTGAATTATGACTTTGTCAACTAAAATAAGTGTGTTTAAAGTCCTTTCTGTGCCTGAAACGGGTCAAAATTGAAGCTTTTGAGTAAGCAAAACTCTGTAAAAATGGCAATTTTGGTCACTGTGAGGGTTTAAAAAGTGGTTATTCAACAGGAGGCATGATCCAATTGACATTTTGAATCATTTTTGGTACAGTCCAAAAAATCAATTTTCGGATGAAAAACGATGACTCCGGACCTGTCGAACGATCCCAAAATGGTCAATATGGATGAAATTTTAACATTTATTCTTTTGACTCTAAATGACTGTTGGATGTGAATTATGACTTTGTCAACTAAAATAAGTGTGTTTAAAGTCATTTCTGTGCCTGAAACGGGTCAAAATTGAAGCTTTTGAGTAAGCAAAACTCTGTAAAAATGGCAATTTTGGTCACTGTGAGGGTTTGAAAAGTGGTTATTCAACATGAGGCATGATCCAATTGACATTTTGAATCATTTTTGGTACAGTCCAAAAAATCAATTTTCCGATGAAAAACGATGACTCCGGACCTGTCGAACGATCCCAAAATGGTCTATAATGATGAAATTTTAACATTTAATCTTTTGACTCTAAATTACTGTTGGATGTGAATTATGACTTTGTCAACTAAAATAAGTATGTTTAAAGTCCTTTCTGTGCCTGAAACGGGTCAAAATTGAAGCTTTTGAGTAAGCAAAACTCTGTAAAAATTGCAATTTTGGTCACTGTGAGGGTTTAAAAAGTGGTTATTCAACATGAGGCACGATCCAATTGACATTTTGAATCATTTTTGGTACAGTCCAAAAAATCAATTTTCGGATGAAAAACGATGACTCCGGACCTGTCGAACGTTCCCAAAATGGTCTATAATGATGAAATTTTAACATTTAATCTTTTGACTCTAAATGACTGTTAGATGTGAATTATGACTGTCAAGTAGAATAAGTGTGTTTAAAGTCATTTCTGTGCCTGAAACGGGTCAAAATTGAAGATTTTGAGTAAGCAAAACTCTGTAAAAATGGCAATTTTAGTCACTGTGAGGGTTTAAAAAGTGGTTATTCAACATGAGGCACGATCCAATTGACATTTTGAATCATTTTTGGTACAGTCCAAAAAATCAATTTTCGGATGAAAAACGATGACTCCGGACCTGTCGAACGATCCCAAATGGTCAATATGGATGAAATTTCAACATTTAATCTTTTGACTCTAAATGATTGTTGGATGTGAATTATGACTTTGTCAACTAAAATAAGTGTGTTTAAAGTCATTTCTGTGCCTGAAACGGTCAAAATTGAAGCTTTTGAGTAAGCAAAACTCTGTAAAAATGGCAATTTTAGTCACTGTGAGGGTTTAAAAAGTGGTTATTCAACATGAGGCACGATCCAATTGACATTTTGAATCATTTTTGGTACAGTCCAAAAAATCAATTTTCGGATGAAAAACGATGACTCCGGACCTGTCGAACTATCCCAAAATGCTCTATAATGATGAAATTTTAACATTTAATCTTTTGACTCTAAATGACTGTTGGATGTGAATTATGACTTTGTCAACTAAAATAAGTGTGTTTAAAGTCATTTCTGTGCCTGAAACGGGTGAAAATTAAAGCTTTTGAGTAAGCAAAACTCTGTAAAAATGGCAATTTTGGTCACTGTGAGGGTTTAAAAAGTGGTTATTCAACATGGGGCATGATCCAATTGACATTTTGAATCATTTTTGGTACAGTCCAAGAAATCAATTTTCGGATGAAAAACGATGACTCCGGACCTGTCGAACATTCCCAAAATGGTCTATAATGATGAAATTTTAACATTTAATGTTTTGACTCTAAATGACTGTTGGATGTGAATTATGACTTTGTCAACTAGAATAAGTGTGTTTAAAGTCATTTCTGTGCCTGAAACGGGTCAAAATTGAAGCTTTTGAGTAAGCAAAACTCTGTAAAAATTGCAATTTTAGTCACTGTGAGGGTTTAAAAAATGGTTATTCAACATGAGGCACGATCCAATTGACATTTTGAATCATTTTTGGTACAGTCCAAAAAATCAATTTTCGGATGAAAAACGATGACTCCGGACCTGTCGAACGATCCCAAAATGGTCAATATGGATGAAATTTTAACATTTAATCTTTTGACTCTAAATGACTGTTGGATGTGAATTATGACTTTGTCAACTAAAATAAGTGTGTTTAAAGTCATTTCTGTGCCTGAAACGGGTCAAAATTGAAGCTTTTGAGTAAGCAAAACTCTGTAAAAATGGCAATTTTGATCACTGTGAGGGTTTAAAAAGTGGTTATTCAAAATGAGGAACGATCCAATTGACATTTTGAATCATTTTTGGTACAGTCCAAAAAATCAATTTTCGGATGAAAAACGATGACTCCGGACCTGTCGAACGATCCCAAAATGGTCTATAATGATGAAATTTTAACATTTAATCTTTTGACTCTAAATTACTGTTGGATGTGAATTATGACTTTGTCAACTAAAATAAGTATGTTTAAAGTCCTTTCTGTGCCTGAAACGGGTCAAAATTGAAGCTTTTGAGTAAGCAAAACTCTGTAAAAATGGCAATTTTGGTCACTGTGAGGGTTTAAAAAGTGGTTATTCAACAGGAGGCATGATCCAATTGACATTTTGAATCATTTTTGGTACAGTCCAAAAAATCAATTTTCGGATGAAAAACGATGACTCCGGACCTGTCGAACGATCCCAAAATGGTCTATAATGATGAAATTTTAACATTTAATCTTTTGACTCTAAATTCCTGTTGGATGTGAATTATGACTTTGTCAACTAAAATAAGTATGTTTAAAGTCCTTTCTGTGCCTGAAACGGGTCAAAATTGAAGCTTTTGAGTAAGCAAAACTCTGTAAAAATGGCAATTTGGTCACTGTGAGGGTTTAAAAAGTGGTTATTCAACATGAGGCACGATCCAATTGACATTTTGAATCATTTTTGGTACAGTCCAAAAAATCAATTTTTTCGGATGAAAAACGATGACTCCGGACCTGTCGAACGATCCCAAAATGGTCTATAATGATGAAATTTTAACAGTTAATCTTTTGACTCTAAATTACTGTTGGATGTGAATTATGACTTTGTCAACTAAAATAAGTGTGTTTAAAGTCCTTTCTGTGCCTGAAACGGGTCAAAATTGAAGCTTTTGAGTAAGCAAAACTCTGTAAAAATGGCAATTTTGGTCACTGTGAGGGTTTAAAAAGTGGTTATTCAACAGGAGGCATGATCCAATTGACATTTTGAATCATTTTTGGTACAGTCCAAAAAATCAATTTTCGGATGAAAAACGATGACTCCGGACCTGTCGAACGATCCCAAAATGGTCAATATGGATGAAATTTTAACATTTATTCTTTTGACTCTAAATGACTGTTGGATGTGAATTATGACTTTGTCAACTAAAATAAGTGTGTTTAAAGTCATTTCTGTGCCTGAAACGGGTCAAAATTGAAGCTTTTGAGTAAGCAAAACTCTGTAAAAATGGCAATTTTGGTCACTGTGAGGGTTTGAAAAGTGGTTATTCAACATGAGGCATGATCCAATTGACATTTTGAATCATTTTTGGTACAGTCCAAAAAATCAATTTTCCGATGAAAAACGATGACTCCGGACCTGTCGAACGATCCCAAAATGGTCTATAATGATGAAATTTTAACATTTAATCTTTTGACTCTAAATTACTGTTGGATGTGAATTATGACTTTGTCAACTAAAATAAGTATGTTTAAAGTCCTTTCTGTGCCTGAAACGGGTCAAAATTGAAGCTTTTGAGTAAGCAAAACTCTGTAAAAATTGCAATTTTGGTCACTGTGAGGGTTTAAAAAGTGGTTATTCAACATGAGGCACGATCCAATTGACATTTTGAATCATTTTTGGTACAGTCCAAAAAATCAATTTTCGGATGAAAAACGATGACTCCGGACCTGTCGAACGTTCCCAAAATGGTCTATAATGATGAAATTTTAACATTTAATCTTTTGACTCTAAATGACTGTTAGATGTGAATTATGACTGTCAAGTAGAATAAGTGTGTTTAAAGTCATTTCTGTGCCTGAAACGGGTCAAAATTGAAGATTTTGAGTAAGCAAAACTCTGTAAAAATGGCAATTTTAGTCACTGTGAGGGTTTAAAAAGTGGTTATTCAACATGAGGCACGATCCAATTGACATTTTGAATCATTTTTGGTACAGTCCAAAAAATCAATTTTCGGATGAAAAACGATGACTCCGGACCTGTCGAACGATCCCAAATGGTCAATATGGATGAAATTTCAACATTTAATCTTTTGACTCTAAATGATTGTTGGATGTGAATTATGACTTTGTCAACTAAAATAAGTGTGTTTAAAGTCATTTCTGTGCCTGAAACGGTCAAAATTGAAGCTTTTGAGTAAGCAAAACTCTGTAAAAATGGCAATTTTAGTCACTGTGAGGGTTTAAAAAGTGGTTATTCAACATGAGGCACGATCCAATTGACATTTTGAATCATTTTTGGTACAGTCCAAAAAATCAATTTTCGGATGAAAAACGATGACTCCGGACCTGTCGAACTATCCCAAAATGCTCTATAATGATGAAATTTTAACATTTAATCTTTTGACTCTAAATGACTGTTGGATGTGAATTATGACTTTGTCAACTAAAATAAGTGTGTTTAAAGTCATTTCTGTGCCTGAAACGGGTGAAAATTAAAGCTTTTGAGTAAGCAAAACTCTGTAAAAATGGCAATTTTGGTCACTGTGAGGGTTTAAAAAGTGGTTATTCAAAATGAGGAACGATCCAATTGACATTTTGAATCATTTTTGGTACAGTCCAAAAAATCAATTTTCGGATGAAAAACGATGACTCCGGACCTGTCGAACGATCCCAAAATGGTCAATATGGATGAAATTTTAACATTTAATCTTTTGACTCTAAATGACTGTTGGATGTGAATTATGACTTTGTCAACTAAAATAAGTGTGTTTAAAGTCATTTCTGTGCCTGAAACGGGTCAAAATTGAAGCTTTTGAGTAAGCAAAACTCTGTAAAAATGGCAATTTTGATCACTGTGAGGGTTTAAAAAGTGGTTATTCAAAATGAGGAACGATCCAATTGACATTTTGAATCATTTTTGGTACAGTCCAAAAAATAAATTTTCGGATGAAAAACGATGACTCCGGACCTGTCGAACGATCCCAAAATGGTCTATAATGATGAAATTTTAACATTTAATCTTTTGACTCTAAATTACTGTTGGATGTGAATTATGACTTTGTCAACTAAAATAAGTATGTTTAAAGTCCTTTCTGTGCCTGAAACGGGTCAAAATTGAAGCTTTTGAGTAAGCAAAACTCTGTAAAAATGGCAATTTGGTCACTGTGAGGGTTTAAAAAGTGGTTATTCAACATGAGGCACGATCCAATTGACATTTTGAATCATTTTTGGTACAGTCCAAAAAATCAATTTTCGGATGAAAAACGATGACTCCGGACCTGTCGAACGATCCCAAAATGGTCTATAATGATGAAATTTTAACATTTAATCTTTTGACTCTAAATTACTGTTGGATGTGAATTATGACTTTGTCAACTAAAATAAGTGTGTTTAAAGTCATTTCTGTGCCTGAAACGGGTCAAAATTGAAGCTTTTGAGTAAGCAAAACTCTGTAAAAATGGCAATTTTGGTCACTGTGAGGGTTTGAAAAGTGGTTATTCAAAATGAGGCATGATCCAATTGACATTTTGAATCATTTTTGGTACAGTCCAAAAAATCAATTTTCCGATGAAAAACGATGACTCCGGACCTGTCGAACGATCCCAAAATGGTCTATAATGATGAAATTTTAACATTTAATCTTTTGACTCTGAATTACTGTTGGATGTGAATTATGACTTTGTCAACTAAAATAAGTATGTTTAAAGTCCTTTCTGTGCCTGAAACGGGTCAAAATTGAAGCTTTTGAGTAAGCAAAACTCTGTAAAAATGGCAATTTTGGTCACTGTGAGGGTTTAAAAAGTGGTTATTCAACATGAGGCACGATCCAATTGACATTTTGAATCATTTTTGGTACAGTCCAAAAAATCAATTTTCGGATGAAAAACGATGACTCCGGACCTGTCGAACGTTCCCAAAATGGTCTATAATGATGAAATTTTAACATTTAATCTTTTGACTCTAAATGACTGTTAGATGTGAATTATGACTGTCAAGTAGAATAAGTGTGTTTAAAGTCATTTCTTTGCCTGAAACGGGTCAAAATTGAAGATTTTGAGTAAGCAAAACTCTGTAAAAATGGCAATTTTAGTCACTGTGAGGGTTTAAAAAGTGGTTATTCAACATGAGGCACGATCCAATTGACATTTTGAATCATTTTTGGTACAGTCCAAAAAATCAATTTTCGGATGAAAAACGATGACTCCGGACCTGTCGAACGATCCCAAATGGTCAATATGGATGAAATTTCAACATTTAATCTTTTGACTCTAAATGACTGTTGGATGTGAATTATGACTTTGTCAACTAAAATAAGTGTGTTTAAAGTCATTTCTGTGCCTGAAACGGTCAAAATTGAAGCTTTTGAGTAAGCAAAACTCTGTAAAAATGGCAATTTTAGTCACTGTGAGGGTTTAAAAAGTGGTTATTCAACATGAGGCACGATCCAATTGACATTTTGAATCATTTTTGGTACAGTCCAAAAAATCAATTTTCGGATGAAAAACGATGACTCCGGACCTGTCGAACTATTCCAAAATGCTCTATAATGATGAAATTTTAACATTTAATCTTTTGACTCTAAATGACTGTTGGATGTGAAGTCTGACTTTGTCAACTAAAATAAGTGTGTTTAAAGTCATTTCTGTGCCTGAAACGGGTCAAAATTAAAGCTTTTGAGTAAGCAAAACTCTGTAAAAATGGCAATTTTGGTCACTGTGAGGGTTTAAAAAGTGGTTATTCAACACGAGGCACGATCCAATTGACATTTTGAATCATTTTTGGTACAGTCCAAAAAATCAATTTTCGGATGAAAAACGATGACTCCGGACCTGTCGAACGATCCCAAAATGGTCTATAATGATGAGATTTTAACATTTATTCTTTTGACTCTAAATGACTGTTGGATGTGAATTATGACTTTGTCAACTAAAATAAGTGTGTTTAAAGTCATTTCTGTGCCTGAAACGGGTCAAAATTGAAGCTTTTGAGTAAGCAAAACTCTGTAAAAATGGCAATTTTGGTCACTGTGAGGTTTTAAAAAGTGGTTATTCAACATGAGGCACGATCCAATTGACATTTTGAATCATTTTTGGTACAGGACAAAAAATTAAATTTTCGGATGAAAAACGATGACTCCGGACCTGTCGAACGATCCCAAAATGGTCTATAATGATGACATTTTAACATTTAATCTTTTGACTCTAAATGACTGTTGGATGTGAATTATGACTTTGTCAACTAAAATAAGTGTGTTTAAAGTCATTTCTGTGCCTTAAACGGGTCAAAATTGAAGCTTTTGAGTAAGCAAAACTCTGTAAAAATGGCAATTTTGGTCACTGTGAGGGTTTAAAAAGTGGTTATTCAACATGAGGCACAATCCAATTAACATTTTGAATCATTTTTGGTACAGTCCAAAAAATCAATTTTCGGATGAAAAACGATGACTCCGGACCTGTCGAACGATCCCAAAATGGTCTATAATGATGAAATTTTAACATTTAATCTTTTGACTCTAAATTACTGTTGGATGTGAATTATGACTTTGTCAACTAAAATAAGTGTGTTTAAAGTCATTTCTGTGCCTGAAACGGGTCAAAATTGAAGCTTTTGAGTAAGCAAAACTCTGTAAAAATGGCAATTTTGGTCACTGTGAGGGTTTGAAAAGTGGTTATTCAACATGAGGCATGATCCAATTGACATTTTGAATCATTTTTGGTACAGTCCAAAAAATCAATTTTCCGATGAAAAACGATGACTCCGGACCTGTCGAACATTCACAAAATGGTCTATAATGATGAAATTTTAACATTTAATCTTTTGACTCTAAATTACTGTTGGATGTGAATTATGACTTTGTCAACTAAAATAAGTATGTTTAAAGTCCTTTCTGTGCCTGAAACGGGTCAAAATTGAAGCTTTTGAGTAAGCAAAACTCTGTAAAAATGGCAATTTTGGTCACTGTGAGGGTTTAAAAAGTGGTTATTCAACATGAGGCACGATCCAATTGACATTTTGAATCATTTTTGGTACAGTCCAAAAAATCAATTTTCGGATGAAAAACGATGACTCCGGACCTGTCGAACGATCCCAAAATGGTCAATAATGATGAAATTTTAACATTTAATCTTTTGACTCTAAATTACTGTTGGATGTGAATTATGACTTTGTCAACTAAAATAAGTATGTTTAAAGTCCTTTCTGTGCCTGAAACGGGTCAAAATTGAAGCTTTTGAGTAAGCAAAACTCTGTAAAAATGGCAATTTTGGTCACTGTGAGGGTTTAAAAAGTGGTTATTCAACATGAGGCACGATCCAATTGACATTTTGAATCATTTTTGGTACAGTCCAAAAAATCAATTTTCGGATGAAAAACGATGACTCCGGACCTGTCGAACGATCCCAAAATGGTCAATATGGATGAAATTTTAACATTTAATCTTTTGACTCTAAATGACTGTTGGATGTGAATTATGACTTTGTCAACTAAAATACGTGTGTTTAAAGTCATTTCTGTGCCTGAAACGGGTCAAAATTGAAGCTTTTGAGTAAGCAAAACTCTGTAAAAATGGCAATTTTGGTCACTGTGAGGGTTTAAAAAGTGGTTATTCAACATGAGGCATGATCCAATTGACATTTTGAATAATTTTTGGTACAGTCCAAAAAATCAATTTTCGGATGAAAAATGATGACTCCGGACCTGTCGAACATTGCCAAAATGGTCTATAATGATGAAATTTTAACATTTAATCTTTTGACTCTAAATGACTGTTGGATGTGAATTATGACTTTGTCAACTAGAATAAGTGTGTTTAAAGTCATTTCTGTGCCTGAAACGGGTCAAAATTGAAGCTTTTGAGTAAGCAAAACTCTGTAAAAATTGCAATTTTAGTCACTGTGAGGGTTTAAAAAGTGGTTATTCAACATGAGGCACGATCCAATTGACATTTTGAATCATTTTTGGTACAGTCCAAAAAATCAATTTTCGGATGAAAAACGATGACTCCGGACCTGTCGAACGATCCCAAAATGGTCAATATGGATGAAATTTTAACATTTAATCTTTTGACTCTAAATGACTGTTGGATGTGAATTATGACTTTGTCAACTAAAATAAGTGTGTTTAAAGTCATTTCTGTGCCTGAAACGGGTCAAAATTGAAGCTTTTGAGTAAGCAAAACTCTGTAAAAATGGCAATTTTGATCACTGTGAGGGTTTAAAAAGTGGTTATTCAAAATGAGGAACGATCCAATTGACATTTTGAATCATTTTTGGTACAGTCCAAAAAATCAATTTTCGGATGAAAAACGATGACTCCGGATCTGTCGAACGTTCCCAAAATGGTCTATAATGATGAAATTTTAACATTTAATCTTTTGACTCTAAATGACTGTTGGATGTGAATTATGACTTTGTCAACTAGAATAAGTGTGTTTAAAGTCATTTCTGTGCCTGAAACGGGTCAAAATGGAAGCTTTTGAGTAAGCAAAACTCTGTAAAAATGGCAATTTTGGTCACTGTGAGGGTTTAAAAAGTGGTTATTCAAAATGAGGAACGATCCAATTGACATTTTGAATCATTTTTGGTACAGTCCAAAAAATCAATTTTCGGATGAAAAACGATGACTCCGGACCTGTCGAACGATCCCAAAATGGTCTATAATGATGAAATTTTAACATTTAATCTTTTGACTCTAAATTACTGTTGGATGTGAATTATGACTTTGTCAACTAAAATAAGTATGTTTAAAGTCCTTTCTGTGCCTGAAACGGGTCAAAATTGAAGCTTTTGAGTAAGCAAAACTCTGTAAAAATGGCAATTTTGGTCACTGTGAGGGTTTAAAAAGTGGTTATTCAACAGGAGGCATGATCCAATTGACATTTTGAATCATTTTTGGTACAGTCCAAAAAATCAATTTTCGGATGAAAAACGATGACTCCGGACCTGTCGAACGATCCCAAAATGGTCTATAATGATGAAATTTTAACATTTAATCTTTTGACTCTAAATTCCTGTTGGATGTGAATTATGACTTTGTCAACTAAAATAAGTATGTTTAAAGTCCTTTCTGTGCCTGAAACGGGTCAAAATTGAAGCTTTTGAGTAAGCAAAACTCTGTAAAAATGGCAATTTGGTCACTGTGAGGGTTTAAAAAGTGGTTATTCAACATGAGGCACGATCCAATTGACATTTTGAATCATTTTTGGTACAGTCCAAAAAATCAATTTTCGGATGAAAAACGATGACTCCGGACCTGTCGAACGATCCCAAAATGGTCTATAATGATGAAATTTTAACATTTAATCTTTTGACTCTAAATTACTGTTGGATGTGAATTATGACTTTGTCAACTAAAATACGTATGTTTAAAGTCCTTTCTGTGCCTGAAACGGGTCAAAATTGAAGCTTTTGAGTAAGCAAAACTCTGTAAAAATGGCAATTTTGGTCACTGTGAGGGTTTAAAAAGTGGTTATTCAACATGAGGCACGATCCAATTGACATTTTGAATCATTTTTGGTACAGTCCAAAAAATCAATTTTCGGATGAAAAACGATGACTCCGGACCTGTCGAATGTTCCCAAAATGGTCTATAATGATGAAATTTTAACATTTAATCTTTTGACTCTAAATGACTGTTAGATGTGAATTATGACTGTCAAGTAGAATAAGTGTGTTTAAAGTCATTTCTGTGCCTGAAACGGGTCAAAATTGAAGATTTTGAGTAAGCAAAACTCTGTAAAAATGGCAATTTTAGTCACTGTGAGGGTTTAAAAAGTGGTTATTCAACATGAGGCACGATCCAATTGACATTTTGAATCATTTTTGGTACAGTCCAAAAAATCAATTTTCGGATGAAAAACGATGACTCCGGACCTGTCGAACTATCCCAAAATGCTCTATAATGATGAAATTTTAACATTTAATCTTTTGACTCTAAATGACTGTTGGATGTGAATTATGACTTTGTCAACTAAAATAAGTGTGTTTAAAGTCATTTCTGTGCCTGAAACGGGTCAAAATTAAAGCTTTTGAGTAAGCAAAACTCTGTAAAAATGGCAATTTTGGTCACTGTGAGGGTTTAAAAAGTGGTTATTCAACATGAGGCACGATCCAATTGACATTTTGAATCATTTTTGGTACAGTCCAAAAAATCAATTTTCGGATGAAAAACGATGACTCCGGACCTGTCGAACGATCCCAAATGGTCAATATGGATGAAATTTCAACATTTAATCTTTTGACTCTAAATGACTGTTGGATGTGAATTATGACTTTGTCAACTAAAATAAGTGTGTTTAAAGTCATTTCTGTGCCTGAAACGGTCAAAATTGAAGCTTTTGAGTAAGCAAAACTCTGTAAAAATGGCAATTTTAGTCACTGTGAGGGTTTAAAAAGTGGTTATTCAACATGAGGCACGATCCAATTGACATTTTGAATCATTTTTGGTACAGTCCAAAAAATCAATTTTCGGATGAAAAACGATGACTCCGGACCTGTCGAACTATCCCAAAATGCTCTATAATGATGAAATTTTAACATTTAATCTTTTGACTCTAAATGACTGTTGGATGTGAATTATGACTTTGTCAACTAAAATAAGTGTGTTTAAAGTCATTTCTGTGCCTGAAACGGGTCAAAATTAAAGCTTTTGAGTAAGCAAAACTCTGTAAAAATGGCAATTTTGGTCACTGTGAGGGTTTAAAAAGTGGTTATTCAACACGAGGCACGATCCAATTGACATTTTGAATCATTTTTGGTACAGTCCAAAAAATCAATTTTCGGATGAAAAACGATGACTCCGGACCTGTCGAACGATCCCAAAATGGTCTATAATGATGAGATTTTAACATTTATTCTTTTGACTCTAAATGACTGTTGGATGTGAATTATGACTTTGTCAACTAAAATAAGTGTGTTTAAAGTCATTTCTGTGCCTGAAACGGGTCAAAATTGAAGCTTTTGAGTAAGCAAAACTCTGTAAAAATGGCAATTTTGGTCACTGTGAGGGTTTAAAAAGTGGTTATTCAACATGAGGCACGATCCAATTGACATTTTGAATCATTTTTGGTACAGGAAAAAAATTCAATTTTCGGATGAAAAACGATGACTCCGGACCTGTCGAACGATCCCAAAATGGTCTATAATGATGACATTTTAACATTGAATCTTTTGACTCTAAATGACTGTTGGATGTGAATTATGACTTTGTCAACTAAAATAAGTGTGTTTAAAGTCATTTCTGTGCCTTAAACGGGTCAAAATTGAAGCTTTTGAGTAAGCAAAACTCTGTAAAAATGGCAATTTTGGTCACTGTGAGGGTTTAAAAAGTGGTTATTCAACATGAGGCACGATCCAATTGACATTTTGAATCATTTTTGGTACAGTCCAAAAAATCAATTTTCGGATGAAAAACGATGACTCCGGACCTGTCGAACGATCCCAAAATGGTCTATAATGATGAAATTTTAACATTTAATCTTTTGACTCTAAATTACTGTTGGATGT
Source organism: Lissotriton vulgaris (assembly GCF_964263255.1). NCBI lineage: Eukaryota > Metazoa > Chordata > Amphibia > Caudata > Salamandridae > Lissotriton > Lissotriton vulgaris. The sequence goes on from NW_028252278.1 coordinate 853,243, forward strand.
GAATTATGACTTTGTCAACTAAAATAAGTGTGTTTAAAGTCATTTCTGTGCCTGAAACGGGTCAAAATTGAAGCTTTTGAGTAAGCAAAACTCTGTAAAAATGGCAATTTTGGTCACTGTGAGCGTTTGAAAAGTGGTTATTCAACATGAGGCATGATCCAATTGACATTTTGAATCATTTTTGGTACAGTCCAAAAAATCAATTTTCGGATGAAAAACGATGACTCCGGACCTGTCGAACATTCACAAAATGGTCTATAATGATGAAATTTTAACATTTAATCTTTTGACTCTAAATTACTGTTGGATGTGAATTATGACTTTGTCAACTAAAATAAGTATGTTTAAAGTCCTTTCTGTGCCTGAAACGGGTCAAAATTGAAGCTTTTGAGTAAGCAAAACTCTGTAAAAATGGCAATTTTGGTCACTGTGAGGGTTTAAAAAGTGGTTATTCAACATGAGGCACGATCCAATTGACATTTTGAATCATTTTTGGTACAGTCCAAAAAATCAATTTTCGGATGAAAAACGATGACTCCGGACCTGTCGAACGTTCCCAAAATGGTCTATAATGATGAAATTTTAACATTTAATCTTTTGACTCTAAATGACTGTTAGATGTGAATTATGACTGTCAACTAGAATAAGTGTGTTTAAAGTCATTTCTGTGCCTGAAACGGGTCAAAATTGAAGATTTTGAGTAAGCAAAACTCTGTAAAAATGGCAATTTTAGTCACTGTGAGGGTTTAAAAAGTGGTTATTCAACATGAGGCACGATCCAATTGACATTTTGAATCATTTTTGGTACAGTCCAAAAAATCAATTTTCGGATGAAAAACGATGACTCCGGACCTGTCGAACGATCCCAAATGGTCAATATGGATGAAATTTCAACATTTAATCTTTTGACTCTAAATGACTGTTGGATGTGATTTATGACTTTGTCAACTAAAATAAGTGTGTTTAAAGTCATTTCTGTGCCTGAAACGGTCAAAATTGAAGCTTTTGAGTAAGCAAAACTCTGTAAAAATGGCAATTTTAGTCACTGTGAGGGTTTAAAAAGTGGTTATTCAACATGAGGCACGATCCAATTGACATTTTGAATCATTTTTGGTACAGTCCAAAAAATCAATTTTCGGATGAAAAACGATGACTCCGGACCTGTCGAACGATCCCAAAATGCTCTATAATGATGAAATTTTAACATTTAATCTTTTGACTCTAAATGACTGTTGGATGTGAATTATGACTTTGTCAACTAAAATAAGTGTGTTTAAAGTCATTTCTGTGCCTGAAACGGGTCAAAATAAAGCTTTTGAGTAAGCAAAACTCTGTAAAAATGGCAATTTTGGTCACTGTGAGGGTTTAAAAAGTGGTTATTCAACATGAGGCATGATCCAATTGACATTTTGAATCATTTTTGGTACAGTCCAAGAAATCAATTTTCGGATGAAAAACGATGACTCCGGACCTGTCGAACATTCCCAAAATGGTCTATAATGATGAAATTTTAACATTTAATCTTTTGACTCTAAATGACTGTTGGATGTGAATTATGACTTTGTCAACTAGAATAAGTGTGTTTAAAGTCATTTCTGTGCCTGAAACGGGTCAAAATTGAAGCTTTTGAGTAAGCAAAACTCTGTAAAAATTGCAATTTTAGTCACTGTGAGGGTTTAAAAAATGGTTATTCAACATGAGGCACGATCCAATTGACATTTTGAATCATTTTTGGTACAGTCCAAAAAATCAATTTTCGGATGAAAAACGATGACTCCGGACCTGTCGAACGATCCCAAAATGGTCAATATGGATGAAATTTTAACATTTAATCTTTTGACTCTAAATGACTGTTGGATGTGAATTATGACTTTGTCAACTAAAATAAGTGTGTTTAAAGTCATTTCTGTGCCTGAAACGGGTCAAAATTGAAGCTTTTGAGTAAGCAAAACTCTGTAAAAATGGCAATTTTGATCACTGTGAGGGTTTAAAAAGTGGTTATTCAAAATGAGGAACGATCCAATTGACATTTTGAATCATTTTTGGTACAGTCCAAAAAATCAATTTTCGGATGAAAAACGATGACTCCGGACCTGTCGAACGATCCCAAAATGGTCTATAATGATGAAATTTTAACATTTAATCTTTTGGAAAGGGGCGACCACTCGGTCCCCCCGAACGTATGGCGGAGTGCCTCGATCCCCCCGGGAAGCCATTTTTGGGCGGGAGGCGCGTCTCGGCTGGTATGCCCGAAGCGGCGTAGCCGGGGCGCGCTTTTTCCCACCCTAGAGTGGGCTGGCCTAGACACCGACGCAGCCAGCCACGCCCGCGGGGCGGGCAGGGGCGGGTTTTCGCCCGCCCTGAAGACGGATAAAAAGAGACGCAAGACCAGAAGACGTCCTCTTGTTCTTGTGCTCCGAAGCTGCACCTCCTCGCTTCATGTGAGCTCGGGACGGAACGAAGAGCCAATTTTGAGCGTTTTGATCTTTTTCTTTGTCTTTTAGATACTTCCTCGGAGATATGCCCAAGAAAGGCGCAAAGAGAATGACGACCGACCAGATGGTGCGGGCCCTTTGCAAAGAGGTGTCCGACATAAAGAAACGGTTGGCGGAGCGAGACGGGGAGGAGGGTTCGGGCCCTGCGCCGGCTGGAGGGAGACCTAAGAGGCCGAGAAGGGTTCCAGCCAGTGGAGACGTCCCGGTTCCCTCTGCCCCGCTCGAGGCGCCGACCCCAGTACCGATGGAGGGGAATCCAATCCCCGTTGTCGTCACCCCGACTTCCAAGGAAGACATGCCCCCCGAGCTGGCAGCACAGCTAGCAGCATGGTTGGGGGATAGTAGTGATGGCGCCACGGCTGCCGAGGCACAGGCGCTGATAAAAGGGCTTCGTGAGAAGAGAGACGCAGCTAAAGTGACTGCGCCGTTGGCGGGAATAGACAAGCCGCAAGCGGCAGATGCTGCGTCCGGTTCAGGTAAGCGGCCATTGCCGATTGCAAGGGACGAGTCAGCACCCTCTCGTAGAGAGAGATTGGGACAACATGTGCCTTTAGCTATAAAGGAAAAGATCTGGGCGGGGGAGTACGTGAATATTTTCTCCTTGCTTGTTGATCATTATGAGGTGGAGCATGTTAAAAGTCAGAAGGACCTAATGCATCCGAGTGTTTGGCGCGCAAAAATGGCCGCCTTTAAGGTAAATGAGAATATTGGCAACTGGGGCAATGCGTGGGGTATTTTTACATCGATTTTGGGGGAACGTAGGCCCGAGTTGCTTCCAGAGTTTCCCATTTATCAATCACGAATAATGGGTTACTCGACAGCATATCAAGGTAACCATTGGTTTTGTTATGACAATCTGTTCAGGAAAGAAAAGGAGCATAACAAGAGTTTGACTTGGGATTGTTACGATTCTGTAACATGGGATAAAATGAAAGAATCGGGGATGTTAAGAATGCCATTGGTTGGGAGCACTGTTGTTGATTACTCCCGCCAAAATGGGGGGACGCCCTTTCGACCAAGTACGAGCACCGACGATCAGTCGAGGCCCGCAGGCAATACAGGAAGAAAGGGTTTCTGTTTTAACTTCAACAAAGGGAAATGTACCAGGCCTCCGGGATTGTGTAAATTCAAACATGAGTGTAGTACGTGTGGGTCGTCCCATCCTGAGTCATCGTGCAGAGCCAGAACGGGTGAGAATGGGGGTAAGGGAGGCGCCAAACAGGTCTAATCTAGTCCGAGGGGCGCCTTTACCAACCCCGATTGATACCTTGGCAATGATTCCCTGGCTCAGCGAATACCCGGATCGTACTTCTGCCGGGGTGCTGCGGAACGGTTTTACACATGGTTTCCGCATCCCGGTGGGGGACTTTCAGGGTGTAGGGATGTGCAAAAATCAGCTTTCCGTTTTACAACATACAACTGTAGTGCAAGAGAAAATTCAGAAAGAGGTTAGCCGGGGACGGGTCGCGGGCCCGTTTAGTGTACCCCCGGTGCCGGATTTTGTTTGTTCTCCGTTAGGGGTGGTCCCCAAGAAGGACCCAGGTGAGTTTCGCTTGATCCATAATCTGTCTGCTCCGCATGGTCTTTCGGTGAACGAAGCAATCGATCCAGAAGTTTGTTCGGTGCGATACGCATCGTTTGATGAGGCAGTAGCCATCTTGAATCGCCTGGGGCCCGGGACGTTGATGGCGAAGTCAGATATCGAGTCAGCGTTCCGGTTGCTCCCGGTACACCCAGACGATCAACGTCTTCTGGGATTCGGGTTCCAGGGGTCATTTTACATGGATAGGTGTATGCCAATGGGATGCTCTATATCATGTGCTTATTTTGAGCAATTCAGTACTTTCCTGCAATGGGTGTTCACTAAGAAAACGGGTTTCCGAAATGTAATGCATTACCTTGACGATTTTTTGTTCCTTGGCCCCGCCGGAAATCCCGAATGTGCCCAGGCCTTAGCTGAATTCTGTGTGTTGATGGGTCATTTTGGCGTGCCATTGGCACCAGGTAAAACTATGGGTCCCACGACTTGCCTCGAGTTTTTGGGGATCGAGTTGGACTCAAGGGAGGGGTGTTTCCGTTTACCAGCTAGCAAAGTGTTGAAATTTAGGGCAGCCCTCCAAGTATGTTTAAATGCATCTAAGGTTACACTGCATCAGTTGCAACAATTAGTTGGAAAGTTGAATTTTGCCTTGAGGGTGATCCCAATGGCTCGCCCCTTTTCCCGCTCAATTGCCCAGGCGATGGTTGGCCTAAAAGATGGTCATCATCGCACGAGGTTATCGGCCGAGGTCCGCCAGGACATGCGGATTTGGTTAGCATTTTTGGCGGACTTCAATGGCCGAGTCGTCTGGAACAAGCCAGCAGTGTCCTCCGAAGAGCTTGGGCTATGGACAGATTCAGCAGGAAGCATAGGCTTTGGCGCCATCTTCGGCACAAAATGGTCTGCACAAAAATGGCCCCTATGGTGGCACGAGAAAGGGCTGACGAGTAATATTGCTTTCCTTGAACTATTTCCCATTCTGGTGGCCCTGAGAACCTGGCCTGAAGGGTTCAGAGATCATTCTGTCGTGTTCTGGTCCGACAATATGACCGTGGTAGAATGCATCAATAGTCAGGCAGCCCGTTGTAAATTGATTTTGAGGCTGCTCAAGGAAATTGTCTTACTGTGTCTGCAACTGAACGTGATATTCAGAGCAAAACATGTCCCAGGGGTGATGACTCAGGCTGCTGATGCACTGTCTCGTTTTCACATGCAGGCTTTCTCGGGTTTCCTTCCTTCAGCGGACCCAGAGCCGGCACCCTTCCCCGAAGCTCTCTGGTCTCTCGGTGCCCCGAACTTCGTCACCTCGTGGGAGAGAGTCTAGCACCCAGGACAAGGAAGGCATATGAAGGGGCGTTTCAGGCCTATTTAGCCTTTTTGGGGGCAGAGAGAGGGGGTCTTTGGGGTCAGGAAGAGTGGGTAGTACTTTTCCTGATGTCCTTACGTAGGGCTGGGAAATCGGTGGCTACGGCCCAAAGGCATCGTGCCGCCATTTCCTTTGTTGCCAGGGCCCATGGCATCCAGGACCCGACAGCGTCTTTTACAGTACAAAAGGCGCTGCGTGGTTGGCAACGCCTAGAGGGTCGCAGAGTAGACGTAAGACGACCGATAGGTCTAGATAGGTTGTCCCAGTTACTGGCCACACTCCCTAACACATGCTCGTCCCCTTTCGAGACCTGTTTGTTCCGGACTGCATTTACGCTAGCATTTCACGGGGCTATGAGAGTTAGTGAGCTGGTTGCAAGGAACAAACAGGATGTGGCGGGGGGCTTGTGCAGGGAACATGTTCAGATCAGGGGCGATGCGATGGTTGTCTCCTTTCTCAGGTCCAAGACCGACCAAGATGGGAAGGGGGACTGCACGATCATTCGCAGGATCCCCGGGTCATCCATGTGTCCGGTACAGTGCTTAGAAGATTACCTAGCACGAAGGGTGGCATCATGGGGGGGGACATTGTTGAGGCATGCAGACGCCACCCCGCTGACGAGGTTTCAGTTTCAGCGGGTGCTTGCAATGGCCATTGCCGCAGCGGGCTTGGACCCGGGCGAATTTGGGACCCATTCCTTTCGAATAGGGGCTGCCACTGAAGCTACAGCCAGGGGTCTTAATGTAGAACAAGTAAAACGTGTGGGGCGCTGGTCCTCCAATTGTTATAAGAGGTATGTGCGATTGCACATGTTGTGAAGCTGTAATCATGTACTCACGCTTCTTGTCTTTTGTTTGTTTTCAGTTGCGCAAGCCTACGCGGCAGGGCGGACTGTGCAGTCGACCCAACACCAGGCCAGCGGTCGCACATCACCGGCTGAGAGAAAGGAGGTGTGGGTCGTAGGCCACTCATACGTGAGACGGGCCGCAGACGTATTCAAAGCAGGTGACATGATTCACGTACCTGGGGAATACGGGTACAGAGTGTCCTTCTACGGAAGAGGCGGTCTCTGTATTGACCAGTTTCAAGCATTCTTTGAGGGTTTGTTAGAGCGGATGAGGTCACCGCCGTCCATAGTCATAGTGCATCTAGGGGGCAATGATTTGGCCACCACCGGTAGACGACGTCTCCTGGAGGCTATGCTTTCCACGGTAAGTTGGTTAGCAAGGAGAGTTCCGGGGTGTACAATTGCGTGGTCTCATATGATCCCACGAAAAGTGTGGCGGGGGGCTATCTCGATCCCTGCGTTGAATCATTCCGTTAAAAAATTGAATAACAAAGTGAGTAGGTTGTTCCGTTCCAAGACATTGCATTCGATCTCGCATAGTTGTATTAATGACGACAGTATGTATTTGGGGGATGGTGTGCATTTGTCGAGGGTTGGGAATGAGTTACTCATAGGAGACTTCTTAGCTTGGTTAAAATCGTTAAATCATGACCTCTAGGTAGGAGTTTTTTGTGGGGGGTCCGGATAGCCGGTCAACTATCCGGACCTGTGGCGGTAAGGTCATGATCGGTGAGCACGAATTGGTAGATCCCTATGAGTGGGCGTCACCCAACACGGATGGGAGCGCTCGGGAGAGGTGGCCATTGGCCCCTCAATGGGGAGGCGGTCCCGTCTAAGGGCGGGTCGCCGGAAGTAAAGGAAAGGCGGTCAAGGCCCCTTCCTTTGTAGGAGGGGTTACAGCCCCCTCCTGGGGAATTTCCCGGGGCCAGTGTCATCTGCGACGGCAGATGCGGTAAGTTGTGTGGGGTGGGGAGAGGTCAACGATACCTTCTAGATACCACACACAAGTGTTCGAACGACCTTTAAATGGCGTCGAGTCTTAAGTGCCCCCGTCAAGTCAAGGGAAATTGTTAGTAGTTGCACTTGAGGTAAGCCTCTGTGCTGTCGCCCCTCCCAAGTGGGAGGGGTAAGTCTGGTTAGGGATCTTGACACCGGTTATGACCTTGCCGTTGGCCCTTAAACGTTAGGATGTACAATTTCAGTGTTCTTAGAGAATGTTTTTTGTAGGATGCTAGTTCGGCTAGGAGAACCTCTGTATTAGAGATTATGTTAAGGTTAGCCAAACATCGTAATGTGATAATGAAACTGTACATAACATGAAAACGTTTAATGTTTTAATTTTTTGTTTTAATAAATACGGCCGGGATGGTCACTCCATCCCACATCCAAAAACTTTAAGAACTGTTTCCGGTTTCCCTCCTTTTGGGGATTGTGTTGAGAGGGGGTGGCGGGTATCTCAGCCATATGGAAAGGGGCGACCACTCGGTCCCCCCGAACGTATGGCGGAGTGCCTCGATCCCCCCGGGAAGCCATTTTTGGGCGGGAGGCGCGTCTCGGCTGGTATGCCCGAAGCGGCGTAGCCGGGGCGCGCTTTTTCCCGCCCTAGAGTGGGCTGGCCTAGACACCGACGCAGCCAGCCACGCCCTCGGGGCGGGCAGGGGCGGGTTTTCGCCCGCCCTGAAGACGGATAAAAAGAGACGCAAGACCAGAAGACGTCCTCTTGTTCTTGTGCTCCGAAGCTGCACCTCCTCGCTACACGTGAGCTCGGGACGGAACGAAGAGCCAATTTTGACCCACCCACCAGCCCCTGAGGACAGCAAGTTGTTGTGCAATAAAGTGAATTTATAAGTTTGTTTTTTCCATTTCGTCTACAGGCTGTGACAGTATCAGTTTGTTGTTAATCATAATAAAGTATGGTGAATATCGTCTAGGTTGTTACGATTAAAATGATTTGATGTAGTGTTGCATTTTTAGCATGTTCTTTCGGTCGTAGCGACCAATGTTTTCATAGGTTTGAGTAAGAATTGTCGTATTTATTTTTGGTAGGCGGTAAGGTCATGATCGGTGAGCACGAATTGGTAGATCCCTATGAGTGGGCGTCACCCAACACGGATGGGAGCGCTCGGGAGAGGTGGCCATTGGCCCCTCAATGGGGAGGCGGTCCCGTCTAAGGGCGGGTCGCCGGAAGTAAAGGAAAGGCGGTCAAGGCCCCTTCCTTTGTAGGAGGGGTTACAGCCCCCTCCTGGGGAATTTCCCGGGGCCAGTGTCATCTGCGACGGCAGATGCGGTAAGTTGTGTGGGGTGGGGAGAGGTCAACGATACCTTCTAGATACCACACACAAGTGTTCGAACGACCTTTAAATGGCGTCGAGTCTTAAGTGCCCCCGTCAAGTCAAGGGAAATTGTTAGTAGTTGCACTTGAGGTAAGCCTCTGTGCTGTCGCCCCTCCCAAGTGGGAGGGGTAAGTCTGGTTAGGGATCTTGACACCGGTTATGACCTTGCCGTTGGCCCTTAAACGTTAGGATGTACAATTTCAGTGTTCTTAGAGAATGTTTTTTGTAGGATGCTAGTTCGGCTAGGAGAACCTCTGTATTAGAGATTATGTTAAGGTTAGCCAAACATCGTAATGTGATAATGAAATTGTACATAACATGAAAACGTTTAATGTTTTAATTTTTTGTTTTAATAAATACGGCCGGGATGGTCACTCCATCCCACATCCAAAAACTTTAAGAACTGTTTCCGGTTTCCCTCCTTTTGGGGATTGTGTTGAGAGGGGGTGGCGGGTATCTCAGCCATATGACTCTAAATTACTGTTGGATGTGAATTATGACTTTGTCAACTAAAATAAGTATGTTTAAAGTCCTTTCTGTGCCTGAAACGGGTCAAAATTGAAGCTTTTGAGTAAGCAAAACTCTGTAAAAATGGCAATTTTGGTCACTGTGAGGGTTTGAAAAGTGGTTATTCAACATGAGGCATGATCCAATTGACATTTTGAATCATTTTTGGTACAGTCCAAAAAATCAATTTTCGGATGAAAAACGATGACTCCGGACCTGTCGAACGATCCCAAAATGGTCTATAATGATGAAATTTTAACATTTAATCTTTTGACTCTAAATTACTGTTGGATGTGAATTATGACTTTGTCAACTAAAATAAGTGTGTTTAAAGTCATTTCTGTGCCTGAAACGGGTCAAAATTGAAGCTTTTGAGTAAGCAAAACTCTGTAAAAATGGCAATTTTGGTCACTGTGAGGGTTTGAAAAGTGGTTATTCAACATGAGGCATGATCCAATTGACATTTTGAATCATTTTTGGTACAGTCCAAAAAATCAATTTTCCGATGAAAAACGATGACTCCGGACCTGTCGAACATTCACAAAATGGTCTATAATGATGAAATTTTAACATTTAATCTTTTGACTCTAAATTACTGTTGGATGTGAATTATGACTTTGTCAACTAAAATAAGTATGTTTAAAGTCCTTTCTGTGCCTGAAACGGGTCAAAATTGAAGCTTTTGAGTAAGCAAAACTCTGTAAAAATGGCAATTTTGGTCACTGTGAGGTTTTAAAAAGTGGTTATTCAACATGAGGCACGATCCAATTGACATTTTGAATCATTTTTGGTACAGTCCAAAAAATCAATTTTCGGATGAAAAACGATGACTCCGGACCTGTCGAACGTTCCCAAAATGGTCTATAATGATGAAATTTTAACATTTAATCTTTTGACTCTAAATGACTGTTAGATGTGAATTATGACTGTCAACTAGAATAAGTGTGTTTAAAGTCATTTCTGTGCCTGAAACGGGTCAAAATTGAAGATTTTGAGTAAGCAAAACTCTGTAAAAATGGCAATTTTGGTCACTGTGAGGGTTTAAAAAGTGGTTATTCAACATGAGGCACGATCCAATTGACATTTTGAATCATTTTTGGTACAGTCCAAAAAATCAATTTTCGGATAAAAAACGATGACTCCGGACCTGTCGAACGATCCCAAAATGGTCAATAATGATGAAATTTTAACATTTAATCTTTTGACTCTAAATTACTGTTGGATGTGAATTATGACTTTGTCAACTAAAATAAGTATGTTTAAAGTCCTTTCTGTGCCTGAAACGGGTCAAAATTGAAGCTTTTGAGTAAGCAAAACTCTGTAAAAATGGCAATTTTGGTCACTGTGAGGGTTTAAAAAGTGGTTATTCAACATGAGGCACAATCCAATTGACATTTTGAATCATTTTTGGTACACTCCAAAAAAATCAATTTTCGGATGAAAAACGATGACTCCGGACCTGTCGAACGATCCCAAAATGGTCAATATGGATGAAATTTTAACATTTAATCTTTTGACTCTAAATGACTGTTGGATGTGAATTATGACTTTGTCAACTAAAATACGTGTGTTTAAAGTCATTTCTGTGCCTGAAACGGGTCAAAATTGAAGCTTTTGAGTAAGCAAAACTCTGTAAAAATGGCAATTTTGGTCACTGTGAGGGTTTAAAAAGTGGTTATTCAACATGAGGCATGATCCAATTGACATTTTGAATAATTTTTGGTACAGTCCAAAAAATCAATTTTCGGATGAAAAATGATGACTCCGGACCTGTCGAACATTGCCAAAATGGTCTATAATGATGAAATTTTAACATTTAATCTTTTGACTCTAAATGACTGTTGGATGTGAATTATGACTTTGTCAACTAGAATAAGTGTGTTTAAAGTCATTTCTGTGCCTGAAACGGGTCAAAATTGAAGCTTTTGAGTAAGCAAAACTCTGTAAAAATTGCAATTTTAGTCACTGTGAGGGTTTAAAAAGTGGTTATTCAACATGAGGCACGATCCAATTGACATTTTGAATCATTTTTGGTACAGTCCAAAAAATCAATTTTCGGATGAAAAACGATGACTCCGGACCTGTCGAACGATCCCAAAATGGTCAATATGGATGAAATTTTAACATTTAATCTTTTGACTCTAAATGACTGTTGGATGTGAATTATGACTTTGTCAACTAAAATAAGTGTGTTTAAAGTCATTTCTGTGCCTGAAACGGGTCAAAATTGAAGCTTTTGAGTAAGCAAAACTCTGTAAAAATGGCAATTTTGATCACTGTGAGGGTTTAAAAAGTGGTTATTCAAAATGAGGAACGATCCAATTGACATTTTGAATCATTTTTGGTACAGTCCAAAAAATCAATTTTCGGATGAAAAACGATGACTCCGGATCTGTCGAACGTTCCCAAAATGGTCTATAATGATGAAATTTTAACATTTAATCTTTTGACTCTAAATGACTGTTGGATGTGAATTATGACTTTGTCAACTAGAATAAGTGTGTTTAAAGTCATTTCTGTGCCTGAAACGGGTCAAAATGGAAGCTTTTGAGTAAGCAAAACTCTGTAAAAATGGCAATTTTGGTCACTGTGAGGGTTTAAAAAGTGGTTATTCAAAATGAGGAACGATCCAATTGACATTTTGAATCATTTTTGGTACAGTCCAAAAAATCAATTTTCGGATGAAAAACGATGACTCCGGACCTGTCGAACGATCCCAAAATGGTCTATAATGATGAAATTTTAACATTTAATCTTTTGACTCTAAATTACTGTTGGATGTGAATTATGACTTTGTCAACTAAAATAAGTATGTTTAAAGTCCTTTCTGTGCCTGAAACGGGTCAAAATTGAAGCTTTTGAGTAAGCAAAACTCTGTAAAAATGGCAATTTTGGTCACTGTGAGGGTTTAAAAAGTGGTTATTCAACAGGAGGCATGATCCAATTGACATTTTGAATCATTTTTGGTACAGTCCAAAAAATCAATTTTCGGATGAAAAACGATGACTCCGGACCTGTCGAACGATCCCAAAATGGTCTATAATGATGAAATTTTAACATTTAATCTTTTGACTCTAAATTCCTGTTGGATGTGAATTATGACTTTGTCAACTAAAATAAGTATGTTTAAAGTCCTTTCTGTGCCTGAAACGGGTCAAAATTGAAGCTTTTGAGTAAGCAAAACTCTGTAAAAATGGCAATTTGGTCACTGTGAGGGTTTAAAAAGTGGTTATTCAACATGAGGCACGATCCAATTGACATTTTGAATCATTTTTGGTACAGTCCAAAAAATCAATTTTCGGATGAAAAACGATGACTCCGGACCTGTCGAACGATCCCAAAATGGTCTATAATGATGAAATTTTAACATTTAATCTTTTGACTCTAAATTACTGTTGGATGTGAATTATGACTTTGTCAACTAAAATACGTATGTTTAAAGTCCTTTCTGTGCCTGAAACGGGTCAAAATTGAAGCTTTTGAGTAAGCAAAACTCTGTAAAAATGGCAATTTTGGTCACTGTGAGGGTTTAAAAAGTGGTTATTCAACATGAGGCACGATCCAATTGACATTTTGAATCATTTTTGGTACAGTCCAAAAAATCAATTTTCGGATGAAAAACGATGACTCCGGACCTGTCGAATGTTCCCAAAATGGTCTATAATGATGAAATTTTAACATTTAATCTTTTGACTCTAAATGACTGTTAGATGTGAATTATGACTGTCAAGTAGAATAAGTGTGTTTAAAGTCATTTCTGTGCCTGAAACGGGTCAAAATTGAAGATTTTGAGTAAGCAAAACTCTGTAAAAATGGCAATTTTAGTCACTGTGAGGGTTTAAAAAGTGGTTATTCAACATGAGGCACGATCCAATTGACATTTTGAATCATTTTTGGTACAGTCCAAAAAATCAATTTTCGGATGAAAAACGATGACTCCGGACCTGTCGAACGATCCCAAATGGTCAATATGGATGAAATTTCAACATTTAATCTTTTGACTCTAAATGACTGTTGGATGTGAATTATGACTTTGTCAACTAAAATAAGTGTGTTTAAAGTCATTTCTGTGCCTGAAACGGTCAAAATTGAAGCTTTTGAGTAAGCAAAACTCTGTAAAAATGGCAATTTTAGTCACTGTGAGGGTTTAAAAAGTGGTTATTCAACATGAGGCACGATCCAATTGACATTTTGAATCATTTTTGGTACAGTCCAAAAAATCAATTTTCGGATGAAAAACGATGACTCCGGACCTGTCGAACTATCCCAAAATGCTCTATAATGATGAAATTTTAACATTTAATCTTTTGACTCTAAATGACTGTTGGATGTGAATTATGACTTTGTCAACTAAAATAAGTGTGTTTAAAGTCATTTCTGTGCCTGAAACGGGTCAAAATTAAAGCTTTTGAGTAAGCAAAACTCTGTAAAAATGGCAATTTTGGTCACTGTGAGGGTTTAAAAAGTGGTTATTCAACATGAGGCACGATCCAATTGACATTTTGAATCATTTTTGGTACAGTCCAAAAAATCAATTTTCGGATGAAAAACGATGACTCCGGACCTGTCGAACGATCCCAAATGGTCAATATGGATGAAATTTCAACATTTAATCTTTTGACTCTAAATGACTGTTGGATGTGAATTATGACTTTGTCAACTAAAATAAGTGTGTTTAAAGTCATTTCTGTGCCTGAAACGGTCAAAATTGAAGCTTTTGAGTAAGCAAAACTCTGTAAAAATGGCAATTTTAGTCACTGTGAGGGTTTAAAAAGTGGTTATTCAACATGAGGCACGATCCAATTGACATTTTGAATCATTTTTGGTACAGTCCAAAAAATCAATTTTCGGATGAAAAACGATGACTCCGGACCTGTCGAACTATCCCAAAATGCTCTATAATGATGAAATTTTAACATTTAATCTTTTGACTCTAAATGACTGTTGGATGTGAATTATGACTTTGTCAACTAAAATAAGTGTGTTTAAAGTCATTTCTGTGCCTGAAACGGGTCAAAATTGAAGCTTTTGAGTAAGCAAAACTCTGTAAAAATGGCAATTTTGGTCACTGTGAGGGTTTAAAAAGTGGTTATTCAACATGAGGCACGATCCAATTGACATTTTGAATCATTTTTGGTACAGGACAAAAAATTCAATTTTCGGATGAAAAACGATGACTCCGGACCTGTCGAACGATCCCAAAATGGTCTATAATGATGACATTTTAACATTGAATCTTTTGACTCTAAATGACTGTTGGATGTGAATTATGACTTTGTCAACTAAAATAAGTGTGTTTAAAGTCATTTCTGTGCCTTAAACGGGTCAAAATTGAAGCTTTTGAGTAAGCAAAACTCTGTAAAAATGGCAATTTTGGTCACTGTGAGGGTTTAAAAAGTGGTTATTCAACATGAGGCACGATCCAATTGACATTTTGAATCATTTTTGGTACAGTCCAAAAAATCAATTTTCGGATGAAAAACGATGACTCCGGACCTGTCGAACGATCCCAAAATGGTCTATAATGATGAAATTTTAACATTTAATCTTTTGACTCTAAATTACTGTTGGATGTGAATTATGACTTTGTCAACTAAAATAAGTGTGTTTAAAGTCATTTCTGTGCCTGAAACGGGTCAAAATTGAAGCTTTTGAGTAAGCAAAACTCTGTAAAAATGGCAATTTTGGTCACTGTGAGGGTTTGAAAAGTGGTTATTCAACATGAGGCATGATCCAATTGACATTTTGAATCATTTTTGGTACAGTCCAAAAAATCAATTTTCGGATGAAAAACGATGACTCCGGACCTGTCGAACATTCACAAAATGGTCTATAATGATGAAATTTTAACATTTAATCTTTTGACTCTAAATTACTGTTGGATGTGAATTATGACTTTGTCAACTAAAATAAGTATGTTTAAAGTCCTTTCTGTGCCTGAAACGGGTCAAAATTGAAGCTTTTGAGTAAGCAAAACTCTGTAAAAATGGCAATTTTGGTCACTGTGAGGGTTTAAAAAGTGGTTATTCAACATGAGGCACGATCCAATTGACATTTTGAATCATTTTTGGTACAGTCCAAAAAATCAATTTTCGGATGAAAAACGATGACTCCGGACCTGTCGAACGTTCCCAAAATGGTCTATAATGATGAAATTTTAACATTTAATCTTTTGACTCTAAATGACTGTTAGATGTGAATTATGACTGTCAACTAGAATAAGTGTGTTTAAAGTCATTTCTGTGCCTGAAACGGGTCAAAATTGAAGATTTTGAGTAAGCAAAACTCTGTAAAAATGGCAATTTTAGTCACTGTGAGGGTTTAAAAAGTGGTTATTCAACATGAGGCACGATCCAATTGACATTTTGAATCATTTTTGGTACAGTCCAAAAAATCAATTTTCGGATGAAAAACGATGACTCCGGACCTGTCGAACGATCCCAAATGGTCAATATGGATGAAATTTCAACATTTAATCTTTTGACTCTAAATGACTGTTGGATGTGATTTATGACTTTGTCAACTAAAATAAGTGTGTTTAAAGTCATTTCTGTGCCTGAAACGGTCAAAATTGAAGCTTTTGAGTAAGCAAAACTCTGTAAAAATGGCAATTTTAGTCACTGTGAGGGTTTAAAAAGTGGTTATTCAACATGAGGCACGATCCAATTGACATTTTGAATCATTTTTGGTACAGTCCAAAAAATCAATTTTCGGATGAAAAACGATGACTCCGGACCTGTCGAACGATCCCAAAATGCTCTATAATGATGAAATTTTAACATTTAATCTTTTGACTCTAAATGACTGTTGGATGTGAATTATGACTTTGTCAACTAAAATAAGTGTGTTTAAAGTCATTTCTGTGCCTGAAACGGGTCAAAATAAAGCTTTTGAGTAAGCAAAACTCTGTAAAAATGGCAATTTTGGTCACTGTGAGGGTTTAAAAAGTGGTTATTCAACATGAGGCATGATCCAATTGACATTTTGAATCATTTTTGGTACAGTCCAAGAAATCAATTTTCGGATGAAAAACGATGACTCCGGACCTGTCGAACATTCCCAAAATGGTCTATAATGATGAAATTTTAACATTTAATCTTTTGACTCTAAATGACTGTTGGATGTGAATTATGACTTTGTCAACTAGAATAAGTGTGTTTAAAGTCATTTCTGTGCCTGAAACGGGTCAAAATTGAAGCTTTTGAGTAAGCAAAACTCTGTAAAAATTGCAATTTTAGTCACTGTGAGGGTTTAAAAAATGGTTATTCAACATGAGGCACGATCCAATTGACATTTTGAATCATTTTTGGTACAGTCCAAAAAATCAATTTTCGGATGAAAAACGATGACTCCGGACCTGTCGAACGATCCCAAAATGGTCAATATGGATGAAATTTTAACATTTAATCTTTTGACTCTAAATGACTGTTGGATGTGAATTATGACTTTGTCAACTAAAATAAGTGTGTTTAAAGTCATTTCTGTGCCTGAAACGGGTCAAAATTGAAGCTTTTGAGTAAGCAAAACTCTGTAAAAATGGCAATTTTGATCACTGTGAGGGTTTAAAAAGTGGTTATTCAAAATGAGGAACGATCCAATTGACATTTTGAATCATTTTTGGTACAGTCCAAAAAATCAATTTTCGGATGAAAAACGATGACTCCGGACCTGTCAAACGATCCCAAAATGGTCTATAATGATGAAATTTTAACATTTAATCTTTTGACTCTAAATTACTGTTGGATGTGAATTATGACTTTGTCAACTAAAATAAGTATGTTTAAAGTCCTTTCTGTGCCTGAAACGGGTCAAAATTGAAGCTTTTGAGTAAGCAAAACTCTGTAAAAATGGCAATTTTGGTCACTGTGAGGGTTTGAAAAGTGGTTATTCAACATGAGGCATGATCCAATTGACATTTTGAATCATTTTTGGTACAGTCCAAAAAATCAATTTTCGGATGAAAAACGATGACTCCGGACCTGTCGAACGATCCCAAAATGGTCTATAATGATGAAATTTTAACATTTAATCTTTTGACTCTAAATTACTGTTGGATGTGAATTATGACTTTGTCAACTAAAATAAGTATGTTTAAAGTCCTTTCTGTGCCTGAAACGGGTCAAAATTGAAGCTTTTGAGTAAGCAAAACTCTGTAAAAATGGCAATTTTGGTCACTGTGAGGGTTTAAAAAGTGGTTATTCAACATGAGGCACGATCCAATTGACATTTTGAATCATTTTTGGTACAGTCCAAAAAATCAATTTTCGGATGAAAAACGATGACTCCGGACCTGTCGAACGTTCCCAAAATGGTCTATAATGATGAAATTTTAACATTTAATCTTTTGACTCTAAATGACTGTTAGATGTGAATTATGACTGTCAACTAGAATAAGTGTGTTTAAAGTCATTTCTGTGCCTGAAACGGGTCAAAATTGAAGATTTTGAGTAAGCAAAACTCTGTAAAAATGGCAATTTTAGTCACTGTGAGGGTTTAAAAAGTGGTTATTCAACATGAGGCACGATCCAATTGACATTTTGAATCATTTTTGGTACAGTCCAAAACATCAATTTTCGGATGAAAAACGATGACTCCGGACCTGTCGAACGATCCCAAATGGTCAATATGGATGAAATTTCAACATTTAATCTTTTGACTCTAAATGACTGTTGGATGTGAATTATGACTTTGTCAACTAAAATAAGTGTGTTTAAAGTCATTTCTGTGCCTGAAACGGTCAAAATTGAAGCTTTTGAGTAAGCAAAACTCTGTAAAAATGGCAATTTTAGTCACTGTGAGGGTTTAAAAAGTGGTTATTCAACATGAGGCACGATCCAATTGACATTTTGAATCATTTTTGGTACAGTCCAAAAAATCAATTTTCGGATGAAAAACGATGACTCCGGACCTGTCGAACTATCCCAAAATGCTCTATAATGATGAAATTTTAACATTTAATCTTTTGACTCTAAATGACTGTTGGATGTGAATTATGACTTTGTCAACTAAAATAAGTGTGTTTAAAGTCATTTCTGTGCCTGAAACGGGTCAAAATTAAAGCTTTTGAGTAAGCAAAACTCTGTAAAAATGGCAATTTTGGTCACTGTGAGGGTTTAAAAAGTGGTTATTCAACACGAGGCACGATCCAATTGACATTTTGAATCATTTTTGGTACAGTCCAAAAAATCAATTTTCGGATGAAAAACGATGACTCCGGACCTGTCGAACGATCCCAAAATGGTCTATAATGATGAGATTTTAACATTTATTCTTTTGACTCTAAATGACTGTTGGATGTGAATTATGACTTTGTCAACTAAAATAAGTGTGTTTAAAGTCATTTCTGTGCCTGAAACGGGTCAAAATTGAAGCTTTTGAGTAAGCAAAACTCTGTAAAAATGGCAATTTTGGTCACTGTGAGGGTTTAAAAAGTGGTTATTCAACACGAGGCACGATCCAATTGACATTTTGAATCATTTTTGGTACAGTCCAAAAAATCAATTTTCGGATGAAAAACGATGACTCCGGACCTGTCGAACGATCCCAAAATGGTCTATAATGATGAGATTTTAACATTTATTCTTTTGACTCTAAATGACTGTTGGATGTGAATTATGACTTTGTCAACTAAAATAAGTGTGTTTAAAGTCATTTCTGTGCCTGAAACGGGTCAAAATTGAAGCTTTTGAGTAAGCAAAACTCTGTAAAAATGGCAATTTTGGTCACTGTGAGGGTTTAAAAAGTGGTTATTCAACATGAGGCACGATCCAATTGACATTTTGAATCATTTTTGGTACAGGACAAAAAATTCAATTTTCGGATGAAAAACGATGACTCCGGACCTGTCGAACGATCCCAAAATGGTCTATAATGATGACATTTTAACATTTAATCTTTTGACTCTAAATGACTGTTGGATGTGAATTATGACTTTGTCAACTAAAATAAGTGTGTTTAAAGTCATTTCTGTGCCTTAAACGGGTCAAAATTGAAGCTTTTGAGTAAGCAAAACTCTGTAAAAATGGCAATTTTGGTCACTGTGAGGGTTTAAAAAGTGGTTATTCAACATGAGGCACGATCCAATTGACATTTTGAATCATTTTTGGTACAGTCCAAAAAATCAATTTTCGGATGAAAAACGATGACTCCGGACCTGTCGAACGATCCCAAAATGGTCTATAATGATGAAATTTTAACATTTAATCTTTTGACTCTAAATTACTGTTGGATGTGAATTATGACTTTGTCAACTAAAATAAGTGTATTTAAAGTCATTTCTGTGCCTGAAACGGGTCAAAATTGAAGCTTTTGAGTAAGCAAAACTCTGTAAAAATGGCAATTTTGCTCACTGTGAGGGTTTGAAAAGTGGTTATTCAACATGAGGCATGATCCAATTGACATTTTGAATCATTTTTGGTACAGTCCAAAAAATCAATTTTCGGATGAAAAACGATGACTCCGGACCTGTCGAACATTCACAAAATGGTCTATAATGATGAAATTTTAACATTTAATCTTTTGACTCTAAATTACTGTTGGATGTGAATTATGACTTTGTCAACTAAAATAAGTATGTTTAAAGTCCTTTCTGTGCCTGAAACGGGTCAAAATTGAAGCTTTTGAGTAAGCAAAACTCTGTAAAAATGGCAATTTTGGTCACTGTGAGGGTTTAAAAAGTGGTTATTCAACATGAGGCACGATCCAATTGACATTTTGAATCATTTTTGGTACAGTCCAAAAAATCAATTTTCGGATGAAAAACGATGACTCCGGACCTGTCGAACGATCCCAAATGGTCAATATGGATGAAATTTCAACATTTAATCTTTTGACTCTAAATGACTGTTGGATGTGAATTATGACTTTGTCAACTAAAATAAGTGTGTTTAAAGTCATTTCTGTGCCTGAAACGGTCAAAATTGAAGCTTTTGAGTAAGCAAAACTCTGTAAAAATGGCAATTTTAGTCACTGTGAGGGTTTAAAAAGTGGTTATTCAACATGAGGCACGATCCAATTGACATTTTGAATCATTTTTGGTACAGTCCAAAAAATCAATTTTCGGATGAAAAACGATGACTCCGGACCTGTCGAACTATCCCAAAATGCTCTATAATGATGAAATTTTAACATTTAATCTTTTGACTCTAAATGACTGTTGGATGTGAATTATGACTTTGTCAACTAAAATAAGTGTGTTTAAAGTCATTTCTGTGCCTGAAACGGGTCAAAATTAAAGCTTTTGAGTAAGCAAAACTCTGTAAAAATGGCAATTTTGGTCACTGTGAGGGTTTAAAAAGTGGTTATTCAACACGAGGCACGATCCAATTGACATTTTGAATCATTTTTGGTACAGTCCAAAAAATCAATTTTCGGATGAAAAACGATGACTCCGGACCTGTCGAACGATCCCAAAATGGTCTATAATGATGAGATTTTAACATTTATTCTTTTGACTCTAAATGACTGTTGGATGTGAATTATGACTTTGTCAACTAAAATAAGTGTGTTTAAAGTCATTTCTGTGCCTGAAACGGGTCAAAATTGAAGCTTTTGAGTAAGCAAAACTCTGTAAAAATGGCAATTTTGGTCACTGTGAGGGTTTAAAAAGTGGTTATTCAACATGAGGCACGATCCAATTGACATTTTGAATCATTTTTGGTACAGGACAAAAAATTCAATTTTCGGATGAAAAACGATGACTCCGGACCTGTCGAACGATCCCAAAATGGTCTATAATGATGACATTTTAACATTGAATCTTTTGACTCTAAATGACTGTTGGATGTGAATTATGACTTTGTCAACTAAAATAAGTGTGTTTAAAGTCATTTCTGTGCCTTAAACGGGTCAAAATTGAAGCTTTTGAGTAAGCAAAACTCTGTAAAAATGGCAATTTTGGTCACTGTGAGGGTTTAAAAAGTGGTTATTCAACATGAGGCACGATCCAATTGACATTTTGAATCATTTTTGGTACAGTCCAAAAAATCAATTTTCGGATGAAAAACGATGACTCCGGACCTGTCGAACGATCCCAAAATGGTCTATAATGATGAAATTTTAACATTTAATCTTTTGACTCTAAATTACTGTTGGATGTGAATTATGACTTTGTCAACTAAAATAAGTGTGTTTAAAGTCATTTCTGTGCCTGAAACGGGTCAAAATTGAAGCTTTTGAGTAAGCAAAACTCTGTAAAAATGGCAATTTTGGTCACTGTGAGGGTTTGAAAAGTGGTTATTCAACATGAGGCATGATCCAATTGACATTTTGAATCATTTTTGGTACAGTCCAAAAAATCAATTTTCGGATGAAAAACGATGACTCCGGACCTGTCGAACATTCACAAAATGGTCTATAATGATGAAATTTTAACATTTAATCTTTTGACTCTAAATTACTGTTGGATGTGAATTATGACTTTGTCAACTAAAATAAGTATGTTTAAAGTCCTTTCTGTGCCTGAAACGGGTCAAAATTGAAGCTTTTGAGTAAGCAAAACTCTGTAAAAATGGCAATTTTGGTCACTGTGAGGGTTTAAAAAGTGGTTATTCAACATGAGGCACGATCCAATTGACATTTTGAATCATTTTTGGTACAGTCCAAAAAATCAATTTTCGGATGAAAAACGATGACTCCGGACCTGTCGAACGTTCCCAAAATGGTCTATAATGATGAAATTTTAACATTTAATCTTTTGACTCTAAATGACTGTTAGATGTGAATTATGACTGTCAACTAGAATAAGTGTGTTTAAAGTCATTTCTGTGCCTGAAACGGGTCAAAATTGAAGATTTTGAGTAAGCAAAACTCTGTAAAAATGGCAATTTTAGTCACTGTGAGGGTTTAAAAAGTGGTTATTCAACATGAGGCACGATCCAATTGACATTTTGAATCATTTTTGGTACAGTCCAAAAAATCAATTTTCGGATGAAAAACGATGACTCCGGACCTGTCGAACGATCCCAAATGGTCAATATGGATGAAATTTCAACATTTAATCTTTTGACTCTAAATGACTGTTGGATGTGATTTATGACTTTGTCAACTAAAATAAGTGTGTTTAAAGTCATTTCTGTGCCTGAAACGGTCAAAATTGAAGCTTTTGAGTAAGCAAAACTCTGTAAAAATGGCAATTTTAGTCACTGTGAGGGTTTAAAAAGTGGTTATTCAACATGAGGCACGATCCAATTGACATTTTGAATCATTTTTGGTACAGTCCAAAAAATCAATTTTCGGATGAAAAACGATGACTCCGGACCTGTCGAACGATCCCAAAATGCTCTATAATGATGAAATTTTAACATTTAATCTTTTGACTCTAAATGACTGTTGGATGTGAATTATGACTTTGTCAACTAAAATAAGTGTGTTTAAAGTCATTTCTGTGCCTGAAACGGGTCAAAATAAAGCTTTTGAGTAAGCAAAACTCTGTAAAAATGGCAATTTTGGTCACTGTGAGGGTTTAAAAAGTGGTTATTCAACATGAGGCATGATCCAATTGACATTTTGAATCATTTTTGGTACAGTCCAAGAAATCAATTTTCGGATGAAAAACGATGACTCCGGACCTGTCGAACATTCCCAAAATGGTCTATAATGATGAAATTTTAACATTTAATCTTTTGACTCTAAATGACTGTTGGATGTGAATTATGACTTTGTCAACTAGAATAAGTGTGTTTAAAGTCATTTCTGTGCCTGAAACGGGTCAAAATTGAAGCTTTTGAGTAAGCAAAACTCTGTAAAAATTGCAATTTTAGTCACTGTGAGGGTTTAAAAAATGGTTATTCAACATGAGGCACGATCCAATTGACATTTTGAATCATTTTTGGTACAGTCCAAAAAATCAATTTTCGGATGAAAAACGATGACTCCGGACCTGTCGAACGATCCCAAAATGGTCAATATGGATGAAATTTTAACATTTAATCTTTTGACTCTAAATGACTGTTGGATGTGAATTATGACTTTGTCAACTAAAATAAGTGTGTTTAAAGTCATTTCTGTGCCTGAAACGGGTCAAAATTGAAGCTTTTGAGTAAGCAAAACTCTGTAAAAATGGCAATTTTGATCACTGTGAGGGTTTAAAAAGTGGTTATTCAAAATGAGGAACGATCCAATTGACATTTTGAATCATTTTTGGTACAGTCCAAAAAATCAATTTTCGGATGAAAAACGATGACTCCGGACCTGTCAAACGATCCCAAAATGGTCTATAATGATGAAATTTTAACATTTAATCTTTTGACTCTAAATTACTGTTGGATGTGAATTATGACTTTGTCAACTAAAATAAGTATGTTTAAAGTCCTTTCTGTGCCTGAAACGGGTCAAAATTGAAGCTTTTGAGTAAGCAAAACTCTGTAAAAATGGCAATTTTGGTCACTGTGAGGGTTTAAAAAGTGGTTATTCAACATGAGGCACGATCCAATTGACATTTTGAATCATTTTTGGTACAGTCCAAAAAATCAATTTTCGGATGAAAAACGATGACTCCGGACCTGTCGAACGTTCCCAAAATGGTCTATAATGATGAAATTTTAACATTTAATCTTTTGACTCTAAATGACTGTTAGATGTGAATTATGACTGTCAACTAGAATAAGTGTGTTTAAAGTCATTTCTGTGCCTGAAACGGGTCAAAATTGAAGATTTTGAGTAAGCAAAACTCTGTAAAAATGGCAATTTTAGTCACTGTGAGGGTTTAAAAAGTGGTTATTCAACATGAGGCACGATCCAATTGACATTTTGAATCATTTTTGGTACAGTCCAAAACATCAATTTTCGGATGAAAAACGATGACTCCGGACCTGTCGAACGATCCCAAATGGTCAATATGGATGAAATTTCAACATTTAATCTTTTGACTCTAAATGACTGTTGGATGTGAATTATGACTTTGTCAACTAAAATAAGTGTGTTTAAAGTCATTTCTGTGCCTGAAACGGTCAAAATTGAAGCTTTTGAGTAAGCAAAACTCTGTAAAAATGGCAATTTTAGTCACTGTGAGGGTTTAAAAAGTGGTTATTCAACATGAGGCACGATCCAATTGACATTTTGAATCATTTTTGGTACAGTCCAAAAAATCAATTTTCGGATGAAAAACGATGACTCCGGACCTGTCGAACTATCCCAAAATGCTCTATAATGATGAAATTTTAACATTTAATCTTTTGACTCTAAATGACTGTTGGATGTGAATTATGACTTTGTCAACTAAAATAAGTGTGTTTAAAGTCATTTCTGTGCCTGAAACGGGTCAAAATTAAAGCTTTTGAGTAAGCAAAACTCTGTAAAAATGGCAATTTTGGTCACTGTGAGGGTTTAAAAAGTGGTTATTCAACACGAGGCACGATCCAATTGACATTTTGAATCATTTTTGGTACAGTCCAAAAAATCAATTTTCGGATGAAAAACGATGACTCCGGACCTGTCGAACGATCCCAAAATGGTCTATAATGATGAGATTTTAACATTTATTCTTTTGACTCTAAATGACTGTTGGATGTGAATTATGACTTTGTCAACTAAAATAAGTGTGTTTAAAGTCATTTCTGTGCCTGAAACGGGTCAAAATTGAAGCTTTTGAGTAAGCAAAACTCTGTAAAAATGGCAATTTTGGTCACTGTGAGGGTTTAAAAAGTGGTTATTCAACACGAGGCACGATCCAATTGACATTTTGAATCATTTTTGGTACAGTCCAAAAAATCAATTTTCGGATGAAAAACGATGACTCCGGACCTGTCGAACGATCCCAAAATGGTCTATAATGATGAGATTTTAACATTTATTCTTTTGACTCTAAATGACTGTTGGATGTGAATTATGACTTTGTCAACTAAAATAAGTGTGTTTAAAGTCATTTCTGTGCCTGAAACGGGTCAAAATTGAAGCTTTTGAGTAAGCAAAACTCTGTAAAAATGGCAATTTTGGTCACTGTGAGGGTTTAAAAAGTGGTTATTCAACATGAGGCACGATCCAATTGACATTTTGAATCATTTTTGGTACAGGACAAAAAATTCAATTTTCGGATGAAAAACGATGACTCCGGACCTGTCGAACGATCCCAAAATGGTCTATAATGATGACATTTTAACATTTAATCTTTTGACTCTAAATGACTGTTGGATGTGAATTATGACTTTGTCAACTAAAATAAGTGTGTTTAAAGTCATTTCTGTGCCTTAAACGGGTCAAAATTGAAGCTTTTGAGTAAGCAAAACTCTGTAAAAATGGCAATTTTGGTCACTGTGAGGGTTTAAAAAGTGGTTATTCAACATGAGGCACGATCCAATTGACATTTTGAATCATTTTTGGTACAGTCCAAAAAATCAATTTTCGGATGAAAAACGATGACTCCGGACCTGTCGAACGTTCCCAAAATGGTCTATAATGATGAAATTTTAACATTTAATCTTTTGACTCTAAATGACTGTTAGATGTGAATTATGACTGTCAACTAGAATAAGTGTGTTTAAAGTCATTTCTGTGCCTGAAACGGGTCAAAATTGAAGATTTTGAGTAAGCAAAACTCTGTAAAAATGGCAATTTTAGTCACTGTGAGGGTTTAAAAAGTGGTTATTCAACATGAGGCACGATCCAATTGACATTTTGAATCATTTTTGGTACAGTCCAAAACATCAATTTTCGGATGAAAAACGATGACTCCGGACCTGTCGAACGATCCCAAATGGTCAATATGGATGAAATTTCAACATTTAATCTTTTGACTCTAAATGACTGTTGGATGTGAATTATGACTTTGTCAACTAAAATAAGTGTGTTTAAAGTCATTTCTGTGCCTGAAACGGTCAAAATTGAAGCTTTTGAGTAAGCAAAACTCTGTAAAAATGGCAATTTTAGTCACTGTGAGGGTTTAAAAAGTGGTTATTCAACATGAGGCACGATCCAATTGACATTTTGAATCATTTTTGGTACAGTCCAAAAAATCAATTTTCGGATGAAAAACGATGACTCCGGACCTGTCGAACTATCCCAAAATGCTCTATAATGATGAAATTTTAACATTTAATCTTTTGACTCTAAATGACTGTTGGATGTGAATTATGACTTTGTCAACTAAAATAAGTGTGTTTAAAGTCATTTCTGTGCCTGAAACGGGTCAAAATTAAAGCTTTTGAGTAAGCAAAACTCTGTAAAAATGGCAATTTTGGTCACTGTGAGGGTTTAAAAAGTGGTTATTCAACACGAGGCACGATCCAATTGACATTTTGAATCATTTTTGGTACAGTCCAAAAAATCAATTTTCGGATGAAAAACGATGACTCCGGACCTGTCGAACGATCCCAAAATGGTCTATAATGATGAGATTTTAACATTTATTCTTTTGACTCTAAATGACTGTTGGATGTGAATTATGACTTTGTCAACTAAAATAAGTGTGTTTAAAGTCATTTCTGTGCCTGAAACGGGTCAAAATTGAAGCTTTTGAGTAAGCAAAACTCTGTAAAAATGGCAATTTTGGTCACTGTGAGGGTTTAAAAAGTGGTTATTCAACACGAGGCACGATCCAATTGACATTTTGAATCATTTTTGGTACAGTCCAAAAAATCAATTTTCGGATGAAAAACGATGACTCCGGACCTGTCGAACGATCCCAAAATGGTCTATAATGATGAGATTTTAACATTTATTCTTTTGACTCTAAATGACTGTTGGATGTGAATTATGACTTTGTCAACTAAAATAAGTGTGTTTAAAGTCATTTCTGTGCCTGAAACGGGTCAAAATTGAAGCTTTTGAGTAAGCAAAACTCTGTAAAAATGGCAATTTTGGTCACTGTGAGGGTTTAAAAAGTGGTTATTCAACATGAGGCACGATCCAATTGACATTTTGAATCATTTTTGGTACAGGACAAAAAATTCAATTTTCGGATGAAAAACGATGACTCCGGACCTGTCGAACGATCCCAAAATGGTCTATAATGATGACATTTTAACATTTAATCTTTTGACTCTAAATGACTGTTGGATGTGAATTATGACTTTGTCAACTAAAATAAGTGTGTTTAAAGTCATTTCTGTGCCTTAAACGGGTCAAAATTGAAGCTTTTGAGTAAGCAAAACTCTGTAAAAATGGCAATTTTGGTCACTGTGAGGGTTTAAAAAGTGGTTATTCAACATGAGGCACGATCCAATTGACATTTTGAATCATTTTTGGTACAGTCCAAAAAATCAATTTTCGGATGAAAAACGATGACTCCGGACCTGTCGAACGATCCCAAAATGGTCTATAATGATGAAATTTTAACATTTAATCTTTTGACTCTAAATTACTGTTGGATGTGAATTATGACTTTGTCAACTAAAATAAGTGTGTTTAAAGTCATTTCTGTGCCTGAAACGGGTCAAAATTGAAGCTTTTGAGTAAGCAAAACTCTGTAAAAATGGCAATTTTGCTCACTGTGAGGGTTTGAAAAGTGGTTATTCAACATGAGGCATGATCCAATTGACATTTTGAATCATTTTTGGTACAGTCCAAAAAATCAATTTTCGGATGAAAAACGATGACTCCGGACCTGTCGAACATTCACAAAATGGTCTATAATGATGAAATTTTAACATTTAATCTTTTGACTCTAAATTACTGTTGGATGTGAATTATGACTTTGTCAACTAAAATAAGTATGTTTAAAGTCCTTTCTGTGCCTGAAACGGGTCAAAATTGAAGCTTTTGAGTAAGCAAAACTCTGTAAAAATGGCAATTTTGGTCACTGTGAGGGTTTAAAAAGTGGTTATTCAACATGAGGCACGATCCAATTGACATTTTGAATCATTTTTGGTACAGTCCAAAAAATCAATTTTCGGATGAAAAACGATGACTCCGGACCTGTCGAACGATCCCAAATGGTCAATATGGATGAAATTTCAACATTTAATCTTTTGACTCTAAATGACTGTTGGATGTGAATTATGACTTTGTCAACTAAAATAAGTGTGTTTAAAGTCATTTCTGTGCCTGAAACGGTCAAAATTGAAGCTTTTGAGTAAGCAAAACTCTGTAAAAATGGCAATTTTAGTCACTGTGAGGGTTTAAAAAGTGGTTATTCAACATGAGGCACGATCCAATTGACATTTTGAATCATTTTTGGTACAGTCCAAAAAATCAATTTTCGGATGAAAAACGATGACTCCGGACCTGTCGAACTATCCCAAAATGCTCTATAATGATGAAATTTTAACATTTAATCTTTTGACTCTAAATGACTGTTGGATGTGAATTATGACTTTGTCAACTAAAATAAGTGTGTTTAAAGTCATTTCTGTGCCTGAAACGGGTCAAAATTAAAGCTTTTGAGTAAGCAAAACTCTGTAAAAATGGCAATTTTGGTCACTGTGAGGGTTTAAAAAGTGGTTATTCAACACGAGGCACGATCCAATTGACATTTTGAATCATTTTTGGTACAGTCCAAAAAATCAATTTTCGGATGAAAAACGATGACTCCGGACCTGTCGAACGATCCCAAAATGGTCTATAATGATGAGATTTTAACATTTATTCTTTTGACTCTAAATGACTGTTGGATGTGAATTATGACTTTGTCAACTAAAATAAGTGTGTTTAAAGTCATTTCTGTGCCTGAAACGGGTCAAAATTGAAGCTTTTGAGTAAGCAAAACTCTGTAAAAATGGCAATTTTGGTCACTGTGAGGGTTTAAAAAGTGGTTATTCAACATGAGGCACGATCCAATTGACATTTTGAATCATTTTTGGTACAGGACAAAAAATTCAATTTTCGGATGAAAAACGATGACTCCGGACCTGTCGAACGATCCCAAAATGGTTTATAATGATGACATTTTAACATTTAATCTTTTGACTCTAAATGACTGTTGGATGTGAATTATGACTTTGTCAACTAAAATAAGTGTGTTTAAAGTCATTTCTGTGCCTTAAACGGGTCAAAATTGAAGCTTTTGAGTAAGCAAAACTCTGTAAAAATGGCAATTTTGGTCACTGTGAGGGTTTAAAAAGTGAATATTCAACATGAGGCACGATCCAATTGACATTTTGAATCATTTTTGGTACAGTCCAAAAAATCAATTTTCGGATGAAAAACGATGACTCCGGACCTGTCGAACGATCCCAAAATGGTCTATAATGATGAAATTTTAACATTTAATCTTTTGACTCTAAATTACTGTTGGATGTGAATTATGACTTTGTCAACTAAAATAAGTGTGTTTAAAGTCATTTCTGTGCCTGAAACGGGTCAAAATTGAAGCTTTTGAGTAAGCAAAACTCTGTAAAAATGGCAATTTTGGTCACTGTGAGGGTTTGAAAAGTGGTTATTCAACATGAGGCATGATCCAATTGACATTTTGAATCATTTTTGGTACAGTCCAAAAAATCAATTTTCGGATGAAAAACGATGACTCCGGACCTGTCGAACATTCACAAAATGGTCTATAATGATGAAATTTTAACATTTAATCTTTTGACTCTAAATGACTGTTAGATGTGAATTATGACTGTCAACTAGAATAAGTGTGTTTAAAGTCATTTCTGTGCCTGAAACGGGTCAAAATTGAAGATTTTGAGTAAGCAAAACTCTGTAAAAATGGCAATTTTAGTCACTGTGAGGGTTTAAAAAGTGGTTATTCAACATGAGGCACGATCCAATTGACATTTTGAATCATTTTTGGTACAGTCCAAAAAATCAATTTTCGGATGAAAAACGATGACTCCGGACCTGTCGAACGATCCCAAATGGTCAATATGGATGAAATTTCAACATTTAATCTTTTGACTCTAAATGACTGTTGGATGTGAATTATGACTTTGTCAACTATAATAAGTGTGTTTAAAGTCATTTCTGTGCCTGAAACGGGTCAAAATAAAGCTTTTGAGTAAGCAAAACTCTGTAAAAATGGCAATTTTGGTCACTGTGAGGGTTTAAAAAGTGGTTATTCAACATGAGGCATGATCCAATTGACATTTTGAATCATTTTTGGTACAGTCCAAGAAATCAATTTTCGGATGAAAAACGATGACTCCGGACCTGTCGAACATTCCCAAAATGGTCTATAATGATGAAATTTTAACATTTAATCTTTTGACTCTAAATGACTGTTGGATGTGAATTATGACTTTGTCAACTAGAATAAGTGTGTTTAAAGTCATTTCTGTGCCTGAAACGGGTCAAAATTGAAGCTTTTGAGTAAGCAAAACTCTGTAAAAATTGCAATTTTAGTCACTGTGAGGGTTTAAAAAATGGTTATTCAACATGAGGCACGATCCAATTGACATTTTGAATCATTTTTGGTACAGTCCAAAAAATCAATTTTCGGATGAAAAACGATGACTCCGGACCTGTCGAACGATCCCAAAATGGTCAATATGGATGAAATTTTAACATTTAATCTTTTGACTCTAAATGACTGTTGGATGTGAATTATGACTTTGTCAACTAAAATAAGTGTGTTTAAAGTCATTTCTGTGCCTGAAACGGGTCAAAATTGAAGCTTTTGAGTAAGCAAAACTCTGTAAAAATGGCAATTTTGATCACTGTGAGGGTTTAAAAAGTGGTTATTCAAAGGAGGAACGATCCAATTGACATTTTGAATCATTTTTGGTACAGTCCAAAAAATCAATTTTCGGATGAAAAACGATGACTCCGGACCTGTCGAACGATCCCAAAATGGTCTATAATGATGAAATTTTAACATTTAATCTTTTGACTCTAAATTACTGTTGGATGTGAATTATGACTTTGTCAACTAAAATAAGTATGTTTAAAGTCCTTTCTGTGCCTGAAACGGGTCAAAATTGAAGCTTTTGAGTAAGCAAAACTCTGTAAAAATGGCAATTTTGGTCACTGTGAGGGTTTAAAAAGTGGTTATTCAACATGAGGCACGATCCAATTGACATTTTGAATCATTTTTGGTACAGTCCAAAAAATCAATTTTCGGATGAAAAACGATGACTCCGGACCTGTCGAACGATCCCAAAATGGTCTATAATGATGAAATTTTAACATTTAATCTTTTGACTCTAAATTACTGTTGGATGTGAATTATGACTTTGTCAACTAAAATAAGTGTGTTTAAAGTCATTTCTGTGCCTGAAACGGGTCAAAATTGAAGCTTTTGAGTAAGCAAAACTCTGTAAAAATGGCAATTTTGCTCACTGTGAGGGTTTGAAAAGTGGTTATTCAACATGAGGCATGATCCAATTGACATTTTGAATCATTTTTGGTACAGTCCAAAAAATCAATTTTCGGATGAAAAACGATGACTCCGGACCTGTCGAACATTCACAAAATGGTCTATAATGATGAAATTTTAACATTTAATCTTTTGACTCTAAATTACTGTTGGATGTGAATTATGACTTTGTCAACTAAAATAAGTATGTTTAAAGTCCTTTCTGTGCCTGAAACGGGTCAAAATTGAAGCTTTTGAGTAAGCAAAACTCTGTAAAAATGGCAATTTTGGTCACTGTGAGGGTTTAAAAAGTGGTTATTCAACATGAGGCACGATCCAATTGACATTTTGAATCATTTTTGGTACAGTCCAAAAAATCAATTTTCGGATGAAAAACGATGACTCCGGACCTGTCGAACGATCCCAAAATGGTCTATAATGATGAAATTTTAACATTTAATCTTTTGACTCTAAATTACTGTTGGATGTGAATTATGACTTTGTCAACTAAAATAAGTGTGTTTAAAGTCATTTCTGTGCCTGAAACGGGTCAAAATTGAAGCTTTTGAGTAAGCAAAACTCTGTAAAAATGGCAATTTTGGTCACTGTGAGGGTTTAAAAAGTGGTTATTCAACATGAGGCACGATCCAATTGACATTTTGAATCATTTTTGGTACAGTCCAAAAAATAAATTTTCGGATGAAAAACGATGACTCCGGACCTGTCGAACGTTCCCAAAATGGTCTATAATGATGAAATTTTAACATTTAATCTTTTGACTCTAAATGACTGTTAGATGTGAATTATGACTGTCAACTAGAATAAGTGTGTTTAAAGTCATTTCTGTGCCTGAAACGGGTCAAAATTGAAGATTTTGAGTAAGCAAAACTCTGTAAAAATGGCAATTTTAGTCACTGTGAGGGTTTAAAAAGTGGTTATTCAACATGAGGCACGATCCAATTGACATTTTGAATCATTTTTGGTACAGTCCAAAAAATCAATTTTCGGATGAAAAACGATGACTCCGGACCTGTCGAACGATCCCAAATGGTCAATATGGATGAAATTTCAACATTTAATCTTTTGACTCTAAATGACTGTTGGATGTGAATTATGACTTTGTCAACTAAAATAAGTGTGTTTAAAGTCATTTCTGTGCCTGAAACGGTCAAAATTGAAGCTTTTGAGTAAGCAAAACTCTGTAAAAATGGCAATTTTAGTCACTGTGAGGGTTTAAAAAGTGGTTATTCAACATGAGGCACGATCCAATTGACATTTTGAATCATTTTTGGTACAGTCCAAAAAATCAATTTTCGGATGAAAAACGATGACTCCGGACCTGTCGAACATTCCCAAAATGGTCTATAATGATGAAATTTTAACATTTAATCTTTTGACTCTAAATGACTGTTGGATGTGAATTATGACTTTGTCAACTAGAATAAGTGTGTTTAAAGTCATTTCTGTGCCTGAAACGGGTCAAAATTGAAGCTTTTGAGTAAGCAAAACTCTGTAAAAATTGCAATTTTAGTCACTGTGAGGGTTTAAAAAATGGTTATTCAACATGAGGCACGATCCAATTGACATTTTGAATCATTTTTGGTACAGTCCAAAAAATCAATTTTCGGATGAAAAACGATGACTCCGGACCTGTCGAACGATCCCAAAATGGTCAATATGGATGAAATTTTAACATTTAATCTTTTGACTCTAAATGACTGTTGGATGTGAATTATGACTTTGTCAACTAAAATAAGTGTGTTTAAAGTCATTTCTGTGCCTGAAACGGGTCAAAATTGAAGCTTTTGAGTAAGCAAAACTCTGTAAAAATGGCAATTTTGATCACTGTGAGGGTTTAAAAAGTGGTTATTCAAAATGAGGAACGATCCAATTGACATTTTGAATCATTTTTGGTACAGTCCAAAAAATCAATTTTCGGATGAAAAACGATGACTCCGGACCTGTCGAACGATCCCAAAATGGTCTATAATGATGAAATTTTAACATTTAATCTTTTGACTCTAAATTACTGTTGGGTGTGAATTATGACTTTGTCAACTAAAATAAGTATGTTTAAAGTCCTTTCTGTGCCTGAAACGGGTCAAAATTGAAGCTTTTGAGTAAGCAAAACTCTGTAAAAATGGCAATTTTGGTCACTGTGAGGGTTTGAAAAGTGGTTATTCAACATGAGGCATGATCCAATTGACATTTTGAATCATTTTTGGTACAGTCCAAAAAATCAATTTTCGGATGAAAAACGATGACTCCGGACCTGTCGAACGATCCCAAAATGGTCTATAATGATGAAATTTTAACATTTAATCTTTTGACTCTAAATTACTGTTGGATGTGAATTATGACTTTGTCAACTAAAATAAGTATGTTTAAAGTCCTTTCTGTGCCTGAAACGGGTCAAAATTGAAGCTTTTGAGTAAGCAAAACTCTGTAAAAATGGCAATTTTGGTCACTGTGAGGGTTTAAAAAGTGGTTATTCAACATGAGGCACGATCCAATTGACATTTTGAATCATTTTTGGTACAGTCCAAAAAATCAATTTTCGGATGAAAAACGATGACTCCGGACCTGTCGAACGTTCCCAAAATGGTCTATAATGATGAAATTTTAACATTTAATCTTTTGACTCTAAATGACTGTTAGATGTGAATTATGACTGTCAACTAGAATAAGTGTGTTTAAAGTCATTTCTGTGCCTGAAACGGGTCAAAATTGAAGATTTTGAGTAAGCAAAACTCTGTAAAAATGGCAATTTTAGTCACTGTGAGGGTTTAAAAAGTGGTTATTCAACATGAGGCACGATCCAATTGACATTTTGAATCATTTTTGGTACAGTCCAAAACATCAATTTTCGGATGAAAAACGATGACTCCGGACCTGTCGAACGATCCCAAATGGTCAATATGGATGAAATTTCAACATTTAATCTTTTGACTCTAAATGACTGTTGGATGTGAATTATGACTTTGTCAACTAAAATAAGTGTGTTTAAAGTCATTTCTGTGCCTGAAACGGTCAAAATTGAAGCTTTTGAGTAAGCAAAACTCTGTAAAAATGGCAATTTTAGTCACTGTGAGGGTTTAAAAAGTGGTTATTCAACATGAGGCACGATCCAATTGACATTTTGAATCATTTTTGGTACAGTCCAAAAAATCAATTTTCGGATGAAAAACGATGACTCCGGACCTGTCGAACTATCCCAAAATGCTCTATAATGATGAAATTTTAACATTTAATCTTTTGACTCTAAATGACTGTTGGATGTGAATTATGACTTTGTCAACTAAAATAAGTGTGTTTAAAGTCATTTCTGTGCCTGAAACGGGTCAAAATTAAAGCTTTTGAGTAAGCAAAACTCTGTAAAAATGGCAATTTTGGTCACTGTGAGGGTTTAAAAAGTGGTTATTCAACACGAGGCACGATCCAATTGACATTTTGAATCATTTTTGGTACAGTCCAAAAAATCAATTTTCGGATGAAAAACGATGACTCCGGACCTGTCGAACGATCCCAAAATGGTCTATAATGATGAGATTTTAACATTTATTCTTTTGACTCTAAATGACTGTTGGATGTGAATTATGACTTTGTCAACTAAAATAAGTGTGTTTAAAGTCATTTCTGTGCCTGAAACGGGTCAAAATTGAAGCTTTTGAGTAAGCAAAACTCTGTAAAAATGGCAATTTTGGTCACTGTGAGGGTTTAAAAAGTGGTTATTCAACACGAGGCACGATCCAATTGACATTTTGAATCATTTTTGGTACAGTCCAAAAAATCAATTTTCGGATGAAAAACGATGACTCCGGACCTGTCGAACGATCCCAAAATGGTCTATAATGATGAGATTTTAACATTTATTCTTTTGACTCTAAATGACTGTTGGATGTGAATTATGACTTTGTCAACTAAAATAAGTGTGTTTAAAGTCATTTCTGTGCCTGAAACGGGTCAAAATTGAAGCTTTTGAGTAAGCAAAACTCTGTAAAAATGGCAATTTTGGTCACTGTGAGGGTTTAAAAAGTGGTTATTCAACACGAGGCACGATCCAATTGACATTTTGAATCATTTTTGGTACAGTCCAAAAAATCAATTTTCGGATGAAAAACGATGACTCCGGACCTGTCGAACGATCCCAAAATGGTCTATAATGATGAGATTTTAACATTTATTCTTTTGACTCTAAATGACTGTTGGATGTGAATTATGACTTTGTCAACTAAAATAAGTGTGTTTAAAGTCATTTCTGTGCCTGAAACGGGTCAAAATTGAAGCTTTTGAGTAAGCAAAACTCTGTAAAAATGGCAATTTTGGTCACTGTGAGGGTTTAAAAAGTGGTTATTCAACATGAGGCATGATCCAATTGACATTTTGAATCATTTTTGGTACAGGACAAAAAATTCAATTTTCGGATGAAAAACGATGACTCCGGACCTGTCGAACGATCCCAAAATGGTCTATAATGATGACATTTTAACATTTAATCTTTTGACTCTAAATGACTGTTGGATGTGAATTATGACTTTGTCAACTAAAATAAGTGTGTTTAAAGTCATTTCTGTGCCTTAAACGGGTCAAAATTGAAGCTTTTGAGTAAGCAAAACTCTGTAAAAATGGCAATTTTGGTCACTGTGAGGGTTTAAAAAGTGGTTATTCAACATGAGCCACGATCCAATTGACATTTTGAATCATTTTTGGTACAGTCCAAAAAATCAATTTTCGGATGAAAAACGATGACTCCGGACCTGTCGAACGATCCCAAAATGGTCTATAATGATGAAATTTTAACATTTAATCTTTTGACTCTAAATTACTGTTGGATGTGAATTATGACTTTGTCAACTAAAATAAGTGTGTTTAAAGTCATTTCTGTGCCTGAAACGGGTCAAAATTGAAGCTTTTGAGTAAGCAAAACTCTGTAAAAATGGCAATTTTGCTTACTGTGAGGGTTTGAAAAGTGGTTATTCAACATGAGGCATGATCCAATTGACATTTTGAATCATTTTTGGTACAGTCCAAAAAATCAATTTTCGGATGAAAAACGATGACTCCGGACCTGTCGAACATTCACAAAATGGTCTATAATGATGAAATTTTAACATTTAATCTTTTGACTCTAAATTACTGTTGCATGTGAATTATGACTTTGTCAACTAAAATAAGTATGTTTAAAGTCCTTTCTGTGCCTGAAACGGGTCAAAATTGAAGCTTTTGAGTAAGCAAAACTCTGTAAAAATGGCAATTTTGGTCACTGTGAGGGTTTAAAAAGTGGTTATTCAACATGAGGCACGATCCAATTGACATTTTGAATCATTTTTGGTACAGTCCAAAAAATCAATTTTCGGATGAAAAACGATGACTCCGGACCTGTCGAACGATCCCAAATGGTCAATATGGATGAAATTTCAACATTTAATCTTTTGACTCTAAATGACTGTTGGATGTGAATTATGACTTTGTCAACTAAAATAAGTGTGTTTAAAGTCATTTCTGTGCCTGAAACGGTCAAAATTGAAGCTTTTGAGTAAGCAAAACTCTGTAAAAATGGCAATTTTAGTCACTGTGAGGGTTTAAAAAGTGGTTATTCAACATGAGGCACGATCCAATTGACATTTTGAATCATTTTTGGTACAGTCCAAAAAATCAATTTTCGGATGAAAAACGATGACTCCGGACCTGTCGAACTATCCCAAAATGCTCTATAATGATGAAATTTTAACATTTAATCTTTTGACTCTAAATGACTGTTGGATGTGAATTATGACTTTGTCAACTAAAATAAGTGTGTTTAAAGTCATTTCTGTGCCTGAAACGGGTCAAAATTAAAGCTTTTGAGTAAGCAAAACTCTGTAAAAATGGCAATTTTGGTCACTGTGAGGGTTTAAAAAGTGGTTATTCAACACGAGGCACGATCCAATTGACATTTTGAATCATTTTTGGTACAGTCCAAAAAATCAATTTTCGGATGAAAAACGATGACTCCGGACCTGTCGAACGATCCCAAAATGGTCTATAATGATGAGATTTTAACATTTATTCTTTTGACTCTAAATGACTGTTGGATGTGAATTATGACTTTGTCAACTAAAATAAGTGTGTTTAAAGTCATTTCTGTGCCTGAAACGGGTCAAAATTGAAGCTTTTGAGTAAGCAAAACTCTGTAAAAATGGCAATTTTGGTCACTGTGAGGGTTTAAAAAGTGGTTATTCAACATGAGGCACGATCCAATTGACATTTTGAATCATTTTTGGTACAGGACAAAAAATTCAATTTTCGGATGATAAAAAATGACTCCGGACCTGTCGAACGATCCCAAAATGGTCAATATGGATGAAATTTTAACATTTAATCTTTTGACTCTAAATGACTGTTGGATGTGAATTATGACTTTGTCAACTAAAATAAGTGTGTTTAAAGTCATTTCTGTGCCTGAAACGGGTCAAAATTGAAGCTTTTGAGTAAGCAAAACTCTGTAAAAATGGCAATTTTGATCACTGTGAGGGTTTAAAAAGTGGTTATTCAAAATGAGGAACGATCCAATTGACATTTTGAATCATTTTTGGTACAGTCCAAAAAATCAATTTTCGGATGAAAAACGATGACTCCGGACCTGTCGAACGATCCCAAAATGGTCTATAATGATGAAATTTTAACATTTAATCTTTTGACTCTAAATTACTGTTGGATGTGAATTATGACTTTGTCAACTAAAATAAGTATGTTTAAAGTCCTTTCTGTGCCTGAAACGGGTCAAAATTGAAGCTTTTGAGTAAGCAAAACTCTGTAAAAATGGCAATTTTGGTCACTGTGAGGGTTTGAAAAGTGGTTATTCAACATGAGGCATGATCCAATTGACATTTTGAATCATTTTTGGTACAGTCCAAAAAATCAATTTTCGGATGAAAAACGATGACTCCGGACCTGTCGAACGATCCCAAAATGGTCTATAATGATGAAATTTTAACATTTAATCTTTTGACTCTAAATTACTGTTGGATGTGAATTATGACTTTGTCAACTAAAATAAGTATGTTTAAAGTCCTTTCTGTGCCTGAAACGGGTCAAAATTGAAGCTTTTGAGTAAGCAAAACTCTGTAAAAATGGCAATTTTGGTCAATGTGAGGGTTTAAAAAGTGGTTATTCAACATGAGGCACGATCCAATTGACATTTTGAATCATTTTTGGTACAGTCCAAAAAATCAATTTTCGGATGAAAAACGATGACTCCGGACCTGTCGAACGTTCCCAAAATGGTCTATAATGATGAAATTTTAACATTTAATCTTTTGACTCTAAATGACTGTTAGATGTGAATTATGACTGTCAACTAGAATAAGTGTGTTTAAAGTCATTTCTGTGCCTGAAACGGGTCAAAATTGAAGATTTTGAGTAAGCAAAACTCTGTAAAAATGGCAATTTTAGTCACTGTGAGGGTTTAAAAAGTGGTTATTCAACATGAGGCACGATCCAATTGACATTTTGAATCATTTTTGGTACAGTCCAAAACATCAATTTTCGGATGAAAAACGATGACTCCGGACCTGTCGAACGATCCCAAATGGTCAATATGGATGAAATTTCAACATTTAATCTTTTGACTCTAAATGACTGTTGGATGTGAATTATGACTTTGTCAACTAAAATAAGTGTGTTTAAAGTCATTTCTGTGCCTGAAACGGTCAAAATTGAAGCTTTTGAGTAAGCAAAACTCTGTAAAAATGGCAATTTTAGTCACTGTGAGGGTTTAAAAAGTGGTTATTCAACATGAGGCACGATCCAATTGACATTTTGAATCATTTTTGGTACAGTCCAAAAAATCAATTTTCGGATGAAAAACGATGACTCCGGACCTGTCGAACTATCCCAAAATGCTCTATAATGATGAAATTTTAACATTTAATCTTTTGACTCTAAATGACTGTTGGATGTGAATTATGACTTTGTCAACTAAAATAAGTGTGTTTAAAGTCATTTCTGTGCCTGAAACGGGTCAAAATTAAAGCTTTTGAGTAAGCAAAACTCTGTAAAAATGGCAATTTTGGTCACTGTGAGGGTTTAAAAAGTGGTTATTCAACACGAGGCACGATCCAATTGACATTTTGAATCATTTTTGGTACAGTCCAAAAAATCAATTTTCGGATGAAAAACGATGACTCCGGACCTGTCGAACGATCCCAAAATGGTCTATAATGATGAGATTTTAACATTTATTCTTTTGACTCTAAATGACTGTTGGATGTGAATTATGACTTTGTCAACTAAAATAAGTGTGTTTAAAGTCATTTCTGTGCCTGAAACGGGTCAAAATTGAAGCTTTTGAGTAAGCAAAACTCTGTAAAAATGGCAATTTTGGTCACTGTGAGGGTTTAAAAAGTGGTTATTCAACACGAGGCACGATCCAATTGACATTTTGAATCATTTTTGGTACAGTCCAAAAAATCAATTTTCGGATGAAAAACGATGACTCCGGACCTGTCGAACGATCCCAAAATGGTCTATAATGATGAGATTTTAACATTTATTCTTTTGACTCTAAATGACTGTTGGATGTGAATTATGACTTTGTCAACTAAAATAAGTGTGTTTAAAGTCATTTCTGTGCCTGAAACGGGTCAAAATTGAAGCTTTTGAGTAAGCAAAACTCTGTAAAAATGGCAATTTTGGTCACTGTGAGGGTTTAAAAAGTGGTTATTCAACATGAGGCACGATCCAATTGACATTTTGAATCATTTTTGGTACAGGACAAAAAATTCAATTTTCGGATGAAAAACGATGACTCCGGACCTGTCGAACGATCCCAAAATGGTCTATAATGATGACATTTTAACATTTAATCTTTTGACTTTAAATGACTGTTGGATGTGAATTATGACTTTGTCAACTAAAATAAGTGTGTTTAAAGTCATTTCTGTGCCTTAAACGGGTCAAAATTGAAGCTTTTGAGTAAGCAAAACTCTGTAAAAATGGCAATTTTGGTCACTGTGAGGGTTTAAAAAGTGGTTATTCAACATGAGGCACGATCCAATTGACATTTTGAATCATTTTTGGTACAGTCCAAAAAATCAATTTTCGGATGAAAAACGATGACTCCGGACCTGTCGAACGATCCCAAAATGGTCTATAATGATGAAATTTTAACATTTAATCTTTTGACTCTAAATTACTGTTGGATGTGAATTATGACTTTGTCAACTAAAATAAGTGTGTTTAAAGTCATTTCTGTGCCTGAAACGGGTCAAAATTGAAGCTTTTGAGTAAGCAAAACTCTGTAAAAATGGCAATTTTGCTCACTGTGAGGGTTTGAAAAGTGGTTATTCAACATGAGGCATGATCCAATTGACATTTTGAATCATTTTTGGTACAGTCCAAAAAATCAATTTTCGGATGAAAAACGATGACTCCGGACCTGTCGAACATTCACAAAATGGTCTATAATGATGAAATTTTAACATTTAATCTTTTGACTCTAAATTACTGTTGGATGTGAATTATGACTTTGTCAACTAAAATAAGTATGTTTAAAGTCCTTTCTGTGCCTGAAACGGGTCAAAATTGAAGCTTTTGAGTAAGCAAAACTCTGTAAAAATGGCAATTTTGGTCACTGTGAGGGTTTAAAAAGTGGTTATTCAACATGAGGCAGGATCCAATTGACATTTTGAATCATTTTTGGTACAGTCCAAAAAATCAATTTTCGGATGAAAAACGATGACTCCGGACCTGTCGAACGATCCCAAATGGTCAATATGGATGAAATTTCAACATTTAATCTTTTGACTCTAAATGACTGTTGGATGTGAATTATGACTTTGTCAACTAAAATAAGTGTGTTTAAAGTCATTTCTGTGCCTGAAACGGTCAAAATTGAAGCTTTTGAGTAAGCAAAACTCTGTAAAAATGGCAATTTTAGTCACTGTGAGGGTTTAAAAAGTGATTATTCAACATGAGGCACGATCCAATTGACATTTTGAATCATTTTTGGTACAGTCCAAAAAATCAATTTTCGGATGAAAAACGATGACTCCGGACCTGTCGAACTATCCCAAAATGCTCTATAATGATGAAATTTTAACATTTAATCTTTTGACTCTAAATGACTGTTGGATGTGAATTATGACTTTGTCAACTAAAATAAGTGTGTTTAAAGTCATTTCTGTGCCTGAAACGGGTCAAAATTAAAGCTTTTGAGTAAGCAAAACTCTGTAAAAATGGCAATTTTGGTCACTGTGAGGGTTTAAAAAGTGGTTATTCAACACGAGGCACGATCCAATTGACATTTTGAATCATTTTTGGTACAGTCCAAAAAATCAATTTTCGGATGAAAAACGATGACTCCGGACCTGTCGAACGATCCCAAAATGGTCTATAATGATGAGATTTTAACATTTATTCTTTTGACTCTAAATGACTGTTGGATGTGAATTATGACTTTGTCAACTAAAATAAGTGTGTTTAAAGTCATTTCTGTGCCTGAAACGGGTCAAAATTGAAGCTTTTGAGTAAGCAAAACTCTGTAAAAATGGCAATTTTGGTCACTGTGAGGGTTTAAAAAGTGGTTATTCAACATGAGGCACGATCCAATTGACATTTTGAATCATTTTTGGTACAGGACAAAAAATTCAATTTTCGGATGAAAAACGATGACTCCGGACCTGTCGAACGATCCCAAAATGGTCTATAATGATGACATTTTAACATTTAATCTTTTGACTCTAAATGACTGTTGGATGTGAATTATGACTTTGTCAACTAAAATAAGTGTGTTTAAAGTCATTTCTGTGCCTTAAACGGGTCAAAATTGAAGCTTTTGAGTAAGCAAAACTCTGTAAAAATGGCAATTTTGGTCACTGTGAGGGTTTAAAAAGTGGTTATTCAACATGAGGCACGATCCAATTGACATTTTGAATCATTTTTGGTACAGTCCAAAAAATCAATTTTCGGATGAAAAACGATGACTCCGGACCTGTCGAACGATCCCAAAATGGTCTATAATGATGAAATTTTAACATTTAATCTTTTGACTCTAAATTACTGTTGGATGTGAATTATGACTTTGTCAACTAAAATAAGTGTGTTTAAAGTCATTTCTGTGCCTGAAACGGGTCAAAATTGAAGCTTTTGAGTAAGCAAAACTCTGTAAAAATGGCAATTTTGGTCACTGTGAGGGTTTGAAAAGTGGTTATTCAACATGAGGCATGATCCAATTGACATTTTGAATCATTTTTGGTACAGTCCAAAAAATCAATTTTCGGATGAAAAACGATGACTCCGGACCTGTCGAACATTCACAAAATGGTCTATAATGATGAAATTTTAACATTTAATCTTTTGACTCTAAATGACTGTTAGATGTGAATTATGACTGTCAACTAGAATAAGTGTGTTTAAAGTCATTTCTGTGCCTGAAACGGGTCAAAATTGAAGATTTTGAGTAAGCAAAACTCTGTAAAAATGGCAATTTTAGTCACTGTGAGGGTTTAAAAAGTGGTTATTCAACATGAGGCACGATCCAATTGACATTTTGAATCATTTTTGGTACAGTCCAAAAAATCAATTTTCGGATGAAAAACGATGACTCCGGACCTGTCGAACGATGCCAAATGGTCAATATGGATGAAATTTCAACATTTAATCTTTTGACTCTAAATGACTGTTGGATGTGAATTATGACTTTGTCAACTAAAATAAGTGTGTTTAAAGTCATTTCTGTGCCTGAAACGGTCAAAATTGAAGCTTTTGAGTAAGCAAAACTCTGTAAAAATGGCAATTTTAGTCACTGTGAGGGTTTAAAAAGTGGTTATTCAACATGAGGCACGATCCAATTGACATTTTGAATCATTTTTGGTACAGTCCAAAAAATCAATTTTCGGATGAAAAACGATGACTCCGGACCTGTCGAACGATCCCAAAATGCTCTATAATGATGAAATTTTAACATTTAATCTTTTGACTCTAAATGACTGTTGGATGTGAATTATGACTTTGTCAACTAAAATAAGTGTGTTTAAAGTCATTTCTGTGCCTGAAACGGGTCAAAATAAAGCTTTTGAGTAAGCAAAACTCTGTAAAAATGGCAATTTTGGTCACTGTGAGGGTTTAAAAAGTGGTTATTCAACATGAGGCATGATCCAATTGACATTTTGAATCATTTTTGGTACAGTCCAAGAAATCAATTTTCGGATGAAAAACGATGACTCCGGACCTGTCGAACATTCCCAAAATGGTCTATAATGATGAAATTTTAACATTTAATCTTTTGACTCTAAATGACTGTTGGATGTGAATTATGACTTTGTCAACTAGAATAAGTGTGTTTAAAGTCATTTCTGTGCCTGAAACGGGTCAAAATTGA
The DNA here is from genome assembly GCF_964263255.1 of Lissotriton vulgaris. Lineage (NCBI taxonomy): Eukaryota > Metazoa > Chordata > Amphibia > Caudata > Salamandridae > Lissotriton > Lissotriton vulgaris. The sequence goes on from NW_028252278.1 coordinate 896,857, forward strand.
AGCTTTTGAGTAAGCAAAACTCTGTAAAAATTGCAATTTTAGTCACTGTGAGGGTTTAAAAAATGGTTATTCAACATGAGGCACGATCCAATTGACATTTTGAATCATTTTTGGTACAGTCCAAAAAATCAATTTTCGGATGAAAAACGATGACTCCGGACCTGTCGAACGATCCCAAAATGGTCAATATGGATGAAATTTTAACATTTAATCTTTTGACTCTAAATGACTGTTGGATGTGAATTATGACTTTGTCAACTAAAATAAGTGTGTTTAAAGTCATTTCTGTGCCTGAAACGGGTCAAAATTGAAGCTTTTGAGTAAGCAAAACTCTGTAAAAATGGCAATTTTGATCACTGTGAGGGTTTAAAAAGTGGTTATTCAAAATGAGGAACGATCCAATTGACATTTTGAATCATTTTTGGTACAGTCCAAAAAATCAATTTTCGGATGAAAAACGATGACTCCGGACCTGTCGAACGATCCCAAAATGGTCTATAATGATGAAATTTTAACATTTAATCTTTTGACTCTAAATTACTGTTGGATGTGAATTATGACTTTGTCAACTAAAATAAGTATGTTTAAAGTCCTTTCTGTGCCTGAAACGGGTCAAAATTGAAGCTTTTGAGTAAGCAAAACTCTGTAAAAATGGCAATTTTGGTCACTGTGAGGGTTTAAAAAGTGGTTATTCAACAGGAGGCATGATCCAATTGACATTTTGAATCATTTTTGGTACAGTCCAAAAAATCAATTTTCGGATGAAAAACGATGACTCCGGACCTGTCGAACGATCCCAAAATGGTCTATAATGATGAAATTTTAACATTTAATCTTTTGACTCTAAATTCCTGTTGGATGTGAATTATGACTTTGTCAACTAAAATAAGTATGTTTAAAGTCCTTTCTGTGCCTGAAACGGGTCAAAATTGAAGCTTTTGAGTAAGCAAAACTCTGTAAAAATGGCAATTTGGTCACTGTGAGGGTTTAAAAAGTGGTTATTCAACATGAGGCACGATCCAATTGACATTTTGAATCATTTTTGGTACAGTCCAAAAAATCAATTTTCGGATGAAAAACGATGACTCCGGACCTGTCGAACGATCCCAAAATGGTCTATAATGATGAAATTTTAACATTTAATCTTTTGACTCTAAATTACTGTTGGATGTGAATTATGACTTTGTCAACTAAAATAAGTGTGTTTAAAGTCATTTCTGTGCCTGAAACGGGTCAAAATTGAAGCTTTTGAGTAAGCAAAACTCTGTAAAAATGGCAATTTTGGTCACTGTGAGGGTTTGAAAAGTGGTTATTCAACATGAGGCATGATCCAATTGACATTTTGAATCATTTTTGGTACAGTCCAAAAAATCAATTTTCGGATGAAAAACGATGACTCCGGACCTGTCGAACGATCCCAAAATGGTCTATAATGATGACATTTTAACATTTAATCTTTTGACTCTAAATTACTGTTGGATGTGAATTATGACTTTGTCAACTAAAATAAGTATGTTTAAAGTCCTTTCTGTGCCTGAAACGGGTCAAAATTGAAGCTTTTGAGTAAGCAAAACTCTGTAAAAATGGCAATTTTGGTCACTGTGAGGGTTTAAAAAGTGGTTATTCAACATGAGGCACGATCCAATTGACATTTTGAATCATTTTTGGTACAGTCCAAAAAATCAATTTTCGGATGAAAAACGATGACTCCGGACCTGTCGAACGTTCCCAAAATGGTCTATAATGATGAAATTTTAACATTTAATCTTTTGACTCTAAATGACTGTTAGATGTGAATTATGACTGTCAACTAGAATAAGTGTGTTTAAAGTCATTTCTGTGCCTGAAACGGGTCAAAATTGAAGATTTTGAGTAAGCAAAACTCTGTAAAAATGGCAATTTTAGTCACTGTGAGGGTTTAAAAAGTGGTTATTCAACATGAGGCACGATCCAATTGACATTTTGAATCATTTTTGGTACAGTCCAAAAAATCAATTTTCGGATGAAAAACGATGACTCCGGACCTGTCGAACGATCCCAAATGGTCAATATGGATGAAATTTCAACATTTAATCTTTTGACTCTAAATGACTGTTGGATGTGAATTATGACTTTGTCAACTAAAATAAGTGTGTTTAAAGTCATTTCTGTGCCTGAAACGGTCAAAATTGAAGCTTTTGAGTAAGCAAAACTCTGTAAAAATGGCAATTTTAGTCACTGTGAGGGTTTAAAAAGTGGTTATTCAACATGAGGCACGATCCAATTGACATTTTGAATCATTTTTGGTACAGTCCAAAAAATCAATTTTCGGATGAAAAACGATGACTCCGGACCTGTCGAACTATCCCAAAATGCTCTATAATGATGAAATTTTAACATTTAATCTTTTGACTCTAAATGACTGTTGGATGTGAATTATGACTTTGTCAACTAAAATAAGTGTGTTTAAAGTCATTTCTGTGCCTGAAACGGGTCAAAATTAAAGCTTTTGAGTAAGCAAAACTCTGTAAAAATGGCAATTTTGGTCACTGTGAGGGTTTAAAAAGTGGTTATTCAACACGAGGCACGATCCAATTGACATTTTGAATCATTTTTGGTACAGTCCAAAAAATCAATTTTCGGATGAAAAACGATGACTCCGGACCTGTCGAACGATCCCAAAATGGTCTATAATGATGAGATTTTAACATTTATTCTTTTGACTCTAAATGACTGTTGGATGTGAATTATGACTTTGTCAACTAAAATAAGTGTGTTTAAAGTCATTTCTGTGCCTGAAACGGGTCAAAATTGAAGCTTTTGAGTAAGCAAAACTCTGTAAAAATGGCAATTTTGGTCACTGTGAGGGTTTAAAAAGTGGTTATTCAACATGAGGCACGATCCAATTGACATTTTGAATCATTTTTGGTACAGGACAAAAAATTCAATTTTCGGATGAAAAACGATGACTCCGGACCTGTCGAACGATCCCAAAATGGTCTATAATGATGACATTTTAACATTTAATCTTTTGACTCTAAATGACTGTTGGATGTGAATTATGACTTTGTCAACTAAAATAAGTGTGTTTAAAGTCATTTCTGTGCCTTAAACGGGTCAAAATTGAAGCTTTTGAGTAAGCAAAACTCTGTAAAAATGGCAATTTTGGTCACTGTGAGGGTTTAAAAAGTGGTTATTCAACATGAGGCACGATCCAATTGACATTTTGAATCATTTTTGGTACAGTCCAAAAAATCAATTTTCGGATGAAAAACGATGACTCCGGACCTGTCGAACGATCCCAAAATGGTCTATAATGATGAAATTTTAACATTTAATCTATTGACTCTAAATTACTGTTGGATGTGAATTATGACTTTGTCAACTAAAATAAGTGTGTTTAAAGTCATTTCTGTGCCTGAAACGGGTCAAAATTGAAGCTTTTGAGTAAGCAAAACTCTGTAAAAATGGCAATTTTGGTCACTGTGAGGGTTTGAAAAGTGGTTATTCAACATGAGGCATGATCCAATTGACATTTTGAATCATTTTTGGTACAGTCCAAAAAATCAATTTTCGGATGAAAAACGATGACTCCGGACCTGTCGAACATTCACAAAATGGTCTATAATGATGAAATTTTAACATTTAATCTTTTGACTCTAAATTACTGTTGGATGTGAATTATGACTTTGTCAACTAAAATAAGTATGTTTAAAGTCCTTTCTGTGCCTGAAACGGGTCAAAATTGAAGCTTTTGAGTAAGCAAAACTCTGTAAAAATGGCAATTTTGGTCACTGTGAGGGTTTAAAAAGTGGTTATTCAACATGAGGCACGATCCAATTGACATTTTGAATCATTTTTGGTACAGTCCAAAAAATCAATTTTCGGATGAAAAACGATGACTCCGGACCTGTCGAACGTTCCCAAAATGGTCTATAATGATGAAATTTTAACATTTAATCTTTTGACTCTAAATGACTGTTGGATGTGAATTATGACTTTGTCAACTAAAATAAGTGTGTTTAAAGTCATTTCTGTGCCTGAAACGGTCAAAATTGAAGCTTTTGAGTAAGCAAAACTCTGTAAAAATGGCAATTTTAGTCACTGTGAGGGTTTAAAAAGTGGTTATTCAACATGAGGCACGATCCAATTGACATTTTGAATCATTTTTGGTACAGTCCAAAAAATCAATTTTCGGATGAAAAACGATGACTCCGGACCTGTCGAACGATCCCAAAATGCTCTATAATGATGAAATTTTAACATTTAATCTTTTGACTCTAAATGACTGTTGGATGTGAATTATGACTTTGTCAACTAAAATAAGTGTGTTTAAAGTCATTTCTGTGCCTGAAACGGGTCAAAATAAAGCTTTTGAGTAAGCAAAACTCTGTAAAAATGGCAATTTTGGTCACTGTGAGGGTTTAAAAAGTGGTTATTCAACACGAGGCACGATCCAATTGACATTTTGAATCATTTTTGGTACAGTCCAAAAAATCAATTTTCGGATGAAAAGCGATGACTCCGGACCTGTCGAACGATCCCAAAATGGTCTATAATGATGACATTTTAACATTTAATCTTTTGACTCTAAATGACTGTTGGATGTGAATTATGACTTTGTCAACTAAAATAAGTGTGTTTAAAGTCATTTCTGTGCCTTAAACGGGTCAAAATTGAAGCTTTTGAGTAAGCAAAACTCTGTAAAAATGGCAATTTTGGTCACTGTGAGGGTTTAAAAAGTGGTTATTCAACATGAGGCATGATCCAATTGACATTTTGAATCATTTTTTGGTACAGTCCAAAAAATCAATTTTCGGATGAAAAACGATGACTCCGGACCTGTCGAACGATCCCAAAATGGTCTATAATGATGAAATTTTAACATTTAATCTTTTGACTCTAAATTACTGTTGGATGTGAATTATGACTTTGTCAACTAAAATAAGTGTGTTTAAAGTCATTTCTGTGCCTGAAACGGGTCAAAATTGAAGCTTTTGAGTAAGCAAAACTCTGTAAAAATGGCAATTTTGGTCACTGTGAGGGTTTAAATAGTGGTTATTCAACATGAGACATGATCCAATTGACATTTTGAATAATTTTTGGTACAGTCCAAAAAATCAATTTTCGGATGAAAAACGATGACTCCGGACCTGTCGAACATTCACAAAATGGTCTATAATGATGAAATTTTAACATTTAATCTTTTGATTCTAAATGACTGTTGGATGTGAAATATGACTTTGTCAACTAGAATAAGTGTGTTTAAAGTCATTTCTGTGCCTGAAACGATCAAAATTGAAGCTTTTGAGTAAGCAAAACTCTGTAAAAATGGCAATTTTAGTCACTGTGAGGGTTTAAAAAGTGGTTATTCAACATGAGGCACGATCCAATTGACATTTTGAATCATTTTTGGTACAGTCCAAAAAATCAATTTTCGGATGAAAAACAATGACTCCGGACCTGTCGAACGATCCCAAAATGGTCTATAATGATGAAATTTTAACATTTATTCTTTTGACTCTAAATTACTGTTGGATGTGAATTATGACTTTGTCAACTAAAATAAGTGTGTTTAAAGTCATTTCTGTGCCTGAAACGGGTCAAAATTGAAGCTTTTGAGTAAGCAAAACTCTGTAAAAATGGCAATTTTGGTCACTGTGAGGGTTTAAAAAGTGGTTATTCAACATGAGGCACGATCCAATTGACATTTTGAATCATTTTTGGTACAGGACAAAAAATCAATTTTCGGATGAAAAACGATGACTCCGGACCTGTCGAACGATCCCAAAATGGTCTATAATGATGAAATTTCAACATTTAATCTTTTGACTCTAAATGACTGTTGGATGTGAATTATGACTTTGTCAACTAAAATAAGTGTGTTTAAAGTCATTTCTGTGCCTGAAACGGGTCAAAATTGAAGCTTTTGAGTAAGCAAAACTCTGTAAAAATGGCAATTTTGGTCACTGTGAGGGTTTAAAAAGTGGTTATTCAACATGAGGCATGATCCAATTGACATTTTGAATCATTTTTGGTACAGTCCAAAAAATCAATTTTCGGATGAAAAACGATGACTCCGGACCTGTCGAACGATCCCAAAATGGTCTATAATGATGAAATTTTAACATTTAATCTTTTGACTCTAAATTACTGTTGGATGTGAATTATGACTTTGTCAACTAAAATAAGTGTGTTTAAAGTCCTTTCTGTGCCTGAAATGGGTCAAAATTGAAGCTTTTGAGTAAGCAAAACACTGTAAAAATGGCAATTTTGGTCACTGTGAGGGTTTAAAAAGTGGTTATTCAACAGGAGGCATGATCCAATTGACATTTTGAATCATTTTTGGTACAGTCCAAAAAATCAATTTTCGGATGAAAAACGATGACTCCGGACCTGTCGAACGATCCCAAAATGGTCTATAATGATGAAATTTTAACATTTAATCTTTTGACTCTAAATTCCTGTTGGATGTGAATTATGACTTTGTCAACTAAAATAAGTATGTTTAAAGTCCTTTCTGTGCCTGAAACGGGTCAAAATTGAAGCTTTTGAGTAAGCAAAACTCTGTAAAAATGGCAATTTTGGTCACTGTGAGGGTTTGAAAAGTGGTTATTCAACATGAGGCATGATCCAATTGACATTTTGAATCATTTTTGGTACAGTCCAAAAAATCAATTTTCGGATGAAAAACGATGACTCCGGACCTGTCGAACGATCCCAAAATGGTCTATAATGATGAAATTTTAACATTTAATCTTTTGACTCTAAATTACTGTTGGATGTGAATTATGACTTTGTCAACTAAAATAAGTATGTTTAAAGTCCTTTCTGTGCCTGAAACGGGTCAAAATTGAAGCTTTTGAGTAAGCAAAACTCTGTAAAAATGGCAATTTTGGTCACTGTGAGGGTTTAAAAAGTGGTTATTCAACATGAGGCACGATCCAATTGACATTTTGAATCATTTTTGGTACAGTCCAAAAAATCAATTTTCGGATGAAAAACGATGACTCCGGACCTGTCGAACGTTCCCAAAATGGTCTATAATGATGAAATTTTAACATTTAATCTTTTGACTCTAAATGACTGTTAGATGTGAATTATGACTGTCAACTAGAATAAGTGTGTTTAAAGTCATTTCTGTGCCTGAAACGGGTCAAAATTGAAGATTTTGAGTAAGCAAAACTCTGTAAAAATGGCAATTTTAGTCACTGTGAGGGTTTAAAAAGTGGTTATTCAACATGAGGCACGATCCAATTGACATTTTGAATCATTTTTGGTACAGTCCAAAAAATCAATTTTCGGATGAAAAACGATGACTCCGGACCTGTCGAACGATCCCAAATGGTCAATATGGATGAAATTTCAACATTTAATCTTTTGACTCTAAATGACTGTTAGATGTGAATTATGACTTTGTCAACTAAAATAAGTGTGTTTAAAGTCATTTCTGTGCCTGAAACGGTCAAAATTGAAGCTTTTGAGTAAGCAAAACTCTGTAAAAATGGCAATTTTAGTCACTGTGAGGGTTTAAAAAGTGGTTATTCAACATGAGGCACGATCCAATTGACATTTTGAATCATTTTTGGTACAGTCCAAAAAATCAATTTTCGGATGAAAAACGATGACTCCGGACCTGTCGAACTATCCCAAAATGCTCTATAATGATGAAATTTTAACATTTAATCTTTTGACTCTAAATGACTGTTGGATGTGAATTATGACTTTGTCAACTAAAATAAGTGTGTTTAAAGTCATTTCTGTGCCTGAAACGGGTCAAAATTAAAGCTTTTGAGTAAGCAAAACTCTGTAAAAATGGCAATTTTGGTCACTGTGAGGGTTTAAAAAGTGGTTATTCAACATGAGGCACGATCCAATTGACATTTTGAATCATTTTTGGTACAGGACAAAAAATTCAATTTTCGGATGAAAAACGATGACTCCGGACCTGTCGAACGATCCCAAAATGGTCTATAATGATGACATTTTAACATTTAATCTTTTGACTCTAAATGACTGTTGGATGTGAATTATGACTTTGTCAACTAAAATAGGTGTGTTTAAAGTCATTTCTGTGCCTTAAACGGGTCAAAATTGAAGCTTTTGAGTAAGCAAAACTCTGTAAAAATGGCAATTTTGGTCACTGTGAGGGTTTAAAAAGTGGTTATTCAACATGAGGCACGATCCAATTGACATTTTGAATCATTTTTGGTACAGTCCAAAAAATCAATTTTCGGATGAAAAACGATGACTCCGGACCTGTCGAACGATCCCAAAATGGTCTATAATGATGAAATTTTAACATTTAATCTTTTGACTCTAAATTACTGTTGGATGTGAATTATGACTTTGTCAACTAAAATAAGTGTGTTTAAAGTCATTTCTGTGCCTGAAACGGGTCAAAATTGAAGCTTTTGAGTAAGCAAAACTCTGTAAAAATGGCAATTTTGGTCACTGTGAGGGTTTGAAAAGTGGTTATTCAACATGAGGCATGATCCAATTGACATTTTGAATCATTTTTGGTACAGTCCAAAAAATCAATTTTCAGATGAAAAACGATGACTCCGGACCTGTCGAACATTCACAAAATGGTCTATAATGATGAAATTTTAACATTTAATCTTTTGACTCTAAATTACTGTTGGATGTGAATTATGACTTTGTCAACTAAAATAAGTATGTTTAAAGTCCTTTCTGTGCCTAAAACGGGTCAAAATTGAAGCTTTTGAGTAAGCAAAACTCTGTAAAAATGGCAATTTTGGTCACTGTGAGGGTTTAAAAAGTGGTTATTCAACATGAGGCACGATCCAATTGACATTTTGAATCATTTTTGGTACAGTCCAAAAAATCAATTTTCGGATGAAAAACGATGACTCCGGACCTGTTGAACGTTCCCAAAATGGTCTATAATGATGAAATTTTAACATTTAATCTTTTGACTCTAAATGACTGTTAGATGTGAATTATGACTGTCAACTAGAATAAGTGTGTTTAAAGTCATTTCTGTGCCTGAAACGGGTCAAAATTGAAGATTTTGAGTAAGCAAAACTCTGTAAAAATGGCAATTTTGGTCACTGTGAGGGTTTAAAAAGTGGTTATTCAACATGAGGCACGATCCAATTGACATTTTGAATCATTTTTGGTACAGTCCAAAAAATCAATTTTCGGATGAAAAACGATGACTCCGGACCTGTCGAACGTTCCCAAAATGGTCTATAATGATGAAATTTTAACATTTAATCTTTTGACTCTAAATGACTGTTAGATGTGAATTATGACTGTCAACTAGAATAAGTGTGTTTAAAGTCATTTCTGTGCCTGAAACGGGTCAAAATTGAAGATTTTGAGTAAGCAAAACTCTGTAAAAATGGCAATTTTAGTCACTGTGAGGGTTTAAAAAGTGGTTATTCAACATGAGGCACGATCCAATTGACATTTTGAATCATTTTTGGTACAGTCCAAAAAATCAATTTTCGGATGAAAAACGATGACTCCGGACCTGTCGAACGATCCCAAATGGTCAATATGGATGAAATTTCAACATTTAATCTTTTGACTCTAAATGACTGTTGGATGTGAATTATGACTTTGTCAACTAAAATAAGTGTGTTTAAAGTCATTTCTGTGCCTGAAACGGTCAAAATTTAAGCTTTTGAGTAAGCAAAACTCTGTAAAAATGGCAATTTTAGTCACTGTGAGGGTTTAAAAAGTGGTTATTCAACATGAGGCACGATCCAATTGACATTTTGAATCATTTTTTGTATAGTCCAAAAAATCAATTTTCGGATGAAAAACGATGACTCCGGACCTGTCGAACTATCCCAAAATGCTCTATAATGATGAAATTTTAACATTTAATCTTTTGACTCTAAATGACTGTTGGATGTGAATTATGACTTTGTCAACTAAAATAAGTGTGTTTAAAGTCATTTCTGTGCCTGAAACGGGTCAAAATTAAAGCTTTTGAGTAAGCAAAACTCTGTAAAAATGGCAATTTTGGTCACTGTGAGGGTTTAAAAAGTGGTTATTCAACACGAGGCACGATCCAATTGACATTTTGAATCATTTTTGGTACAGTCCAAAAAATCAATTTTCAGATGAAAAACGATGACTCCGGACCTGTCGAACGATCCCAAAATGGTCTATAATGATGAGATTTTAAAATTTATTCTTTTGACTCTAAATGACTGTTGGATGTGAATTATGACTTTGTCAACTAAAATAAGTGTGTTTAAAGTCATTTCTGTGCCTGAAACGGGTCAAAATTGAAGCTTTTGAGTAAGCAAAACTCTGTAAAAATGGCAATTTTGGTCACTGTGAGGGTTTAAAAAGTGGTTATTCAACATGAGGCACGATCCAATTGACATTTTGAATCATTTTTGGTACAGGACAAAAAATTCAATTTTCGGATGAAAAACGATGACTCCGGACCTGTCGAACGATCCCAAAATGGTCTATAATGATGACATTTTAACATTTAATCTTTTGACTCTAAATGACTGTTGGATGTGAATTATGACTTTGTCAACTAAAATAGGTGTGTTTAAAGTCATTTCTGTGCCTTAAACGGGTCAAAATTGAAGCTTTTGAGTAAGCAAAACTCTGTAAAAATGGCAATTTTGGTCACTGTGAGGGTTTAAAAAGTGGTTATTCAACATGAGGCACGATCCAATTGACATTTTGAATTATTTTTGGTACAGTCCAAAAAATCAATTTTCGGATGAAAAACGATGACTCCGGACCTGTCGAACGATCCCAAAATGGTCTATAATGATGAAATTTTAACATTTAATCTTTTGACTCTAAATTACTGTTGGATGTCAATTATGACTTTGTCAACTAAAATAAGTGTGTTTAAAGTCATTTCTGTGCCTGAAACGGGTCAAAATTGAAGCTTTTGAGTAAGCAAAACTCTGTAAAAATGGCAATTTTGGTCACTGTGAGGGTTTGAAAAGTGGTTATTCAACATGAGGCATGATCCAATTGACATTTTGAATCATTTTTGGTACAGTCCAAAAAATCAATTTTCGGATGAAAAACGATGACTCCGGACCTGTCGAACATTCACAAAATGGTCTATAATGATGAAATTTTAACATTTAATCTTTTGACTCTAAATTACTGTTGGATGTGAATTATGACTTTGTCAACTAAAATAAGTATGTTTAAAGTCCTTTCTGTGCCTGAAACGGGTCAAAATTGAAGCTTTTGAGTAAGCAAAACTCTGTAAAAATGGCAATTTTGGTCACTGTGAGGGTTTAAAAAGTGGTTATTCAACATGAGGCACGATCCAATTGACATTTTGAATCATTTTTGGTACAGTCCAAAAAATCAATTTTCGGATGAAAAACGATGACTCCGGACCTGTCGAACGTTCCCAAAATGGTCTATAATGATGAAATTTTAACATTTAATCTTTTGACTCTAAATGACTGTTAGATGTGAATTATGACTGTCAACTAGAATAAGTGTGTTTAAAGTCATTTCTGTGCCTGAAACGGGTCAAAATTGAAGATTTTGAGTAAGCAAAACTCTGTAAAAATGGCAATTTTAGTCACTGTGAGGGTTTAAAAAGTGGTTATTCAACATGAGGCACGATCCAATTGACATTTTGAATCATTTTTGGTACAGTCCAAAAAATCAATTTTCGGATGAAAAACGATGACTCCGGACCTGTCGAACGATCCCAAATGGTCAATATGGATGAAATTTCAACATTTAATCTTTTGACTCTAAATGACTGTTGGATGTGAATTATGACTTTGTCAACTAAAATAAGTGTGTTTAAAGTCATTTCTGTGCCTGAAACGGTCAAAATTGAAGCTTTTGAGTAAGCAAAACTCTGTAAAAATGGCAATTTTAGTCACTGTGAGGGTTTAAAAAGTGGTTATTCAACATGAGGCACGATCCAATTGACATTTTGAATCATTTTTGGTACAGTCCAAAAAATCAATTTTCGGATGAAAAACGATGACTCCGGACCTGTCGAACGATCCCAAAATGCTCTATAATGATGAAATTTTAACATTTAATCTTTTGACTCTAAATGACTGTTGGATGTGAATTATGACTTTGTCAACTAAAATAAGTGTGTTTAAAGTCATTTCTGTGCCTGAAACGGGTCAAAATAAAGCTTTTGAGTAAGCAAAACTCTGTAAAAATGGCAATTTTGGTCACTGTGAGGGTTTAAAAAGTGGTTATTCAACACGAGGCACGATCCAATTGACATTTTGAATCATTTTTGGTACAGTCCAAAAAATCAATTTTCGGATGAAAAACGATGACTCCGGACCTGTCGAACGATCCCAAAATGCTCTATAATGATGAAATTTTAACATTTAATCTTTTGACTCTAAATGACTGTTGGATGTGAATTATGACTTTGTCAACTAAAATAAGTGTGTTTAAAGTCATTTCTGTGCCTGAAACGGGTCAAAATAAAGCTTTTGAGTAAGCAAAACTCTGTAAAAATGGCAATTTTGGTCACTGTGAGGGTTTAAAAAGTGGTTATTCAACACGAGGCACGATCCAATTGACATTTTGAATCATTTTTGGTACAGTCCAAAAAATCAATTTTCGGATGAAAAACGATGACTCCGGACCTGTCGAACGATCCCAAAATGGTCTATAATGATGAGATTTTAACATTTATTCTTTTGACTCTAAATGACTGTTGGATGTGAATTATGACTTTGTCAACTAAAATAAGTGTGTTTAAAGTCATTTCTGTGCCTGAAACGGGTCAAAATTGAAGCTTTTGAGTAAGCAAAACTCTGTAAAAATGGCAATTTTGGTCACTGTGAGGGTTTAAAAAGTGGTTATTCAACATGAGGCACGATCCAATTGACATTTTGAATCATTTTTGGTACAGGACAAAAAATTCAATTTTCGGATGAAAAACGATGACTCCGGACCTGTCGAACGATCCCAAAATGGTCTATAATGATGAGATTTTAACATTTAATCTTTTGACTCTAAATGACTGTTGGATGTGAATTATGACTTTGTCAACTAAAATAAGTGTGTTTAAAGTCATTTCTGTGCCTTAAACGGGTCAAAATTGAAGCTTTTGAGTAAGCAAAACTCTGTAAAAATGGCAATTTTGGTCACTGTGAGGGTTTAAAAAGTGGTTATTCAACATGAGGCATGATCCAATTGACATTTTGAATCATTTTTTGGTACAGTCCAAAAAATCAATTTTCTGATGAAAAACGATGACTCCGGACCTGTCGAACGATCCTAAAATGGTCTATAATGATGAAATTTTAACATTTAATCTTTTGACTCTAAATTACTGTTGGATGTGAATTATGACTTTGTCAACTAAAATAAGTGTGTTTAAAGTCATTTCTGTGCCTGAAACGGGTCAAAATTGAAGCTTTTGAATAAGCAAAACTCTGTAAAAATGGCAATTTTGGTCACTGTGAGGGTTTAAAAAGTGGTTATTCAACATGAGACATGATCCAATTGACATTTTGAATAATTTTTGGTACAGTCCAAAAAATCAATTTTCGGATGAAGAACGATGACTCCGGACCTGTCGAACATTCACAAAATGGTCTATAATGATGAAATTTTACCATTTAATCTTTTGACTCTAAATGACTGTTGGATGTGAATTATGACTTTGTCAACTAGAATAAGTGTGTTTAAAGTCATTTCTGTGCCTGAAACGATCAAAATTGAAGCTTTTGAGTAAGCAAAACTCTGTAAAAATGGCAATTTTAGTCACTGTGAGGGTTTAAAAAGTGGTTATTCAACATGAGGCACGATCCAATTGACATTTTGAATCATTTTTGGTACAGGACAAAAAATTCAATTTTCGGATGAAAAACGATGACTCCGGACCTGTCGAACGATCCCAAAATGGTCTATAATGATGACATTTTAACATTTAATCTTTTGACTCTAAATGACTGTTGGATGTGAATTATGACTTTGTCAACTAAAATAAGTGTGTTTAAAGTCATTTCTGTGCCTTAAACGGGTCAAAATTGAAGCTTTTGAGTAAGCAAAACTCTGTAAAAATGGCAATTTTGGTCACTGTGAGGGTTTAAAAAGTGGTTATTCAACATGAGGCATGATCCAATTGACATTTTGAATCATTTTTTGGTACAGTCCAAAAAATCAATTTTCGGATGAAAAACGATGACTCCGGACCTGTCGAACGATCCCAAAATGGTCTACAATGATGAAATTTTAACATTTAATCTTTTGACTCTAAATTACTGTTGGATGTGAATTATGACTTTGTCAACTAAAATAAGTGTGTTTAAAGTCATTTCTGTGCCTGAAACGGGTCAAAATTGAAGCTTTTGAGTAAGCAAAACTCTGTAAAAATGGCAATTTTGGTCACTGTGAGGGTTTAAAAAGTGGTTATTCAACATGAGACATGATCCAATTGACATTTTGAATAATTTTTGGTACAGTCCAAAAAATCAATTTTCGGATGAAAAACGATGACTCCGGACCTGTCGAACATTCACAAAATGGTCTATAATGATGAAATTTTGACATTTAATCTTTTGACTCTAAATGACTGTTGGATGTGAATTATGACTTTGTCAACTAGAATAAGTGTGTTTAAAGTCACTTCTGTGCCTGAAACGATCAAAATTGAAGCTTTTGAGTAAGCAAAACTCTGTAAAAATGGCAATTTTAGTCACTGTGAGGGTTTAAAAAGTGGTTATTCAACATGAGGCACGATCCAATTGACATTTTGAATCATTTTTGGTACAGTCCAAAAAATCAATTTTCGGATGAAAAACAATGACTCCGGACCTGTCGAACGATCCCAAAATGGTCTATAATGATGAAATTTTAACATTTATTCTTTTGACTCTAAATTACTGTTGGATGTGAATTATGACTTTGTCAACTAAAATAAGTGTGTTTAAAGTCATTTCTGTGCCTGAAACGGGTCAAAATTGAAGCTTTTGAGTAAGCAAAACTCTGTAAAAATGGCAATTTTGGTCACTGTGAGGGTTTAAAAAGTGGTTATTCAACATGAGGCACGATCCAATTGACATTTTGAATCATTTTTGGTACAGGACAAAAAATCAATTTTCGGATGAAAAACGATGACTCCGGACCTGTCGAACGATCCCAAAATGGTCTATAATGATGAAATTTCAACATTTAATCTTTTGACTCTAAATGACTGTTGGATGTGAATTATGACTTTGTCATCTAAAATAAGTGTGTTTAAAGTCATTTCTGTGCCGGAAACGGGTCAAAATTGAAGCTTTTGAGTAAGCAAAATTCTGTAAAAATGGCAATTTTGGTCACTGTGAGGGTTTAAAAAGTGGTTATTCAACATGAGGCATGATCCAATTGACATTTTGAATCATTTTTGGTACAGTCCAAAAAATCAATTTTCGGATGAAAAACGATGACTCCGGACCTGTCGAACGATCCCAAAATGGTCTATAATGATGAAATTTTAACATTTAATCTTTTGACTCTAAATTACTGTTGGATGTGAATTATGACTTTGTCAACTAAAATAAGTGTGTTTAAAGTCCTTTCTGTGCCTGAAACGGGTCAAAATTGAAGCTTTTGAGTAAGCAAAACACTGTAAAAATGGCAATTTTGGTCACTGTGAGGGTTTAAAAAGTGGTTATTCAACATGAGGCATGATCCAATTGACATTTTGAATCATTTTTGGTACAGTCCAAAAAATCAATTTTCGGATGAAAAACGATGACTCCGGACCTATCAAACGATCCCAAAATGGTCTATAATGATGACATTTTAACATTTAATCTTTTGACTCTAAATTACTGTTGGATGTGAATTATGACTTTGTCAACTAAAATAAGTGTGTTTAAAGTCATTTCTGTGCCTGAAACGGGTCAAAATTGAAGCTTTTGAGTAAGCAAAACTCTGTAAAAATGGCAATTTTGGTCACTGTGAGGGTTTAAAAAGTGGTTATTCAACATGAGGCATGATCCAATTGACATTTTGAATCATTTTTGGTACAGTCCAAAAAATCAATTTTCGGATGAAAAACGATGACTCCGGACCTGTCGATTGATCCCAAATGGTCAATATGGATGAAATTTTAACATTTAATCTTTTGACTCTAAATGACTGTTGGATGTGAATTATGACTTTGTCAACTAAAATAAGTGTGTTTAAAGTCATTTCTGTCCCTGAAACGGGTCAAAATTGAAGCTTTTGAGTAAGCAAAACTCTGTAAAAATGGCAATTTTGGTCACTGTGAGGGTTTAAAAAGTGGTTATTCAACATGAGGCATGATCCAATTGACATTTTGAATCATTTTTTGGTACAGTCCAAAAAATCAATTTTCGGATGAAAAACGATGACTCCAGACCTGTCGAACGTTCCCAAAATGGTCTATAATGATGAAATTTTAACATTTAATCTTTTGACTCTAAATGACCGTTGGATGTGAATTATGACTTTGTCAACTAAAATAAGTGTGTTTAAAGTCATTTCTGTGCCTGAAACGGGTCAAAATTAAAGCTTTTGAGTAAGCAAAACTCTGTAAAAATGGCAATTTTGGTCACTGTGAGGGTTTAAAAGTGGTTATTCAACATGAGGCATGATCCAATTGACATTTTGAATCATTTTTTGTTACAGTCCAAAAAATCAATTTTCGGATGAAAAACGATGACTCCGGACCTGTCGAACGATCCCAAAATGGTCTATAATGATGAAATTTTAACATTTAATCTTTTGACTCTAAATTACTGTTGGATGTGAATTATGACTTTGTCAACTAAAATAAGTGTGTTTAAAGTCATTTCTGTGCCTGAAACGGGTCAAAATTGATGCTTTTGAGTAAGCAAAACACGGTAAAAATGGCAATTTTGGTCACTGTGAGGGTTTAAAAAGTGGTTATTCAACATGAGGCATGATCCAATTGACATTTTGAATCATTTTTGGTACAGTCCAAAAAATCAATTTTCGGATGAAAAACGATGACTCCGGACCTGTCAAACGATCCCAAAATGGTCTATAATGATGACATTTTAACATTTAATCTTTTGACTCTAAATTACTGTTGGATGTGAATTATGACTTTGTCAACTAAAATAAGTGTGTTTAAAGTCATTTCTGTGCCTGAAACGGGTCAAAATGGAAGCTTTTGAGTAAGCAAAACTCTGTAAAAATGGCAATTTTAGTCACTGTGAGGGTTTAAAAAGTGGTTATTCAACATGAGGCACGATCCAATTGACATTTTGAATCATTTTTGGTACAGTCCAAAAAATCAATTTTCGGATGAAAAACGATGACTCCGGACCTGTCGAACGATCCCAAAATGGTCTATAATGATGAAATTTTAACATTTAATCTTTTGACTCTAAATGACTGTTGGATGTGAATTATGACTTTGTCAACTAAAATAAGTGTGTTTAAAGTCATTTTTGTGCCTGAAACGGGTCAAAATTAAAGCTTTTGAGTAAGCAAAAGTCTGTAAAAATGGCAATTTTGGTCACTGTGAGGGTTTAAAAAGTCGTTATTCAACATGAGGCATGATCCAATTGACATTTTGTATCATTTTTTGGTACAGTCCAAAAAATCAATTTTTGGATGAAAAACGATGACTCCGGACCTGTCGAACGATCCCAAAATGGTCTATAATGATGACATTTTAACATTTAATCTTTTGACTCTAAATTACTGTTGGATGTGAATTATGACTTTGTCAACTAGAATAAGTGTGTTTAAAGTCATTTCTGTGCCTGAAACGGGTCAAAATTGAAGCTTTTGAGTGGGCAAAACTCTGTAAAAATGGCAATTTTGGTCACTGTGAGGGTTTAAAAAGTGGTTATTCAACATGAGACATGATCCAATTGACATTTTGAATGATTTTTGGTACAGTCCGAAAAATCAATTTTCGGATGAAAAACGATGACTCCGGACCTGTCGAACGATCCCAAAATGGTCTATAATGATGAAATTTTAACATTTAATCTTTTGACTCTAAATTACTGTTGGATGTGAATTATGACTTTGTCAACTAAAAAAGGTGTGTTTAACCACTTGGCTGCTAAGGCAATATTTTACTTTTCATTGAATTTTCATTGAAATCAATGAAAAGTGCATGACGAGTTACCCTTGTCATTAGCGGCGAAGAGGTTAAAGTCCTTTCTGTTCCTGAAACGGGTCAAAATTGAAGCTTTTGAGTAAGCAAAACTCTGTAAAAATGGCAATTTTGGTCACTGTGAGGGTTTAAAAAGTGGTTATTCAACAGGAGGCATGATCCAATTGACATTTTGAATCATTTTTGGTACAGTCCAAAAAATCAATTTTCGGATGAAAAACGATGACTCCGGACCTGTCGAACGATCCCAAAATGGTCAATATGGATGAAATTTTAACATTTATTCTTTTGACTCTAAATGACTGTTGGATGTGAATTATGACTTTGTCAACTAAAATAAGTGTGTTTAAAGTCATTTCTGTGCCTGAAACGGGTCAAAATTGAAGCTTTTGAGTAAGCAAAACTCTGTAAAAATGGCAATTTTGGTCACTGTGAGGGTTTAAAAAGTGGTTATTCAACATGAGGCATGATCCAATTGACATTTTGAATCATTTTTTGGTACAGTCCAAAAAATCAATTTTTGGATGAAAAACGATGACTCCGGACCTGTCGAACGATCCCAAAATGGTCTATAATGATGAAATTTTAACATTTAATCTTTTGACTCTAAATGACTGTTGGATGTGAATTATGACTTTGTCAACTAGAATAAGTGTGTTTAAAGTCATTTCTGTGCCTGAAACGGGTCAAAATGGAAGCTTTTGAGTAAGCAAAACTCTGTAAAAATGGCAATTTTGGTCACTGTGAGGGTTTAAAAAGTGGTTATTCAACATGAGGCATGATCCAATTGACATTTTGAATCATTTTTGGTACAGTCCAAAAAATCAATTTTCGGATGAAAAACGATGACTCCGGACCTGTCGAACGATCCCAAAATGGTCTATAATGATGAAATTTTAACATTTAATCTTTTGACTCTAAATTACTGTTGGATGTGAATTATGACTTTGTCAACTAAAATAAGTGTGTTTAAAGTCCTTTCTGTGCCTGAAACGGGTCAAAATTGAAGCTTTTGAGTAAGCAAAACACTGTAAAAATGGCAATTTTGGTCACTGTGAGGGTTTAAAAAGTGGTTATTCAACATGAGGCATGATCCAATTGACATTTTGAATCATTTTTGGTACAGTCCAAAAAATCAATTTTCGGATGAAAAATGATGACTCCGGACCTGTCGAACGTTCCCAAAATGGTCTATAATGATGAAATTTTAACATTTAATCTTTTGACTCTAAATGACTGTTGGATGTGAATTATGACTTTGTCAACTAAAATAAGTGTGTTTAAAGTCATTTCTGTGCCTGAAACGGGTCAAAATTGAAGCTTTTGAGTAAGCAAAACTCTGTAAAAATGGCAATTTTAGTCACTGTGAGGGTTTAAAAAGTGGTTATTTAACATGAGTCACGATCCAATTGACATTTTGAATCATTTTTGGTACAGTCCAAAAAATCAATTTGCGGATGAAAAACGATGACTCCGGACCTGTCGAACGATCCCAAAATGCTCTATAATGATGAAATTTTAACATTTAATCTTTTGACTCTAAATGACTGTTGGATGTGAATTATGACTTTGTCAACTAAAATAAGTGTGTTTAAAGTCATTTCTGTCCCTGAAACGGGTCAAAATTGAAGCTTTTGAGTAAGCAAAACTCTGTAAAAATGGCAATTTTGGTCACTGTGAGGGTTTAAAAAGTGGTTATTCAACATGAGGCATGATCCAATTGACATTTTGAATCATTTTTTGGTACAGTCCAAAAAATCAATTTTCGGATGAAAAACGATGACTCCGGACGTGTCGAACGTTCCCAAAATGGTCTATAATGATGAAATTTTAACATTGAATCTTTTGACTCTAAATGACTGTTGGATGTGAATTATGACTTTGTCAACTAAAATAAGTGTGTTTAAAGTCATTTCTGTGCCTGAAACGGGTCAAAATTGAAGCTTTTGAGTAAGCAAAACTCTGTAAAAATGGCAATTTTGGTCACTGTGAGGGTTTAAAAAGTGGTTATTCAACATGAGACGTGATCCAATTGACATTTTGAATCATTTTTGGTACAGTCCAAAAAATCAATTTTCGGATGAAAAACGATGACTCCGGACCTGTCGAACGATCCCAAAATGGTCTATAATGATGAAATTTTAACATTTAATCTTTTGACTCTAAATGACTGTTGGATGTAAATTATGACTTTGTCAACTAGAATAAGTGTGTTTAAAGTCATTTCTGTGCCTGAAACGGGTCAAAATGGAAGCTTTTGAGTAAGCAAAACTCTGTAAAAATGGCAATTTTGGTCACTGTGAGGGTTTAAAAAGTGGTTATTCAACATGAGGCATGATCCAATTGACATTTTGAATCATTTTTGGTACAGTCCAAAAAATCAATTTTCGGATGAAAACCGATGACTCCGGACCTGTCGAACGATCCCAAAATGGTCTATAATGATGAAATTTTAACATTTAATCTTTTGACTCTAAATTACTGTTGGATGTGAATTATGACTTTGTCAACTAAAATAAGTGTGTTTAAAGTCCTTTCTGTGCCTGAAACGGGTCAAAATTGAAGCTTTTGAGTAAGCAAAACACTGTAAAAATGGCAATTTTGGTCAATGTGAGGGTTTAAAAAGTGGTTATTCAACATGAGGCATGATCCAATTGACATTTTGAATCATTTTTGGTACAGTCCAAAAAATCAATTTTCGGATGAAAAACGATGACTCCGGACCTGTCGAACGTTCCCAAAATGGTCTAA
Source organism: Lissotriton vulgaris (assembly GCF_964263255.1). Classification (NCBI taxonomy): domain Eukaryota; kingdom Metazoa; phylum Chordata; class Amphibia; order Caudata; family Salamandridae; genus Lissotriton; species Lissotriton vulgaris. The sequence continues at coordinate 917,660 of NW_028252278.1, forward strand.
AATGATGAAATTTTAACATTTAATCTTTTGACTCTAAATGACTGTTGGATGTGAATTATGACTTTGTCAACTAAAATAAGTGTGTTTAAAGTCATTTCTGTGCCTGAAACGGGTCAAAATTGAAGCTTATGAGTAAGCAAAACTCTGTAAAAATGGCAATTTTGGTCACTGTGAGGGTTTAAAAAGTGGTTATTCAACATGAGGCACGATCCAATTGACATTTTGAATCATTTTTGCTACAGTCCAAAAAATCAATTTTCGGATGAAAAACGATGACTCCGGACCTGTCGAACGATCCCAAATGGTCAATATGGATGAAATTTCAACATTTAATCTTTTGACTCTAAATGACTGTTGGATGTGAATTATGACTTTTTCAACTAAAATAAGTGTGTTTAAAGTCATTTCTGTGCCTGAAACGGGTCAAAATTGAAGCTTTTGAGTAAGCAAAACTCTGTAAAAATGGCAATTTTGGTCACTGTGAGGGTTTAAAAAGTGGTTATTCAACATGAGGCACAATCCAATTGACATTTTGAATCATTTTTGGTACACTCCAAAAAAATCAATTTTCGGATGAAAAACGATGACTCCGGACCTGTCGAACGATCCCAAAATGGTCAATATGGATGAAATTTTAACATTTAATCTTTTGACTCTAAATGACTGTTGGATGTGAATTATGACTTTGTCAACTAAAATACGTATGTTTAAAGTCATTTCTGTGCCTGAAACGGGTCAAAATTGAAGCTTTTGAGTAAGCAAAACTCTGTAAAAATGGCAATTTTGGTCACTGTGAGGGTTTCAAAAGTGGTTATTCAACATGAGGAACGATCCAATTGACATTTTGAATCATTTTTGGTACAGTCCAAAAAATCAATTTTCGGATGAAAAACGATGACTCCGGACCTGTCGAACGTTCCCAAAATGGTCTATAATGATGAAATTTTAACATTTAATCTTTTGACTCTAAATGACTGTTGGATGTAAATTATGACTTTGTCAACTAAAATAAGTGTGTTTAAAGTCATTTCTGTGCCTGAAACGGGTCAAAATTGAAGCTTTTGAGCAAACAACACTCTGTAAAAATGGCAATTTTGGTCACTGTGAGGGTTTAAAAAGTGGTTATTCAACATGAGGCATGATCCAATTGACATTTTGAATCATTTTTGGTACAGTCCAAAAAATCAATTTTCGGATGAAAAACGATGACTCCGGACCTGTCGAACGATCCCAAAATGGTCTATAATGATGAAATTTTAACATTTAATCTTTTGACTCTAAATTACTGTCGGATGTGAATTATGACTTTGTCAACTAAAATAAGTGTGTTTAAAGTCATTTCTGTGCCTGAAACGGGTCAAAATTAAAGCTTTTGAGTAAGCAAAACTCTGTAAAAATGGCAATTTTGGTCACTGTGAGGGTTTAAAAGTGGTTATTCAACATGAGGCATGATCCAATTGACATTTTGAATCATTTTTTGGTACAGTCCAAAAAATCAATTTTCGGATGAAAAACGATGACTCCGGACCTGTCGAACGATCCCAAAATGGTCTATAATGATGAAATTTTAACATTTAATCTTTTGACTCTAAATTACTGTTGGATGTGAATTATGACTTTGTCAACTAAAATAAGTGTGTTTAAAGTCATTTCTGTGCCTGAAACGGGTCAAAATTAAAGCTTTTGAGTAAGCAAAACTCTGTAAAAATGGCAATTTTGCTCACTGTGAGGGTTTAAAAAGTGGTTATTCAACATGAGGCATGATCCAATTGACATTTTGAATCATTTTTTGGTACAGTCCAAAAAATCAATTTTCGGATGAAAAACGATGACTCCGGACCTGTCGAACGATCCCAAAATGGTCTATAATGATGAAATTTTAACATTTAATCTTTTGACTCTAAATTACTGTTGGATGTGAATTATGACTTTGTCAACTAAAATAAGTGTGTTTAAAGTCATTTCTGTGCCTGAAACGGGTCAAAATTGATGCTTTTGAGTAAGCAAAACACGGTAAAAATGGCAATTTTGGTCACTGTGAGGGTTTAAAAAGTGGTTATTCAACATGAGGCATGATCCAATTGACATTTTGAATCATTTTTGGTACAGTCCAAAAAATCAATTTTCGGATGAAAAACGATGACTCCGGACCTGTCAAACGATCCCAAAATGGTCTATAATGATGACATTTTAACATTTAATCTTTTGACTCTAAATTACTGTTGGATGTGAATTATGACTTTGTCAACTAAAATAAGTGTGTTTAAAGTCATTTCTGTGCCTGAAACGGGTCAAAATGGAAGCTTTTGAGTAAGCAAAACTCTGTAAAAATGGCAATTTTAGTCACTGTGAGGGTTTAAAAAGTGGTTATTCAACATGAGGCACGATCCAATTGACATTTTGAATCATTTTTGGTACAGTCCAAAAAATCAATTTTCGGATGAAAAACGATGACTCCGGACCTGTCGAACGATCCCAAAATGGTCTATAATGATGAAATTTTAACATTTAATCTTTTGACTCTAAATGACTGTTGGATGTGAATTATGACTTTGTCAACTAAAATAAGTGTGTTTAAAGTCATTTCTGTGCCTGAAACGGGTCAAAATTAAAGCTTTTGAGTAAGCAAAACTCTGTAAAAATGGCAATTTTGGTCACTGTGAGGGTTTAAAAAGTGGTTATTCAACATGAGGCATGATCCAATTGACATTTTGTATCATTTTTTGGTACAGTCCAAAAAATCAATTTTTGGATGAAAAACGATGACTCCGGACCTGTCGAACGATCCCAAAATGGTCTATAATGATGAAATTTTAACATTTAATCTTTTGACTCTAAATTACTGTTGGATGTGAATTATGACTTTGTCAACTAGAATAAGTGTGTTTAAAGTCATTTCTGTGCCTGAAACGGGTCAAAATTGAAGCTTTTGAGTGGGCAAAACTCAGTAAAAATGGCAATTTTGGTCACTGTGAGGGTTTAAAAAGTGGTTATTCAACATGAGACATGATCCAATTGACATTTTGAATCATTTTTGGTACAGTCCAAAAAATCAATTTTCGGATGAAAAACGATGACTCCGGACCTGTCGAACGATCCCAAAATGGTCTATAATGATGAAATTTTAACATTTAATCTTTTGACTCTAAATTACTGTTGGATGTGAATTATGACTTTGTCAACTAAAAAAGGTGTGTTTAACCACTTGGCTGCTAAGGCAATATTTTACTTTTCATTGAATTTCCATTGAAATCAATGAAAAGTGCATGACGAGTTACCCTTGTCATTAGCGGCGAAGAGGTTAAAGTCCTTTCTGTTCCTGAAACGGGTCAAAATTGAAGCTTTTGAGTAAGCAAAACTCTGTAAAAATGGCAATTTTGGTCACTGTGAGGGTTTAAAAAGTGGTTATTCAACAGGAGGCATGATCCAATTGACATTTTGAATCATTTTTGGTACAGTCCAAAAAATCAATTTTTGGATGAAAAACGATGACTCCGGACCTGTCGAACGATCCCAAAATGGTCTATAATGATGAAATTTTAACATTTAATCTTTTGACTCTAAATTACTGTTGGATGTGAATTATGACTTTGTCAACTAAAATAAGTGTGTTTAAAGTCCTTTCTGTGCCTGAAACGGGTCAAAATTGAAGCTTTTGAGTAAGCAAAACACTGTAAAAATGGCAATTTTGGTCACTGTGAGGGTTTAAAAAGTGGTTATTCAACATGAGGCATGATCCAATTGACATTTTGAATCATTTTTGGTACAGTCCAAAAAATCAATTTTCGGATGAAAAACGATGACTCCGGACCTGTCGAACGTTCCCAAAATGCTCTATAATGATGAAATTTTAACATTTAATCTTTTGACTCTAAATGACTGTTGGATGTGAATTATGACTTTGTCAACTAAAATAAGTGTGTTTAAAGTCATTTCTGTCCCTGAAACGGGTCAAAATTGAAGCTTTTGAGTAAGCAAAACTCTGTAAAAATGGCAATTTTGGTCACTGTGAGGGTTTAAAAAGTGGTTATTCAACATGAGGCATGATCCAATTGACATTTTGAATCATTTTTTGGTACAGTCCAAAAAATCAATTTTCGGATGAAAAACGATGACTCCGGACCTGTCGAACGTTCCCAAAATGGTCTATAATGATGAAATTTTAACATTGAATCTTTTGACTCTAAATGACTGTTGGATGTGAATTATGACTTTGTCAACTAAAATAAGTGTGTTTAAAGTCATTTCTGTGCCTGAAACGGGTCAAAATTGAAGCTTTTGAGTAAGCAAAACTCTGTAAAAATGGCAATTTTGGTCACTGTGAGGGTTTAAAAAGTGGTTATTCAACATGAGACATGATCCAATTGACATTTTGAATCATTTTTGGTACAGTCCAAAAAATCAATTTTCGGATGAAAAACGATGACTCCGGACCTGTCGAACGATCCCAAAATGGTCTATAATGATGAAATTTTAACATTTAATCTTTTGACTCTAAATGACTGTTGGATGTAAATTATGACTTTGTCAACTAGAATAAGTGTGTTTAAAGTCATTTCTGTGCCTGAAACGGGTCAAAATGGAAGCTTTTGAGTAAGCAAAACTCTGTAAAAATGGCAATTTTGGTCACTGTGAGGGTTTAAAAAGTGGTTATTCAACATGAGGCATGATCCAATTGACATTTTGAATCATTTTTGGTACAGTCCAAAAAATCAATTTTCGGATGAAAAACGATGACTCCGGACCTGTCGAACGTTCCCAAAATGGTCTAAAATGATGAAATTTTAACATTTAATCTTTTGACTCTAAATGACTGTTGGATGTGAATTATGACTTTGTCAACTAAAATAAGTGTGTTTAAAGTCATTTCTGTGCCTGAAACGGGTCAAAATTGAAGCTTATGAGTAAGCAAAACTCTGTAAAAATGGCAATTTTGGTCACTGTGAGGGTTTAAAAAGTGGTTATTCAACATGAGGCACGATCCAATTGACATTTTGAATCATTTTTGCTACAGTCCAAAAAATCAATTTTCGGATGAAAAACGATGACTCCGGACCTGTCGAACGATCCCAAATGGTCAATATGGATGAAATTTCAACATTTAATCTTTTGACTCTAAATGACTGTTGGATGTGAATTATGACTTTTTCAACTAAAATAAGTGTGTTTAAAGTCATTTCTGTGCCTGAAACGGGTCAAAATTGAAGCTTTTGAGTAAGCAAAACTCTGTAAAAATGGCAATTTTGGTCACTGTGAGGGTTTAAAAAGTGGTTATTCAACATGAGGCACAATCCAATTGACATTTTGAATCATTTTTGGTACACTCCAAAAAAATCAATTTTCGGATGAAAAACGATGACTCCGGACCTGTCGAACGATCCCAAAATGGTCAATATGGATGAAATTTTAACATTTAATCTTTTGACTCTAAATGACTGTTGGATGTGAATTATGACTTTGTCAACTAAAATACGTGTGTTTAAAGTCATTTCTGTGCCTGAAACGGGTCAAAATTGAAGCTTTTGAGTAAGCAAAACTCTGTAAAAATGGCAATTTTGGTCACTGTGAGGGTTTAAAAAGTGGTTATTCAACATGAGGCATTGTTGGAACTGGCCCTTTTTGCAGGGTCATCCCCAAACTTTTTGCTTCTTCCTCCCTTATTTTTCCTGACCCGTGGCTGTTGGCAATAGGACTCTGCCCACTTTACCACTGCTGATCAGTGCTAAAGTGCATATGCTCTCTATGTAAATTGTTATTCTGATTGGATATCCATGTTTGGCATATTTGTATCACCATGAAGTCCCTAGTAAAGTGCACTGGGTGTGCCAGGGCTGGTGATGACAAATGCTACTAGTGGGCCTGCAGCACTGATTGTGCCACCCACAGGAGTAGCTCTAAAATGGTGTCTCGGGCTTGCCACTGCAGTGCCTATGGGCAGTTTAGAACTGCCATGTCCTCCTGGTCAGTGTCCCCACTGACCAGGCCTAACCCTTCCCTTTTCGTGCACATCAGTCACCCCTATGGAAGGCCCAAGGTACCCCCCTGGGCAGGGTGCAGTGTATGTGAAAGGTAGAGCATGTACTAGTGCAGGTACCATGCTCTGGTAGTGAATCACAGCCATTTTCGTTTTTCACTATTGTAAGGCTATCTTGCTCCATAGGTTAACATGGGGGATGCTGGCTACAGTGGTTAACAGCATTTCTTCCCATAGGAACAAGATAGGACATAAGTATCTAGTATCCCTGAACTCAGAATTTAATAATACATCTTTTAGGAAAGGTGGTTTTTAAATCCTGTGTTTGAGAACAGCACTTTTAGAAAGTTGCTGTTCTCTTGTCTGACCCTTCTGTGTGCCTGGGCCTGTTTGTGTATTAACTGTCTGGTTTGTGAGTGACAGGGGCTGGGGAATTCCCCCAGAGGCTGGATGAGTCAGCACTAGGCTGAATGGAGCAATTGCTACCTGAGTGGTGGGAGGAGTTAGCACCTGGGCTGAATAGGGCTGTGCCTGCCTGCCACAATGCTGGCTCCACCTCCTGCTGGGCGGCTGAGGACTCTGCCCCTCACTCTGAAAGGAAAGATGCAGCCAGCAAAACAAAGTGCTCAGGATCCACCCAGAACTGGTTCAGACCGGGCTCAGGGCCCACATGCACTGAGAGAACAAAGACTTTAGGGGTATAAGTACAGGACCCCTGACATCAGAAAATTAGATCATCCTGGAAAACAAGAAGGAACCTCTGCCAAGGAGAAAGCTGACGTGGAAGAAGGAAGACTGTCCCGCTGTTGCTCTGCTGGACTGACCTGCTGTTGCTTTGCTGCCAAGGAGAGGGGAAGGACTTTGCTGTGAGCTGTGTCCCCTGTCTTGTAAGGAATCTCCAAGGGCCTGAGAAGAGCTGGCTCCCTGTTTCCGAGGTCCCAGGAACAAAAGGACTTCACCCCCAGTCTCCCTGAACTCTGCTGAGAGAGTTCTGTCCTTCGTAGAGTGCTTGATCCAGTTGTGGGGCCTCTAGAAGTTGAACCTGAGCTGGGAAGCTTGAGACTAAGCTGAGAAACTTGTGAATCTGAAAAGTGTCGCATCGCTCGCTTGCGGAGCGCATCCCCGACAGTGCGAGAAGTTTCCCGCCGCCACGAAGGTCGAGATCGGCGCAGCACCTGACATCGCTGCCGAGGCCGTCGCACCCTTCGTTTGCGGGACGCACCCGACCGGTGCGGGAGAATCGAACATCGCTGCGAGTGTCGTCGCAGAGCCTGTCGTCTGGGTGAGAACGCCGCACCGCTTGCTGGCGGACCACATCACGTCGCTGCAGACATCGCTGCAGAAGCATCTCATCGAGGAGCTGCGAGAGAGAGGATCACCGCTGGACCGCGCATCGTCGCCCCGGAGATCGTCGCAGCCCCTCCGAGATCATCGCATCGTGCCTTTGTGAGAACAGACTTCCCACGGAACCTACGCACCGGAATCTACGCAAGCTGCCTTCCTCCCCTTACAGACCGGATTCGTCGCCGCACGCCCGCTGCTGCAGCGGGGCTGTCGCATCGCCTCCCCAGGGTCTCAGGAGTAACGCACCGCTTGTTTCCACCGCACCAGCTTCCTGCTTGTGGAACTTTGTTGCATCTAAAAGGTACTGTGAGTAAACGTGACGCAACTGTGAACTTTTCACGCACCCGTGGATCATTGGATCCCCACGTAAAGAACTTTGATTACAACCTGAAGAACTCATTTGAAACCGTAACCGTGCATTGTGTATGTTGGATTTTTGACGTTTTTGGTCTTGTGTAGTTTAGAATAAATATCTCTATTTTCCTAAACTGTTGTGGAATCAGTTTGTGGTGTTTTCACTGTGTTACTGTGAGTGTTGGTACAAATACTTAACGCATTGCCTCTGGTTAGCCTAAGACTGCTCAGGCCAAGCTACCTTGAGGGCGAGCAGGGGTTATCTGAGAGGGTTATCTCCTTGTCCTGACTAGAAGCAAGGGTCCCTATTTGGTCAGTGGTACCTACCCCTGCCAACTAGAGACCCCCAGTTCTAACATTGGTGGTCAGGCGGTGGGATTTGAACTTGTATTTGTACTTGACCCACAGTAATTGGTGTACATCACTAGTGAGTGCAGACCACTACGCCACCGCATACTACGGTTAAGCTTTTTTTGTTCTATTTTTGATCGTAACCCTCAAAGAATCCAAGCATCATGTCTCAGAATGGTAAACCAGCAAGTGATGTTGCAGAACTGGAGTTTGATATTGAAATGTTAAGTGATTACAAAGTAGGTCAACTCAGGCAGTTCTGCAGGAACTTTCGATGCCCCATGAAGCGCCGCTCCAGGAAGGAGGAGCTACAGGAGGCCGTAAGGGCCTGGTGGGAGACCGAAAAGGCTGGGGAGACAGATGATGCAGAAGTGGATGAGGATGCACAAAGGGATGGTTTCAGGCCACAGGATCTGCCTGTGTCCGGAGCAGCCTCAAGGGCTGGCAGCAACCATTCAGCTGAAAGTTTTTCCCCAGAAGAGTTGGAGGAAAACCAAAGGGCTAGAGATCATAAATTAGAAATGTTGAGGCTTGAAATGAAGATGAAGCAAATGGAAAAAGAAAGGGCGGCGGAGGAGAGCAAACATGCCCGTGCCCTGGAGGAATTGAAATTGACCTTGGCCCATGAATTAAGAATGAGGAAGCTTGAGTTGGAGCTCAAGATGCGTGAGGCTATGAGGGTCTCAGCTGAAGAAGAAATATGGGTAGCTCAAGAAGTGAGCTTTGCTGAGTTGGAGGTGGAGTCCAGCTCAGATGGTGGCAGCAAGATTATAGTTTCCAGTGCTGAGAAAAAGGTACGAACACCCAGAGATGTGGCGCCTGACTTGAGGGAGGGGGTCAACATACACCAGGGGGTTCAGGTTTATGATGTAGTTCCAGTGGAGTGCAGTTTCCCTGAAGTAGATTGGGGGGCTGTCACAGGGGACCATATTCCTAGTGGTGGGAGGGACACCCTACTGACTCTAGATGAAAGGTACAGGGAGAGGGGTTCCCCCATGGTAGAAACCTTGGTGTGTGTGTGTGAAGACCAGCCAGAAGAGTGTGGGTTGTGTGACAGAGGCAGTCAGATACTGTCTTGCCAGTCTCAGGAGAGTGGTGTGGGGTACTTGTGTGAGGCACTGGAGGGTGAGGCAAAGGGTAGCTTGGTTAACAACTGTGGGGGGCTGTGTGATTCATTTGATGGAGAGCATATTTTAAGTCCCTGTTTTCCAGAGCTATGCCAACACCCGGTGGAGTGTGAGCTCTCTGACCCCAGAGAGCTTGCGTTGGAGGCAGACCTCTTGGTGAATTCCAGAGAGTCTGAGGAGGCATTGGGGAGTGATCCCAAAAGGAGTGGCTTAGATATCTTCCAGACCTGTGAGGTGGAAGAGGTTCAGTGTAGCCCGGTTAGGTCCCAGTGTAGTGGGAGGGGTGTAGGGGCTCATGTCCGGTCTCAGTGGAGAAGGAATGAGTGTGGGACGGTGTGTCTCACGGTGCCCGAAACCCAGTCTCAGGGCCTGGAGGGTTCCTTAAGGGAACACCAGGATGGGGACCTAGACTGTACTTGTAGGCCATTTGAGGAGGATCTCCTAGTGTCTGGTGAACGGGGAGTGCCTGTAACCAGGCCTCCATCAGTTCTGGTGTTTGGCAGTGCCGCTCCATTTGGGAGGGTACAGAAGTCCAGGCTGAGGGGTGAGAGGGGGAAGGAGTCCCCAGTGGGTGAACCAGTGGGTCAGGGACCAGTCAGAAGGGCTGAGTCTCCCAGGAGTGACCATGGCGACACCACTTCTGTCCTGGGGGATCTTCCTGCACTGTCAGATGGACAGGGGTCGGGAGATCTGCGCCAGGCAGACTGTCACAGGACACATGAATTGTGTGTCACCCTCAAGGGGGTACTATATGAGTCCCCAGAAGTCCTGGCGTGCCAGGCGAGTGTTCCACCGCAGGGGTTGGTCCCTGGGTGGGGAAGCCAGGTTCAGATGTTGTCTGACCTGGGGGCGTTGGAGCCTAGGTTTGAGGGCCAGGTCCGGGGTGTCCCCCCTGACCTGGAATACCAGTTGCAGGATAGAACCCCTGAACTGGTGGGGGAATGGTGCAGGGTACCTGCCACAGGTGCCCTGACTATTCTAGAAGGGGGTACCACTCCAGGTGGGAGGGTACAGAGCCCCAAGGGAGAGGAGGACCAGGTGTGGGGAAGCCCACCTCAGCCTCCTGTCCAGCCGCCGGATAAAGGTCCGGGACTGGTGAGTCAGTGCCAGAGTGTCAGACCTGAACTGACAAGAGAGAGAGTGGACAAAGGGTGCCAAGCACCTGGGGCTACTGCCCCCCACCCTCTGATGCCACAGGGGTTTGAGAGCCATGAGAGGCATGAGGCCTGGGTCTCATCCCTGATCACTGTTGGTGGTCACTGTGGCTTGCTGTTGGTCTGTTGGGACACACCTGTGAGGAAATTAAGGTTAGGTGCTGCACAGGTGGTGTCCACAGGTGAGGTGAAAGGTTCCACATGGATTGGCATGGTGGACCCCGAGAGTATGGATAGAGTGATACAACTGGGTTTAGGACGGCGTAGAACAGGACTGCCCTGCTTTTTGGGCCAGGTTCCGTGTTCTATCGCCTTAAGCAGGGAATCCCATCGAGGTATCGTTTGGTCTACCCTGGCTTTAGGCTGGAAGGGGGTTGTGTTGGAACTGGCCCTTTTTGCAGGGTCATCCCCAAACTTTTTGCTTCTTCCTCCCTTATTTTTCCTGACCCGTGGCTGTTGGCAATAGGACTCTGCCCACTTTACCACTGCTGATCAGTGCTAAAGTGCATATGCTCTCTATGTAAATTGTTATTCTGATTGGATATCCATGTTTGGCATATTTGTATCACCATGAAGTCCCTAGTAAAGTGCACTGGGTGTGCCAGGGCTGGTGATGACAAATGCTACTAGTGGGCCTGCAGCACTGATTGTGCCACCCACAGGAGTAGCTCTAAAATGGTGTCTCGGGCTTGCCACTGCAGTGCCTATGGGCAGTTTAGAACTGCCATGTCCTCCTGGTCAGTGTCCCCACTGACCAGGCCTAACCCTTCCCTTTTCGTGCACATCAGTCACCCCTATGGAAGGCCCAAGGTACCCCCCTGGGCAGGGTGCAGTGTATGTGAAAGGTAGAGCATGTACTAGTGCAGGTACCATGCTCTGGTAGTGAATCACAGCCATTTTCGTTTTTCACTATTGTAAGGCTATCTTGCTCCATAGGTTAACATGGGGGATGCTGGCTACAGTGGTTAACAGCATTTCTTCCCATAGGAACAAGATAGGACATAAGTATCTAGTATCCCTGAACTCAGAATTTAATAATACATCTTTTAGGAAAGGTGGTTTTTAAATCCTGTGTTTGAGAACAGCACTTTTAGAAAGTTGCTGTTCTCTTGTCTGACCCTTCTGTGTGCCTGGGCCTGTTTGTGTATTAACTGTCTGGTTTGTGAGTGACAGGGGCTGGGGAATTCCCCCAGAGGCTGGATGAGTCAGCACTAGGCTGAATGGAGCAATTGCTACCTGAGTGGTGGGAGGAGTTAGCACCTGGGCTGAATAGGGCTGTGCCTGCCTGCCACAATGCTGGCTCCACCTCCTGCTGGGCGGCTGAGGACTCTGCCCCTCACTCTGAAAGGAAAGATGCAGCCAGCAAAACAAAGTGCTCAGGATCCACCCAGAACTGGTTCAGACCGGGCTCAGGGCCCACATGCACTGAGAGAACAAAGACTTTAGGGGTATAAGTACAGGACCCCTGACATCAGAAAATTAGATCATCCTGGAAAACAAGAAGGAACCTCTGCCAAGGAGAAAGCTGACGTGGAAGAAGGAAGACTGTCCCGCTGTTGCTCTGCTGGACTGACCTGCTGTTGCTTTGCTGCCAAGGAGAGGGGAAGGACTTTGCTGTGAGCTGTGTCCCCTGTCTTGTAAGGAATCTCCAAGGGCCTGAGAAGAGCTGGCTCCCTGTTTCCGAGGTCCCAGGAACAAAAGGACTTCACCCCCAGTCTCCCTGAACTCTGCTGAGAGAGTTCTGTCCTTCGTAGAGTGCTTGATCCAGTTGTGGGGCCTCTAGAAGTTGAACCTGAGCTGGGAAGCTTGAGACTAAGCTGAGAAACTTGTGAATCTGAAAAGTGTCGCATCGCTCGCTTGCGGAGCGCATCCCCGACAGTGCGAGAAGTTTCCCGCCGCCACGAAGGTCGAGATCGGCGCAGCACCTGACATCGCTGCCGAGGCCGTCGCACCCTTCGTTTGCGGGACGCACCCGACCGGTGCGGGAGAATCGAACATCGCTGCGAGTGTCGTCGCAGAGCCTGTCGTCTGGGTGAGAACGCCGCACCGCTTGCTGGCGGACCACATCACGTCGCTGCAGACATCGCTGCAGAAGCATCTCATCGAGGAGCTGCGAGAGAGAGGATCACCGCTGGACCGCGCATCGTCGCCCCGGAGATCGTCGCAGCCCCTCCGAGATCATCGCATCGTGCCTTTGTGAGAACAGACTTCCCACGGAACCTACGCACCGGAATCTACGCAAGCTGCCTTCCTCCCCTTACAGACCGGATTCGTCGCCGCACGCCCGCTGCTGCAGCGGGGCTGTCGCATCGCCTCCCCAGGGTCTCAGGAGTAACGCACCGCTTGTTTCCACCGCACCAGCTTCCTGCTTGTGGAACTTTGTTGCATCTAAAAGGTACTGTGAGTAAACGTGACGCAACTGTGAACTTTTCACGCACCCGTGGATCATTGGATCCCCACGTAAAGAACTTTGATTACAACCTGAAGAACTCATTTGAAACCGTAACCGTGCATTGTGTATGTTGGATTTTTGACGTTTTTGGTCTTGTGTAGTTTAGAATAAATATCTCTATTTTCCTAAACTGTTGTGGAATCAGTTTGTGGTGTTTTCACTGTGTTACTGTGAGTGTTGGTACAAATACTTAACGCATTGCCTCTGGTTAGCCTAAGACTGCTCAGGCCAAGCTACCTTGAGGGCGAGCAGGGGTTATCTGAGAGGGTTATCTCCTTGTCCTGACTAGAAGCAAGGGTCCCTATTTGGTCAGTGGTACCTACCCCTGCCAACTAGAGACCCCCAGTTCTAACAGGCATGATCCAATTGACATTTTGAATCATTTTTGGTACAGTCCAAAAAATCAATTTTCGGATGAAAAACGATGACTCCGGACCTGTCGAACGATCCCAAAATGGTCTATAATGATGAAATTTTAACATTTAATCTTTTGACTCTAAATTACTGTCGGATGTGAATTATGACTTTGTCAACTAAAATAAGTGTGTTTAAAGTCATTTCTGTGCCTGAAACGGGTAAAAATTGAAGCTTTTGAGTAAGCAAAACTCTGTAAAAATGGCAATTTTGGTCACTGTGAGGGTTTAAAAAGTGGTTATTCAACATGAGGCATGATCCAATTGACATTTTGAATCCTTTTTGGTACAGTCCAAAAAATCAATTTTCGGATGAAAAACGATGACTCCGGACCTGTCGAACATTCCCAAAATGGTCTATAATGATGAAATTTTAACATTTAATCTTTTGACTCTAAATGACTGTTGGATGTGAATTATGACTTTGTCAACTAGAATAAGTGTGTTTAAAGTCATTTCTGTGCCTGAAACGGGTCAAAATTGAAGCTTTTGAGTAAGCAAAACTCTGTAAAAATTGCAATTTTAGTCACTGTGAGGGTTTAAAAAGTGGTTATTCAACATGAGGCACGATCCAATTGACATTTTGAATCATTTTTGGTACAGTCCAAAAAATTAATTTTCGGATGAAAAACGATGACTCCGGACCTGTCGAACGATCCCAAAATGGTCAATATGGATGAAATTTTAACATTTAATCTTTTGACTCTAAATGACTGTTGGATGTGAATTATGACTTTGTCAACTAAAATAAGTGTGTTTAAAGTCATTTCTGTGCCTGAAACGGGTCAAAATTGAAGCTTTTGAGTAAGCAAAACTCTGTAAAAATGGCAATTTTGATCACTGTGAGGGTTTAAAAAGTGGTTATTCAAAATGAGGAACGATCCAATTGACATTTTGAATCATTTTTGGTACAGTCCAAAAAATCAATTTTCGGATGAAAAACGATGACTCCGGACCTGTCGATCGTTCCCAAAATGGTCTATAATGATGAAATTTTAACATTTAATCTTTTGACTCTAAATGACTGTTGGATGTGAATTATGACTTTGTCAACTAGAATAAGTGTGTTTAAAGTCATTTCTGTGCCTGAAACGGGTCAAAATGGAAGCTTTTGAGTAAGCAAAACTCTGTAAAAATGGCAATTTTGGTCACTGTGAGGGTTTAAAAAGTGGTTATTCAACATGAGGCATGATCCAATTGACATTTTGAATCATTTTTGGTACAGTCCAAGAAATCAATTTTCGGATGAAAAACGATGACTCCGGACCTGTCGAACATTCCCAAAATGGTCTATAATGATGAAATTTTAACATTTAATCTTTTGACTCTAAATGACTGTTGGATGTGAATTATGACTTTGTCAACTAGAATAAGTGTGTTTAAAGTCATTTCTGTGCCTGAAACGGGTCAACATTGAAGCTTTTGAGTAAGCAAAACTCTGTAAAAATTGCAATTTTAGTCACTGTGAGGGTTTAAAAAGTGGTTATTCAACATGAGGCACGATCCAATTGACATTTTGAATCATTTTTTGGTACAGTCCAAAAAATCAATTTTCGGATGAAAAACGATGACTCCGGACCTGTCGAACGATCCCAAAATGGTCTATAATGATGAAATGTTAACATTTAATCTTTTGACTCTAAATGACTGTTGGATGTGAATTATGACTTTGTCAACTAGAATAAGTGTGTTTAAAGTCATTTCTGTGCTTGAAACGGGTCAAAATGGAAGCTTTTGAGTAAGCAAAACTCTGTAAAAATGGCAATTTTGGTCACTGTGAGGGTTTAAAAAGTGGTTATTCAACATGAGGCATGATCCAATTGACATTTTGAATCATTTTTGGTACAGTCCAAAAAATCAATTTTCGGATGAAAAACGATGACTCCGGACCTGTCAAACGATCCCAAAATGGTCTATAATGATGACATTTTAACATTTAATCTTTTGACTCTAAATTACTGTTGGATGTGAATTATGACTTTGTCAACTAAAATAAGTGTGTTTAAAGTCATTTCTGTGCCTGAAACGGGTCAAAATGGAAGCTTTTGAGTAAGCAAAACTCTGTAAAAATGGCAATTTTAGTCACTGTGAGGGTTTAAAAAGTGGTTATTCAACATGAGGCACGATCCAATTGACATTTTGAATCATTTTTGGTACAGTCCAAAAAATCAATTTTCGGATGAAAAACGATGACTCCGGACCTGTCGAACGATCCCAAAATGGTCTATAATGATGAAATTTTAACATTTAATCTTTTGACTCTAAATGACTGTTGGATGTGAATTATGACTTTGTCAACTAAAATAAGTGTGTTTAAAGTCATTTCTGTGCCTGAAACGGGTCAAAATTAAAGCTTTTGAGTAAGCAAAACTCTGTAAAAATGGCAATTTTGGTCACTGTGAGGGTTTAAAAAGTGGTTATTCAACATGAGGCATGATCCAATTGACATTTTGTATCATTTTTTGGTACAGTCCATTTTTGGATGAAAAACGATGACTCCGGACCTGTCGAACGATCCCAAAATGGTCTATAATGATGAAATTTTAACATTTAATCTTTTGACTCTAAATTACTGTTGGATGTGAATTATGACTTTGTCAACTAGAATAAGTGTGTTTAAAGTCATTTCTGTGCCTGAAACGGGTCAAAATTGAAGCTTTTGAGTGGGCAAAACTCTGTAAAAATGGCAATTTTGGTCACTGTGAGGGTTTAAAAAGTGGTTATTCAACATGAGACATGATCCAATTGACATTTTGAATCATTTTTGGTACAGTCCAAAAAATCAATTTTCGGATGAAAAACGATGACTCCGGACCTGTCGAACGATCCCAAAATGGTCTATAATGATGAAATTTTAACATTTAATCTTTTGACTCTAAATTACTGTTGGATGTGAATTATGACTTTGTCAACTAAAAAAGGTGTGTTTAACCACTTGGCTGCTAAGGCAATATTTTACTTTTCATTGAATTTCCATTGAAATCAATGAAAAGTGCATGACGAGTTACCCTTGTCATTAGCGGCGAAGAGGTTAAAGTCCTTTCTGTTCCTGAAACGGGTCAAAATTGAAGCTTTTGAGTAAGCAAAACTCTGTAAAAATGGCAATTTTGGTCACTGTGAGGGTTTAAAAAGTGGTTATTCAACAGGAGGCATGATCCAATTGACATTTTGAATCATTTTTGGTACAGTCCAAAAAATCAATTTTCGGATGAAAAACGATGACTCCGGACCTGTCGAACGATCCCAAAATGGTCAATATGGATGAAATTTTAACATTTATTCTTTTGACTCTAAATGACTGTTGGATGTGAATTATGACTTTGTCAACTAAAATAAGTGTGTTTAAAGTCATTTCTGTGCCTGAAACGGGTCAAAATTGAAGCTTTTGAGTAAGCAAAACTCTGTAAAAATGGCAATTTTGGTCACTGTGAGGGTTTAAAAAGTGGTTATTCAACATGAGGCATGATCCAATTGACATTTTGAATCATTTTTTGGTACAGTCCAAAAAATCAATTTTTGGATGAAAAACGATGACTCCGGACCTGTCGAACGATCCCAAAATGGTCTATAATGATGAAATTTTAACATTTAATCTTTTGACTCTAAATGACTGTTGGATGTGAATTATGACTTTGTCAACTAGAATAAGTGTGTTTAAAGTCATTTCTGTGCCTGAAACGGGTCAAAATGGAAGCTTTTGAGTAAGCAAAACTCTGTAAAAATGGCAATTTTGGTCACTGTGAGGGTTTAAAAAGTGGTTATTCAACATGAGGCATGATCCAATTGACATTTTGAATCATTTTTGGTACAGTCCAAAAAATCAATTTTCGGATGAAAAACGATGACTCCGGACCTGTCGAACGATCCCAAAATGGTCTATAATGATGAAATTTTAACATTTAATCTTTTGACTCTAAATGACTGTTGGATGTGAATTATGACTTTGTCAACTAAAATAAGTGTGTTTAAAGTCCTTTCTGTGCCTGAAACGGGTCAAAATTGAAGCTTTTGAGTAAGCAAAACACTGTAAAAATGGCAATTTTGGTCACTGTGAGGGTTTAAAAAGTGGTTATTCAACATGAGGCATGATCCAATTGACATTTTGAATCATTTTTGGTACAGTCCAAAAAATCAATTTTCGGATGAAAAACGATGACTCCGGACCTGTCGAACGTTCCCAAAATGCTCTATAATGATGAAATTTTAACATTTAATCTTTTGACTCTAAATGACTGTTGGATGTGAATTATGACTTTGTCAACTAAAATAAGTGTGTTTAAAGTCATTTCTGTCCCTGAAACGGGTCAAAATTGAAGCTTTTGAGTAAGCAAAACTCTGTAAAAATGGCAATTTTGGTCACTGTGAGGGTTTAAAAAGTGGTTATTCAACATGAGGCATGATCCAATTGACATTTTGAATCATTTTTTGGTACAGTCCAAAAAATCAATTTTCGGATGAAAAACGATGACTCCGGACCTGTCGAACGTTCCCAAAATGGTCTATAATGATGAAATTTTAACATTGAATCTTTTGACTCTAAATGACTGTTGGATGTGAATTATGACTTTGTCAACTAAAATAAGTGTGTTTAAAGTCATTTCTGTGCCTGAAACGGGTCAAAATTGAAGCTTTTGAGTAAGCAAAACTCTGTAAAAATGGCAATTTTGGTCACTGTGAGGGTTTAAAAAGTGGTTATTCAACATGAGACATGATCCAATTGACATTTTGAATCATTTTTGGTACAGTCCAAAAAATCAATTTTCGGATGAAAAACGATGACTCCGGACCTGTCGAACGATCCCAAAATGGTCTATAATGATGAAATTTTAACATTTAATCTTTTGACTCTAAATGACTGTTGGATGTAAATTATGACTTTGTCAACTAGAATAAGTGTGTTTAAAGTCATTTCTGTGCCTGAAACGGGTCAAAATGGAAGCTTTTGAGTAAGCAAAACTCTGTAAAAATGGCAATTTTGGTCACTGTGAGGGTTTAAAAAGTGGTTATTCAACATGAGGCATGATCCAATTGACATTTTGAATCATTTTTGGTACAGTCCAAAAAATCAATTTTCGGATGAAAACCGATGACTCCGGACCTGTCGAACGATCCCAAAATGGTCTATAATGATGAAATTTTAACATTTAATCTTTTGACTCTAAATTACTGTTGGATGTGAATTATGACTTTGTCAACTAAAATAAGTGTGTTTAAAGTCCTTTCTGTGCCTGAAACGGGTCAAAATTGAAGCTTTTGAGTAAGCAAAACACTGTAAAAATGGCAATTTTGGTCAATGTGAGGGTTTAAAAAGTGGTTATTCAACATGAGGCATGATCCAATTGACATTTTGAATCATTTTTGGTACAGTCCAAAAAATCAATTTTCGGATGAAAAACGATGACTCCGGACCTGTCGAACGATCCCAAATGGTCAATATGGATGAAATTTCAACATTTAATCTTTTGACTCTAAATGACTGTTGGATGTGAATTATGACTTTTTCAACTAAAATAAGTGTGTTTAAAGTCATTTCTGTGCCTGAAACGGGTCAAAATTGAAGCTTTTGAGTAAGCAAAACTCTGTAAAAATGGCAATTTTGGTCACTGTGAGGGTTTAAAAAGTGGTTATTCAACATGAGGCACAATCCAATTGACATTTTGAATCATTTTTGGTACACTCCAAAAAAATCAATTTTCGGATGAAAAACGATGACTCCGGACCTGTCGAACGATCCCAAAATGGTCAATATGGATGAAATTTTAACATTTAATCTTTTGACTCTAAATGACTGTTGGATGTGAATTATGACTTTGTCAACTAAAATACGTGTGTTTAAAGTCATTTCTGTGCCTGAAACGGGTCAAAATTGAAGCTTTTGAGTAAGCAAAACTCTGTAAAAATGGCAATTTTGGTCACTGTGAGGGTTTAAAAAGTGGTTATTCAACATGAGGCATGATCCAATTGACATTTTGAATCATTTTTGGTACAGTCCAAAAAATCAATTTTCGGATGAAAAACGATGACTCCGGACCTGTCGAACGATCCCAAAATGGTCTATAATGATGAAATTTTAACATTTAATCTTTTGACTCTAAATTACTGTCGGATGTGAATTATGACTTTGTCAACTAAAATAAGTGTGTTTAAAGTCATTTCTGTGCCTGAAACGGGTAAAAATTGAAGCTTTTGAGTAAGCAAAACTCTGTAAAAATGGCAATTTTGGTCACTGTGAGGGTTTAAAAAGTGGTTATTCAACATGAGGCATGATCCAATTGACATTTTGAATCCTTTTTGGTACAGTCCAAAAAATCAATTTTCGGATGAAAAACGATGACTCCGGACCTGTCGAACATTCCCAAAATGGTCTATAATGATGAAATTTTAACATTTAATCTTTTGACTCTAAATGACTGTTGGATGTGAATTATGACTTTGTCAACTAGAATAAGTGTGTTTAAAGTCATTTCTGTGCCTGAAACGGGTCAAAATTGAAGCTTTTGAGTAAGCAAAACTCTGTAAAAATTGCAATTTTAGTCACTGTGAGGGTTTAAAAAGTGGTTATTCAACATGAGGCACGATCCAATTGACATTTTGAATCATTTTTGGTACAGTCCAAAAAATTAATTTTCGGATGAAAAACGATGACTCCGGACCTGTCGAACGATCCCAAAATGGTCAATATGGATGAAATTTTAACATTTAATCTTTTGACTCTAAATGACTGTTGGATGTGAATTATGACTTTGTCAACTAAAATAAGTGTGTTTAAAGTCATTTCTGTGTCTGAAACGGGTCAAAATTGAAGCTTTTGAGTAAGCAAAACTCTGTAAAAATGGCAATTTTGATCACTGTGAGGGTTTAAAAAGTGGTTATTCAAAATGAGGAACGATCCAATTGACATTTTGAATCATTTTTGGTACAGTCCAAAAAATCAATTTTCGGATGAAAAACGATGACTCCGGACCTGTCGAACGTTCCCAAAATGGTCTATAATGATGAAATTTTAACATTTAATCTTTTGACTCTAAATGACTGTTGGATGTGAATTATGACTTTGTCAACTAGAATAAGTGTGTTTAAAGTCATTTCTGTGCCTGAAACGGGTCAAAATGGAAGCTTTTGAGTAAGCAAAACTCTGTAAAAATGGCAATTTTGGTCACTGTGAGGGTTTAAAAAGTGGTTATTCAACATGAGGCATGATCCAATTGACATTTTGAATCATTTTTGGTACAGTCCAAGAAATCAATTTTCGGATGAAAAACGATGACTCCGGACCTGTCGAACATTCCCAAAATGGTCTATAATGATGAAATTTTAACATTTAATCTTTTGACTCTAAATGACTGTTGGATGTGAATTATGACTTTGTCAACTAGAATAAGTGTGTTTAAAGTCATTTCTGTGCCTGAAACGGGTCAACATTGAAGCTTTTGAGTAAGCAAAACTCTGTAAAAATTGCAATTTTAGTCACTGTGAGGGTTTAAAAAGTGGTTATTCAACATGAGGCACGATCCAATTGACATTTTGAATCATTTTTTGGTACAGTCCAAAAAATTAATTTTCGGATGAAAAACGATGACTCCGGACCTGTCGAACGATCCCAAAATGGTCTATAATGATGAAATGTTAACATTTAATCTTTTGACTCTAAATGACTGTTGGATGTGAATTATGACTTTGTCAACTAGAATAAGTGTGTTTAAAGTCATTTCTGTGCCTGAAACGGGTCAAAATGGAAGCTTTTGAGTAAGCAAAACTCTGTAAAAATGGCAATTTTGGTCACTGTGAGGGTTTAAAAAGTGGTTATTCAACATGAGGCATGATCCAATTGACATTTTGAATCATTTTTGGTACAGTCCAAAAAATCAATTTTCGGATGAAAAACGATGACTCCGGACCTGTCGAACGATCCCAAAATGGTCTATAATGATGAAATTTTAACATTTAATCTTTTGACTCTAAATTACTGTTGGATGTGAATTATGACTTTGTCAACTAAAATAAGTGTGTTTAAAGTCCTTTCTGTGCCTGAAACGGGTCAAAATTGAAGCTTTTGAGTAAGCAAAACACTGTAAAAATGGCAATTTTGGTCACTGTGAGGGTTTAAAAAGTGGTTATTCAACATGAGGCATGATCCAATTGACATTTTGAATCATTTTTGGTACAGTCCAAAAAATCAATTTTCGGATGAAAAACGATGACTCCGGACCTGTCGAACGTTCCCAAAATGGTCTATAATGATGAAATTTTAACATTTAATCTTTTGACTCTAAATGACTGTTGGATGTGAATTATGACTTTGTCAACTAAAATAAGTGTGTTTAAAGTCATTTCTGTGCCTGAAACGGGTCAAAATTGAAGCTTTTGAGTAAGCAAAACTCTGTAAAAATGGCAATTTTAGTCACTGTGAGGGTTTAAAAAGTGGTTATTTAACATGAGTCACGATCCAATTGACATTTTGAATCATTTTTGGTACAGTCCAAAAAATCAATTTGCGGATGAAAAACGATGACCCCGGACCTGTCGAACGATCCCAAAATGCTCTATAATGATGAAATTTTAACATTTAATCTTTTGACTCTAAATGACTGTTGGATGTGAATTATGACTTTGTCAACTAAAATAAGTGTGTTTAAAGTCATTTCTGTCCCTGAAACGGGTCAAAATTGAAGCTTTTGAGTAAGCAAAACTCTGTAAAAATGGCAATTTTGGTCACTGTGAGGGTTTAAAAAGTGGTTATTCAACATGAGGCATGATCCAATTGACATTTTGAATCATTTTTTGGTACAGTCCAAAAAATCAATTTTCGGATGAAAAACGATGACTCCGGACCTGTCGAACGTTCCCAAAATGGTCTATAATGATGAAATTTTAACATTGAATCTTTTGACTCTAAATGACTGTTGGATGTGAATTATGACTTTGTCAACTAAAATAAGTGTGTTTAAAGTCATTTCTGTGCCTGAAACGGGTCAAAATTGAAGCTTTTGAGTAAGCAAAACTCTGTAAAAATGACAATTTTGGTCACTGTGAGGGTTTAAAAAGTGGTTATTCAACATGAGACATGATCCAATTGACATTTTGAATCATTTTTTGTACAGTCCAAAAAATCAATTTTCGGATGAAAAACGATGACTCCGGACCTGTCGAACGATCCCAAAATGGTCTATAATGATGAAATTTTAACATTTAATCTTTTGACTCTAAATGACTGTTGGATGTAAATTATGACTTTGTCAACTAGAATAAGTGTGTTTAAAGTCATTTCTGTGCCTGAAACGGGTCAAAATGGAAGCTTTTGAGTAAGCAAAACTCTGTAAAAATGGCAATTTTGGTCACTGTGAGGGTTTAAAAAGTGGTTATTCAACATGAGGCATGATCCAATTGACATTTTGAATCATTTTTGGTACAGTCCAAAAAATCAATTTTCGGATGAAAACCGATGACTCCGGACCTGTCGAACGATCCCAAAATGGTCTATAATGATGAAATTTTAACATTTAATCTTTTGACTCTAAATTACTGTTGGATGTGAATTATGACTTTGTCAACTAAAATAAGTGTGTTTAAAGTCCTTTCTGTGCCTGAAACGGGTCAAAATTGAAGCTTTTGAGTAAGCAAAACACTGTAAAAATGGCAATTTTGGTCAATGTGAGGGTTTAAAAAGTGGTTATTCAACATGAGGCATGATCCAATTGACATTTTGAATCATTTTTGGTACAGTCCAAAAAATCAATTTTCGGATGAAAAACGATGACTCCGGACCTGTCGAACGTTCCCAAAATGGTCTAAAATGATGAAATTTTAACATTTAATCTTTTGACTCTAAATGACTGTTGGATGTGAATTATGACTTTGTCAACTAAAATAAGTGTGTTTAAAGTCATTTCTGTGCCTGAAACGGGTCAAAATTGAAGCTTATGAGTAAGCAAATCTCTGTAAAAATGGCAATTTTGGTCACTGTGAGGGTTTAAAAAGTGGTTATTCAACATGAGGCACGATCCAATTGACATTTTGAATCATTTTTGCTACAGTCCAAAAAATCAATTTTCGGATGAAAAACGATGACTCCGGACCTGTCGAACGATCCCAAATGGTCAATATGGATGAAATTTCAAAATTTAATCTTTTGACTCTAAATGACTGTTGGATGTGAATTATGACTTTTTCAACTAAAATAAGTGTGTTTAAAGTCATTTCTGTGCCTGAAACGGGTCAAAATTGAAGCTTTTGAGCAAGCAACACTCTGTAAAAATGGCAATTTTGGTCACTGTGAGGGTTTAAAAAGTGGTTATTCAACATGAGGCATGATCCAATTGACATTTTGAATCATTTTTGGTACAGTCCAAAAAATCAATTTTCGGATGAAAAACGATGACTCCGGACCTGTCGAACGATCCCAAAATGGTCTATAATGATGAAATTTTAACATTTAATCTTTTGACTCTAAATTACTGTCGGATGTGAATTATGACTTTGTCAACTAAAATAAGTGTGTTTAAAGTCATTTCTGTGCCTGAAACGGGTAAAAATTGAAGCTTTTGAGTAAGCAAAACTCTGTAAAAATGGCAATTTTGGTCACTGTGAGGGTTTAAAAAGTGGTTATTCAACATGAGGCATGATCCAATTGACATTTTGAATCCTTTTTGGTACAGTCCAAAAAATCAATTTTCGGATGAAAAACGATGACTCCGGACCTGTCGAACATTCCCAAAATGGTCTATAATGATGAAATTTTAACATTTAATCTATTGACTCTAAATGACTGTTGGATGTGAATTATGACTTTGTCAACTAGAATAAGTGTGTTTAAAGTCATTTCTGTGCCTGAAACGGGTCAAAATTGAAGCTTTTGAGTAAGCAAAACTCTGTAAAAATTGCAATTTTAGTCACTGTGAGGGTTTAAAAAGTGGTTATTCAACATGAGGCACGATCCAATTGACATTTTGAATCATTTTTGGTACAGTCCAAAAAATTAATTTTCGGATGAAAAACGATGACTCCGGACCTGTCGAACGATCCCAAAATGGTCAATATGGATGAAATTTTTACATTTAATCTTTTGACTCTAAATGACTGTTGGATGTGAATTATGACTTTGTCAACTAAAATAAGTGTGTTTAAAGTCATTTCTGTGCCTGAAACGGGTCAAAATTGAAGCTTTTGAGTAAGCAAAACTCTGTAAAAATGGCAATTTTGATCACTGTGAGGGTTTAAAAAGTGGTTATTCAAAATGAGGAACGATCCAATTGACATTTTGAATCATTTTTGGTACAGTCCAAAAAATCAATTTTCGGATGAAAAACGATGACTCCGGACCTGTCGAACGTTCCCAAAATGGTCTATAATGATGAAATTTTAACATTTAATCTTTTGACTCTAAATGACTGTTGGATGTGAATTATGACTTTGTCAACTAGAATAAGTGTGTTTAAAGTCATTTCTGTGCCTGAAACGGGTCAAAATGGAAGCTTTTGAGTAAGCAAAACTCTGTAAAAATGGCAATTTTGGTCACTGTGAGGGTTTAAAAAGTGGTTATTCAACATGAGGCACGATCCAATTGACATTTTGAATCATTTTTGGTACAGTCCAAAAAATTATTTTCGGATGAAAAACGATGACTCCGGACCTGTCGAACGATCCCAAAATGGTCTATAATGATGAAATTTTAACATTTAATCTTTTGACTCTAAATTACTGTTGGATGTGAATTATGACTGTCAACTAGAATAAGTGTGTTTAAAGTCATTTCTGTGCCTGAAACGGGTCAAAATTGAAGATTTTGAGTAAGCAAAACTCTGTAAAAATGGCAATTTTAGTCACTGTGAGGGTTTACAAAGTGGTTATTCAACATGAGGCACGATCCAATTGACATTTTGAATCATTTTTGGTACAGTCCAAAAAATCAATTTTTGGATGAAAAACGATGACTCCGGACCTGTCGAACGATCCCAAAATGGTCTATAATGATGAAATTTTAACATTTAATCTTTTGACTCTAAATGACTGTTGGATGTGAATTATGACTTTGTCAACTAAAATAAGTGTGTTTAAAGTCATTTCTGTGCCTGAAACGGGTCAAAATTGAAGCTTTTGAGTAAGCAAAACTCTGTAAAAATGGCAATTTTGATCACTGTGAGGGTTTAAAAAGTGGTTATTCAAAATGAGGAACGATCCAATTGACATTTTGAATCATTTTTGGTAAAGTCCAAAAAATCAATTTTCGGATGAAAAACGATGACTCCGGACCTGTCGAACGATCCCAAAATGGTCTATAATGATGAAATTTTAACATTTAATCTTTTGACTCTAAATTACTGTTGGATGTGAATTATGACTTTGTCAACTAAAATAAGTATGTTTAAAGTCCTTTCTGTGCCTGAAACGGGTCAAAATTGAAGCTTTTGAGTAAGCAAAACTCTGTAAAAATGGCAATTTTGGTCACTGTGAGGGTTTAAAAAGTGGTTATTCAACAGGAGGCATGATCCAATTGACATTTTGAATCATTTTTGGTACAGTCCAAAAAATCAATTTTCGGATGAAAAACGATGACTCCGGACCTGTCGAACGATCCCAAAATGGTCTATAATGATGAAATTTTAACATTTAATCTTTTGACTCTAAATTACTGTTGGATGTGAATTATGACTTTGTCAACTAAAATAAGTATGTTTAAAGTCCTTTCTGTGCCTGAAACGGGTCAAAATTGAAGCTTTTGAGTAAGCAAAACTCTGTAAAAATGGCAATTTTGGTCACTGTGAGGGTTTAAAAAGTGGTTATTCAACATGAGGCATGATCCAATTGACATTTTGAATCATTTTTGGTACAGTCCAAAAAATCAATTTTCGGATGAAAAACGATGACTCCGGACCTGTCGAACGATCCCAAAATGGTCTATAATGATGAAATTTTAACATTTAATCTTTTGACTCTAAATTACTGTTGGATGTGAATTATGACTTTGTCAACTAAAATAAGTATGTTTAAAGTCCTTTCTGTGCCTGAAACGGGTCAAAATTGAAGCTTTTGAGTAAGCAAAACTCTGTAAAAATGGCAATTTTGGTCACTGTGAGGGTTTAAAAAGTGGTTATTCAACATGAGGCACGATCCAATTGACATTTTGAATCATTTTTGGTACAGTCCAAAAAATCAATTTTCGGATGAAAAACGATGACTCCGGACCTGTCGAACGTTCCCAAAATGGTCTATAATGATGAAATTTTAACATTTAATCTTTTGACTCTAAATGACTGTTAGATGTGAATTATGACTGTCAACTAGAATAAGTGTGTTTAAAGTCATTTCTGTGCCTGAAACGGGTCAAAATTGAAGATTTTGAGTAAGCAAAACTCTGTAAAAATGGCAATTTTAGTCACTGTGAGGGTTTAAAAAGTGGTTATTCAACATGAGGCACGATCCAATTGACATTTTGAATCATTTTTGGTACAGTCCAAAAAATCAATTTTCGGATGAAAAACGATGACTCCGGACCTGTCGAACTATCCCAAAATGCTCTATAATGATGAAATTTTAACATTTAATCTTTTGACTTTAAATGACTGTTGGATGTGAATTATGACTTTGTCAACTAAAATAAGTGTGTTTAAAGTCATTTCTGTGCCTTAAACGGGTCAAAATTGAAGCTTTTGAGTAAGCAAAACTCTGTAAAAATGGCAATTTTGGTCACTGTGAGGGTTTAAAAAGTGGTTATTCAACATGAGGCACGATCCAATTGACATTTTGAATCATTTTTGGTACAGTCCAAAAAATTATTTTCGGATGAAAAACGATGACTCCGGACCTGTCGAACGATCCCAAAATGGTCTATAATGATGAAATTTTAACATTTAATCTTTTGACTCTAAATTACTGTTGGATGTGAATTATGACTGTCAACTAGAATAAGTGTGTTTAAAGTCATTTCTGTGCCTGAAACGGGTCAAAATTGAAGATTTTGAGTAAGCAAAACTCTGTAAAAATGGCAATTTTAGTCACTGTGAGGGTTTACAAAGTGGTTATTCAACATGAGGCACGATCCAATTGACATTTTGAATCATTTTTGGTACAGTCCAAAAAATCAATTTTTGGATGAAAAACGATGACTCCGGACCTGTCGAACGATCCCAAAATGGTCTATAATGATGAAATTTTAACATTTAATCTTTTGACTCTAAATTACTGTTGGATGTGAATTATGACTTTGTCAACTAAAATAAGTGTGTTTAAAGTCATTTCTGTGCCTGAAACGGGTCAAAATTGAAGCTTTTGAGTAAGCAAAACTCTGTAAAAATGGCAATTTTGGTCACTGTGAGGGTTTGAAAAGTGGTTATTCAACATGAGGCATGATCCAATTGACATTTTGAATCAATTTTGGTACAGTCCAAAAAATCAATTTTCGGATGAAAAACGATGACTCCGGACCTGTCGAACGATCCCAAAATGGTCTATAATGATGAAATTTTAACATTTAATTTTTTGACTCTAAATTACTGTTGGATGTGAATTATGACTTTGTCAACTAAAATAAGTATGTTTAAAGTCCTTTCTGTGCCTGAAACGGGTCAAAATTGAAGCTTTTGAGTAAGCAAAACTCTGTAAAAATGGCAATTTTGGTCACTGTGAGGGTTTAAAAAGTGGTTATTCAACATGAGGCACGATCCAATTGACATTTTGAATCATTTTTGGTACAGTCCAAAAAATCAATTTTCGGATGAAAAACGATGACTCCGCACCGGTCGAACGATCCCAAATGGTCAATATGGATGAAATTTCAACATTTAATCTTTTGACTCTAAATGACTGTTGGATGTGAATTATGACTTTGTCAACTAAAATAAGTGTGTTTAAAGTCATTTCTGTGCCTGAAACGGTCAAAATTGAAGCTTTTGAGTAAGCAAAACTCTGTAAAAATGGCAATTTTAGTCACTGTGAGGGTTTAAAAAGTGGTTATTCAACATGAGGCACGATCCAATTGACATTTTGAATCATTTTTGGTACAGTCCAAAAAATCAATTTTCGGATGAAAAACGATGACTCCGGACCTGTCGAACGATCCCAAAATGCTCTATAATGATGAAATTTTAACATTTAATCTTTTGACTCTAAATGACTGTTGGATGTGAATTATGACTTTGTCAACTAAAATAAGTGTGTTTAAAGTCATTTCTGTGCCTGAAACGGGTCAAAATAAAGCTTTTGAGTAAGCAAAACTCTGTAAAAATGGCAATTTTGGTCACTGTGAGGGTTTAAAAAGTGGTTATTCAACATGAGGCATGATCCAATTGACATTTTGAATCATTTTTGGTACAGTCCAAGAAATCAATTTTCGGATGAAAAACGATGACTCCGGACCTGTCGAACATTCCCAAAATGGTCTATAATGATGAAATTTTAACATTTAATCTTTTGACTCTAAATGACTGTTGGATGTGAATTATGACTTTGTCAACTAGAATAAGTGTGTTTAAAGTCATTTCTGTGCCTGAAACGGGTCAAAATTGAAGCTTTTGAGTAAGCAAAACTCTGTAAAAATTGCAATTTTAGTCACTGTGAGGGTTTAAAAAATGGTTATTCAACATGAGGCACGATCCAATTGACATTTTGAATCATTTTTGGTACAGGACAAAAAATTCAATTTTCGGATGAAAAACGATGACTCCGGACCTGTCGAACGATCCCAAAATGGTCTATAATGATGACATTTTAACATTTAATCTTTTGACTCTAAATGACTGTTGGATGTGAATTATGACTTTGTCAACTAAAATAAGTGTGTTTAAAGTCATTTCTGTGCCTTAAACGGGTCAAAATTGAAGCTTTTGAGTAAGCAAAACTCTGTAAAAATGGCAATTTTGGTCACTGTGAGGGTTTAAAAAGTGGTTATTCAACATGAGGCACGATCCAATTGACATTTTGAATCATTTTTGGTACAGTCCAAAAAATTATTTTCGGATGAAAAACGATGACTCCGGACCTGTCGAACGATCCCAAAATGGTCTATAATGATGAAATTTTAACATTTAATCTTTTGACTCTAAATTACTGTTGGATGTGAATTATGACTTTGTCAACTAAAATAAGTGTGTTTAAAGTCATTTCTGTGCCTGAAACGGGTCAAAATTGAAGCTTTTGAGTAAGCAAAACTCTGTAAAAATGGCAATTTTGGTCACTGTGAGGGTTTGAAAAGTGGTTATTCAACATGAGGCATGATCCAATTGACATTTTGAATCAATTTTGGTACAGTCCAAAAAATCAATTTTCGGATGAAAAACGATGACTCCGGACCTGTCGAACGATCCCAAAATAGTCTATAATGATGAAATTTTAACATTTAATCTTTTGACTCTAAATTACTGTTGGATGTGAATTATGACTTTGTCAACTAAAATAAGTATGTTTAAAGTCCTTTCTGTGCCTGAAACGGGTCAAAATTGAAGCTTTTGAGTAAGCAAATCTCTGTAAAAATGGCAATTTTGGTCACTGTGAGGGTTTAAAAAGTGGTTATTCAACATGAGGCACGATCCAATTGACATTTTGAATCATTTTTGGTACAGTCCAAAAAATCAATTTTCGGATGAAAAACGATGACTCCGGACCGGTCGAACGATCCCAAATGGTCAATATGGATGAAATTTCAACATTTAATCTTTTGACTCTAAATGACTGTTGGATGTGAATTATGACTTTGTCAACTAAAATAAGTGTGTTTAAAGTCATTTCTGTGCCTGAAACGGTCAAAATTGAAGCTTTTGAGTAAGCAAAACTCTGTAAAAATGGCAATTTTAGTCACTGTGAGGGTTTAAAAAGTGGTTATTCAACATGAGGCACGATCCAATTGACATTTTGAATCATTTTTGGTACAGTCCAAAAAATCAATTTTCGGATGAAAAACGATGACTCCGGACCTGTCGAACGATCCCAAAATGCTCTATAATGATGAAATTTTAACATTTAATCTTTTGACTCTAAATGACTGTTGGATGTGAATTATGACTTTGTCAACTAAAATAAGTGTGTTTAAAGTCATTTCTGTGCCTGAAACGGGTCAAAATAAAGCTTTTGAGTAAGCAAAACTCTGTAAAAATGGCAATTTTAGTCACTGTGAGGGTTTAAAAAGTGGTTATTCAACATGAGGCACGATCCAATTGACATTTTGAATCATTTTTGGTACAGTCCAAAAAATCAATTTTCGGATGAAAAACGATGACTCCGGACCTGTCGAACGATCCCAAAATGGTCTATAATGATGAAATTTTAACATTTAATCTTTTGACTCTAAATGACTGTTGGATGTGAATTATGACTTTGTCAACTAAAATAAGTGTGTTTAAAGTCATTTTTGTGCCTGAAACGGGTCAAAATTAAAGCTTTTGAGTAAGCAAAACTCTGTAAAAATGGCAATTTTGGTCACTGTGAGGGTTTAAAAAGTGGTTATTCAACATGAGGCATGATCCAATTGACATTTTGTATCATTTTTTGGTACAGTCCAAAAAATCAATTTTTGGATGAAAAACGATGACTCCGGACCTGTCGAACGATCCCAAAATGGTCTATAATGATGAAATTTTAACATTTAATCTTTTGACTCTAAATTACTGTTGGATGTGAATTATGACTTTGTGAACTAGAATAAGTGTGTTTAAAGTCATTTCTGTGCCTGCAACGGGTCAAAATTGAAGCTTTTGAGTGGGCAAAACTCTGTAAAAATGGCAATTTTGGTCACTGTGAGGGTTTAAAAAGTGGTTATTCAACATGAGGCATGATCCAATTGACATTTTGTATCATTTTTTGGTACAGTCCAAAAAATCAATTTTCGGATGAAAAACGATGACTCCGGACCTGTCGAACGATCCCAAAATGGTCTATAATGATGAAATTTTAACATTTAATCTTTTGACTCTAAATTACTGTTGGATGTGAATTATGACTTTGTCAACTAAAAAAGGTGTGTTTAAAGTCCTTTCTGTTCCTGAAACGGGTCAAAATTGAAGCTTTTGAGTAAGCAAAACTCTGTAAAAATGGCAATTTTGGTCACTGTGAGGGTTTAAAAAGTGGTTATTCAACAGGAGGCATGATCCAATTGACATTTTGAATCATTTTTGGTACAGTCCAAAAAATCAATTTTCGGATGAAAAACGATGACTCCGGACCTGTCGAACGATCCCAAAATGGTCAATATGGATGAAATTTTAACATTTATTCTTTTGACTCTAAATGACTGTTGGATGTGAATTATGACTTTGTCAACTAAAATAAGTGTGTTTAAAGTCATTTCTGTGCCTGAAACGGGTCAAAATTGAAGCTTTTGAGTAAGCAAAACTCTGTAAAAATGGCAATTTTGGTCACTGTGAGGGTTTAAAAAGTGGTTATTCAATATGAGGCATGATCCAATTGACATTTTGAATCATTTTTTGGTACAGTCCAAAAAATCAATTTTTGGATGAAAAACGATGACTCCGGACCTGTCGAACGATCCCAAAATGGTCTATAATGATGAAATTTTAACATTTAATCTTTTGACTCTAAATGACTGTTGGATGTGAATTATGACTTTGTCAACTAGAATAAGTGTGTTTAAAGTCATTTCTGTGCCTGAAACGGGTCAAAATGGAAGCTTTTGAGTAAGCAAAACTCTGTAAAAATGGCAATTTTGGTCACTGTGAGGGTTTAAAAAGTGGTTATTCAACATGAGGCATGATCCAATTGACATTTTGAATCATTTTTGGTACAGTCCAAAAAATCAATTTTCGGATGAAAAACGATGACTCCGGACCTGTCGAACGATCCCAAAATGGTCTATAATGATGAAATTTTAACATTTAATCTTTTGACTCTAAATTACTGTTGGATGTGAATTATGACTTTGTCAACTAAAATAAGTGTGTTTAAAGTCCTTTCTGTGCCTGAAACGGGTCAAAATTGAAGCTTTTGAGTAAGCAAAACACTGTAAAAATGGCAATTTTGGTCACTGTGAGGGTTTAAAAAGTGGTTATTCAACATGAGGCATGATCCAATTGACATTTTGAATCATTTTTGGTACAGTCCAAAAAATCAATTTTCGGATGAAAAATGATGACTCCGGACCTGTCGAACGTTCCCAAAATGGTCTATAATGATGAAATTTTAACATTTAATCTTTTGACTCTAAATGACTGTTGGATGTGAATTATGACTTTGTCAACTAAAATAAGTGTGTTTAAAGTCATTTCTGTGCCTGAAACGGGTCAAAATTGAAGCTTTTGAGTAAGCAAAACTCTGTAAAAATGGCAATTTTAGTCACTGTGAGGGTTTAAAAAGTGGTTATTTAACATGAGTCACGATCCAATTGACATTTTGAATCATTTTTGGTACAGTCCAAAAAATCAATTTGCGGATGAAAAACGATGACTCCGGACCTGTCGAACGATCCCAAAATGCTCTATAATGATGAAATTTTAACATTTAATCTTTTGACTCTAAATGACTGTTGGATGTGAATTATGACTTTGTCAACTAAAATAAGTGTGTTTAAAGTCATTTCTGTCCCTGAAACGGGTCAAAATTGAAGCTTTTGAGTAAGCAAAACTCTGTAAAAATGGCAATTTTGGTCACTGTGAGGGTTTAAAAAGTGGTTATTCAACATGAGGCATGATCCAATTGACATTTTGAATCATTTTTTGGTACAGTCCAAAAAATCAATTTTCGGATGAAAAACGATGACTCCGGACGTGTCGAACGTTCCCAAAATGGTCTATAATGATGAAATTTTAACATTGAATCTTTTGACTCTAAATGACTGTTGGATGTGAATTATGACTTTGTCAACTAAAATAAGTGTGTTTAAAGTCATTTCTGTGCCTGAAACGGGTCAAAATTGAAGCTTTTGAGTAAGCAAAACTCTGTAAAAATGGCAATTTTGGTCACTGTGAGGGTTTAAAAAGTGGTTATTCAACATGAGACATGATCCAATTGACATTTTGAATCATTTTTGGTACAGTCCAAAAAATCAATTTTCGGATGAAAAACGATGACTCCGGACCTGTCGAACGATCCCAAAATGGTCTATAATGATGAAATTTTAACATTTAATCTTTTGACTCTAAATGACTGTTGGATGTAAATTATGACTTTGTCAACTAGAATAAGTGTGTTTAAAGTCATTTCTGTGCCTGAAACGGGTCAAAATGGAAGCTTTTGAGTAAGCAAAACTCTGTAAAAATGGCAATTTTGGTCACTGTGAGGGTTTAAAAAGTGGTTATTCAACATGAGGCATGATCCAATTGACATTTTGAATCATTTTTGGTACAGTCCAAAAAATCAATTTTCGGATGAAAACCGATGACTCCGGACCTGTCGAACGATCCCAAAATGGTCTATAATGATGAAATTTTAACATTTAATCTTTTGACTCTAAATTACTGTTGGATGTGAATTATGACTTTGTCAACTAAAATAAGTGTGTTTAAAGTCCTTTCTGTGCCTGAAACGGGTCAAAATTGAAGCTTTTGAGTAAGCAAAACACTGTAAAAATGGCAATTTTGGTCAATGTGAGGGTTTAAAAAGTGGTTATTCAACATGAGGCATTATCCAATTGACATTTTGAATCATTTTTGGTACAGTCCAAAAAATCAATTTTCGGATGAAAAACGATGACTCCGGACCTGTCGAACGTTCCCAAAATGGTCTAAAATGATGAAATTTTAACATTTAATCTTTTGACTCTAAATGACTGTTGGATGTGAATTATGACTTTGTCAACTAAAATAAGTGTGTTTAAAGTCATTTCTGTGCCTGAAACGGGTCAAAATTGAAGCTTATGAGTAAGCAAAACTCTGTAAAAATGGCAATTTTGGTCACTGTGAGGGTTTAAAAAGTGGTTATTCAACATGAGGCACGATCCAATTGACATTTTGAATCATTTTTGCTACAGTCCAAAAAATCAATTTTCGGATGAAAAACGATGACTCCGGACCTGTCGAACGATCCCAAATGGTCAATATGGATGAAATTTCAACATTTAATCTTTTGACTCTAAATGACTGTTGGATGTGAATTATGACTTTTTCAACTAAAATAAGTGTGTTTAAAGTCATTTCTGTGCCTGAAACGGGTCAAAATTGAAGCTTTTGAGTAAGCAAAACTCTGTAAAAATGGCAATTTTGGTCACTGTGAGGGTTTAAAAAGTGGTTATTCAACATGAGGCACAATCCAATTGACATTTTGAATCATTTTTGGTACACTCCAAAAAAATCAATTTTCGGATGAAAAACGATGACTCCGGACCTGTCGAACGATCCCAAAATGGTCAATATGGATGAAATTTTAACATTTAATCTTTTGACTCTAAATGACTGTTGGATGTGAATTATGACTTTGTCAACTAAAATACGTGTGTTTAAAGTCATTTCTGTGCCTGAAACGGGTCAAAATTGAAGCTTTTGAGTAAGCAAAACTCTGTAAAAATGGCAATTTTGGTCACTGTGAGGGTTTCAAAAGTGGTTATTCAACATGAGGAACGATCCAATTGACATTTTGAATCATTTTTGGTACAGTCCAAAAAATCAATTTTCGGATGAAAAACGATGACTCCGGACCTGTCGAACGTTCCCAAAATGGTCTTTAATGATGAAATTTTAACATTTAATCTTTTGACTCTAAATGACTGTTGGATGTAAATTATGACTTTGTCAACTAAAATAAGTGTGTTTAAAGTCATTTCTGTGCCTGAAACGGGTCAAAATTGAAGCTTTTGAGCAAGCAACACTCTGTAAAAATGGCAATTTTGGTCACTGTGAGGGTTTAAAAAGTGGTTATTCAACATGAGGCATGATCCAATTGACATTTTGAATCATTTTTGGTACAGTCCAAAAAATCAATTTTCGGATGAAAAACGATGACTCCGGACCTGTCGAACGATCCCAAAATGGTCTATAATGATGAAATTTTAACATTTAATCTTTTGACTCTAAATTACTGTCGGATGTGAATTATGACTTTGTCAACTAAAATAAGTGTGTTTAAAGTCATTTCTGTGCCTGAAACGGGTCAAAATTAAAGCTTTTGAGTAAGCAAAACTCTGTAAAAATGGCAATTTTGGTCACTGTGAGGGTTTAAAAGTGGTTATTCAACATGAGGCATGATCCAATTGACATTTTGAATCATTTTTTGGTACAGTCCAAAAAATCAATTTTCGGATGAAAAACGATGACTCCGGACCTGTCGAACGATCCCAAAATGGTCTATAATGATGAAATTTTAACATTTAATCTTTTGACTCTAAATTACTGTTGGATGTGAATTATGACTTTGTCAACTAAAATAAGTGTGTTTAAAGTCATTTCTGTGCCTGAAACGGGTCAAAATTAAAGCTTTTGAGTAAGCAAAACTCTGTAAAAATGGCAATTTTGCTCACTGTGAGGGTTTAAAAAGTGGTTATTCAACATGAGGCATGATCCAATTGACATTTTGAATCATTTTTTGGTACAGTCCAAAAAATCAATTTTCGGATGAAAAACGATGACTCCGGACCTGTCGAACGATCCCAAAATGGTCTATAATGATGAAATTTTAACATTTAATCTTTTGACTCTAAATTACTGTTGGATGTGAATTATGACTTTGTCAACTAAAATAAGTGTGTTTAAAGTCATTTCTGTGCCTGAAACGGGTCAAAATTGATGCTTTTGAGTAAGCAAAACACGGTAAAAATGGCAATTTTGGTCACTGTGAGGGTTTAAAAAGTGGTTATTCAACATGAGGCATGATCCAATTGACATTTTGAATCATTTTTGGTACAGTCCAAAAAATCAATTTTCGGATGAAAAACGATGACTCCGGACCTGTCAAACGATCCCAAAATGGTCTATAATGATGACATTTTAACATTTAATCTTTTGACTCTAAATTACTGTTGGATGTGAATTATGACTTTGTCAACTAAAATAAGTGTGTTTAAAGTCATTTCTGTGCCTGAAACGGGTCAAAATGGAAGCTTTTGAGTAAGCAAAACTCTGTAAAAATGGCAATTTTAGTCACTGTGAGGGTTTAAAAAGTGGTTATTCAACATGAGGCACGATCCAATTGACATTTTGAATCATTTTTGGTACAGTCCAAAAAATCAATTTTCGGATGAAAAACGATGACTCCGGACCTGTCGAACGATCCCAAAATGGTCTATAATGATGAAATTTTAACATTTAATCTTTTGACTCTAAATGACTGTTGGATGTGAATTATGACTTTGTCAACTAAAATAAGTGTGTTTAAAGTCATTTCTGTGCCTGAAACGGGTCAAAATTAAAGCTTTTGAGTAAGCAAAACTCTGTAAAAATGGCAATTTTGGTCACTGTGAGGGTTTAAAAAGTGGTTATTCAACATGAGGCATGATCCAATTGACATTTTGTATCATTTTTTGGTACAGTCCAAAAAATCAATTTTTGGATGAAAAACGATGACTCCGGACCTGTCGAACGATCCCAAAATGGTCTATAATGATGAAATTTTAACATTTAATCTTTTGACTCTAAATTACTGTTGGATGTGAATTATGACTTTGTCAACTAGAATAAGTGTGTTTAAAGTCATTTCTGTGCCTGAAACGGGTCAAAATTGAAGCTTTTGAGTGGGCAAAACTCTGTAAAAATGGCAATTTTGGTCACTGTGAGGGTTTAAAAAGTGGTTATTCAACATGAGACATGATCCAATTGACATTTTGAATCATTTTTGGTACAGTCCAAAAAATCAATTTTCGGATGAAAAACGATGACTCCGGACCTGTCGAACGATCCCAAAATGGTCTATAATGATGAAATTTTAACATTTAATCTTTTGACTCTAAATTACTGTTGGATGTGAATTATGACTTTGTCAACTAAAAAAGGTGTGTTTAACCACTTGGCTGCTAAGGCAATATTTTACTTTTCATTGAATTTCCATTGAAATCAATGAAAAGTGCATGACGAGTTACCCTTGTCATTAGCGGCGAAGAGGTTAAAGTCCTTTCTGTTCCTGAAACGGGTCAAAATTGAAGCTTTTGAGTAAGCAAAACTCTGTAAAAATGGCAATTTTGGTCACTGTGAGGGTTTAAAAAGTGGTTATTCAACAGGAGGCATGATCCAATTGACATTTTGAATCATTTTTGGTACAGTCCAAAAAATCAATTTTCGGATGAAAAACGATGACTCCGGACCTGTCGAACGATCCCAAAATGGTCAATATGGATGAAATTTTAACATTTATTCTTTTGACTCTAAATGACTGTTGGATGTGAATTATGACTTTGTCAACTAAAATAAGTGTGTTTAAAGTCATTTCTGTGCCTGAAACGGGTCAAAATTGAAGCTTTTGAGTAAGCAAAACTCTGTAAAAATGGCAATTTTGGTCACTGTGAGGGTTTAAAAAGTGGTTATTCAACATGAGGCATGATCCAATTGACATTTTGAATCATTTTTTGGTACAGTCCAAAAAATCAATTTTTGGATGAAAAACGATGACTCCGGACCTGTCGAACGATCCCAAAATGGTCTATAATGATGAAATTTTAACATTTAATCTTTTGACTCTAAATGACTGTTGGATGTGAATTATGACTTTGTCAACTAGAATAAGTGTGTTTAAAGTCATTTCTGTGCCTGAAACGGGTCAAAATGGAAGCTTTTGAGTAAGCAAAACTCTGTAAAAATGGCAATTTTGGTCACTGTGAGGGTTTAAAAAGTGGTTATTCAACATGAGGCATGATCCAATTGACATTTTGAATCATTTTTGGTACAGTCCAAAAAATCAATTTTCGGATGAAAAACGATGACTCCGGACCTGTCGAACGATCCCAAAATGGTCTATAATGATGAAATTTTAACATTTAATCTTTTGACTCTAAATTACTGTTGGATGTGAATTATGACTTTGTCAACTAAAATAAGTGTGTTTAAAGTCCTTTCTGTGCCTGAAACGGGTCAAAATTGAAGCTTTTGAGTAAGCAAAACACTGTAAAAATGGCAATTTTGGTCACTGTTAGGGTTTAAAAAGTGGTTATTCAACATGAGGCATTATCCAATTGACATTTTGAATCATTTTTGGTACAGTCCAAAAAATCAATTTTCGGATGAAAAACGATGACTCCGGACCTGTCGAACGTTCCCAAAATGCTCTATAATGATGAAATTTTAACATTTAATCTTTTGACTCTAAATGACTGTTGGATGTGAATTATGACTTTGTCAACTAAAATAAGTGTGTTTAAAGTCATTTCTGTCCCTGAAACGGGTCAAAATTGAAGCTTTTGAGTAAGCAAAACTCTGTAAAAATGGCAATTTTGGTCACTGTGAGGGTTTAAAAAGTGGTTATTCAACATGAGGCATGATCCAATTGACATTTTGAATCATTTTTTGGTACAGTCCAAAAAATCAATTTTCGGATGAAAAACGATGACTCCGGACCTGTCGAACGTTCCCAAAATGGTCTATAATGATGAAATTTTAACATTGAATCTTTTGACTCTAAATGACTGTTGGATGTGAATTATGACTTTGTCAACTAAAATAAGTGTGTTTAAAGTCATTTCTGTGCCTGAAACGGGTCAAAATTGAAGCTTTTGAGTAAGCAAAAC
This sequence comes from Lissotriton vulgaris, assembly GCF_964263255.1. Classification (NCBI taxonomy): domain Eukaryota; kingdom Metazoa; phylum Chordata; class Amphibia; order Caudata; family Salamandridae; genus Lissotriton; species Lissotriton vulgaris. Next base: position 956,411 of record NW_028252278.1, read on the forward strand.
TCTGTAAAAATGGCAATTTTGGTCACTGTGAGGGTTTAAAAAGTGGTTATTCAACATGAGACATGATCCAATTGACATTTTGAATCATTTTTGGTACAGTCCAAAAAATCAATTTTCGGATGAAAAACGATGACTCCGGACCTGTCGAACGATCCCAAAATGGTCTATAATGATGAAATTTTAACATTTAATCTTTTGACTCTAAATGACTGTTGGATGTAAATTATGACTTTGTCAACTAGAATAAGTGTGTTTAAAGTCATTTCTGTGCCTGAAACGGGTCAAAATGGAAGCTTTTGAGTAAGCAAAACTCTGTAAAAATGGCAATTTTGGTCACTGTGAGGGTTTAAAAAGTGGTTATTCAACATGAGGCACGATCCAATTGACATTTTGAATCATTTTTGCTACAGTCCAAAAAATCAATTTTCGGATGAAAAACGATGACTCCGGACCTGTCGAACGATCCCAAATGGTCAATATGGATGAAATTTCAACATTTAATCTTTTGACTCTAAATGACTGTTGGATGTGAATTATGACTTTTTCAACTAAAATAAGTGTGTTTAAAGTCATTTCTGTGCCTGAAACGGGTCAAAATTGAAGCTTTTGAGTAAGCAAAACTCTGTAAAAATGGCAATTTTGGTCACTGTGAGGGTTTAAAAAGTGGTTATTCAACATGAGGCACAATCCAATTGACATTTTGAATCATTTTTGGTACACTCCAAAAAAATCAATTTTCGGATGAAAAACGATGACTCCGGACCTGTCGAACGATCCCAAAATGGTCAATATGGATGAAATTTTAACATTTAATCTTTTGACTCTAAATGACTGTTGGATGTGAATTATGACTTTGTCAACTAAAATACGTGTGTTTAAAGTCATTTCTGTGCCTGAAACGGGTCAAAATTGAAGCTTTTGAGTAAGCAAAACTCTGTAAAAATGGCAATTTTGGTCACTGTGAGGGTTTAAAAAGTGGTTATTCAACATGAGGCATGATCCAATTGACATTTTGAATCATTTTTGGTACAGTCCAAAAAATCAATTTTCGGATGAAAAACGATGACTCCGGACCTGTCGAACGATCCCAAAATGGTCTATAATGATGAAATTTTAACATTTAATCTTTTGACTCTAAATTACTGTCGGATGTGAATTATGACTTTGTCAACTAAAATAAGTGTGTTTAAAGTCATTTCTGTGCCTGAAACGGGTAAAAATTGAAGCTTTTGAGTAAGCAAAACTCTGTAAAAATGGCAATTTTGGTCACTGTGAGGGTTTAAAAAGTGGTTATTCAACATGAGGCATGATCCAATTGACATTTTGAATCCTTTTTGGTACAGTCCAAAAAATCAATTTTCGGATGAAAAACGATGACTCCGGACCTGTCGAACATTCCCAAAATGGTCTATAATGATGAAATTTTAACATTTAATCTTTTGACTCTAAATGACTGTTGGATGTGAATTATGACTTTGTCAACTAGAATAAGTGTGTTTAAAGTCATTTCTGTGCCTGAAACGGGTCAAAATTGAAGCTTTTGAGTAAGCAAAACTCTGTAAAAATTGCAATTTTAGTCACTGTGAGGGTTTAAAAAGTGGTTATTCAACATGAGGCACGATCCAATTGACATTTTGAATCATTTTTGGTACAGTCCAAAAAATTAATTTTCGGATGAAAAACGATGACTCCGGACCTGTCGAACGATCCCAAAATGGTCAATATGGATGAAATTTTAACATTTAATCTTTTGACTCTAAATGACTGTTGGATGTGAATTATGACTTTGTCAACTAAAATAAGTGTGTTTAAAGTCATTTCTGTGCCTGAAACGGGTCAAAATTGAAGCTTTTGAGTAAGCAAAACTCTGTAAAAATGGCAATTTTGATCACTGTGAGGGTTTAAAAAGTGGTTATTCAAAATGAGGAACGATCCAATTGACATTTTGAATCATTTTTGGTACAGTCCAAAAAATCAATTTTCGGATGAAAAACGATGACTCCGGACCTGTCGAACGTTCCCAAAATGGTCTATAATGATGAAATTTTAACATTTAATCTTTTGACTCTAAATGACTGTTGGATGTGAATTATGACTTTGTCAACTAGAATAAGTGTGTTTAAAGTCATTTCTGTGCCTGAAACGGGTCAAAATGGAAGCTTTTGAGTAAGCAAAACTCTGTAAAAATGGCAATTTTGGTCACTGTGAGGGTTTAAAAAGTGGTTATTCAACATGAGGCATGATCCAATTGACATTTTGAATCATTTTTGGTACAGTCCAAGAAATCAATTTTCGGATGAAAAACGATGACTCCGGACCTGTCGAACATTCCCAAAATGGTCTATAATGATGAAATTTTAACATTTAATCTTTTGACTCTAAATGACTGTTGGATGTGAATTATGACTTTGTCAACTAGAATAAGTGTGTTTAAAGTCATTTCTGTGCCTGAAACGGGTCAACATTGAAGCTTTTGAGTAAGCAAAACTCTGTAAAAATTGCAATTTTAGTCACTGTGAGGGTTTAAAAAGTGGTTATTCAACATGAGGCACGATCCAATTGACATTTTGAATCATTTTTTGGTACAGTCCAAAAAATCAATTTTCGGATGAAAAACGATGACTCCGGACCTGTCGAACGATCCCAAAATGGTCTATAATGATGAAATGTTAACATTTAATCTTTTGACTCTAAATGACTGTTGGATGTGAATTATGACTTTGTCAACTAGAATAAGTGTGTTTAAAGTCATTTCTGTGCCTGAAACGGGTCAAAATGGAAGCTTTTGAGTAAGCAAAACTCTGTAAAAATGGCAATTTTGGTCACTGTGAGGGTTTAAAAAGTGGTTATTCAACATGAGGCATGATCCAATTGACATTTTGAATCATTTTTGGTACAGTCCAAAAAATCAATTTTCGGATGAAAAACGATGACTCCGGACCTGTCAAACGATCCCAAAATGGTCTATAATGATGACATTTTAACATTTAATCTTTTGACTCTAAATTACTGTTGGATGTGAATTATGACTTTGTCAACTAAAATAAGTGTGTTTAAAGTCATTTCTGTGCCTGAAACGGGTCAAAATGGAAGCTTTTGAGTAAGCAAAACTCTGTAAAAATGGCAATTTTAGTCACTGTGAGGGTTTAAAAAGTGGTTATTCAACTTGAGGCACGATCCAATTGACATTTTGAATCATTTTTGGTACAGTCCAAAAAATCAATTTTCGGATGAAAAACGATGACTCCGGACCTGTCGAACGATCCCAAAATGGTCTATAATGATGAAATTTTAACATTTAATCTTTTGACTCTAAATGACTGTTGGATGTGAATTATGACTTTGTCAACTAAAATAAGTGTGTTTAAAGTCATTTCTGTGCCTGAAACGGGTCAAAATTAAAGCTTTTGAGTAAGCAAAACTCTGTAAAAATGGCAATTTTGGTCACTGTGAGGGTTTAAAAAGTGGTTATTCAACATGAGGCATGATCCAATTGACATTTTGTATCATTTTTTGGTACAGTCCAAAAAATCAATTTTTGGATGAAAAACGATGACTCCGGACCTGTCGAACGATCCCAAAATGGTCTATAATGATGAAATTTTAACATTTAATCTTTTGACTCTAAATTACTGTTGGATGTGAATTATGACTTTGTCAACTAGAATAAGTGTGTTTAAAGTCATTTCTGTGCCTGAAACGGGTCAAAATTGAAGCTTTTGAGTGGGCAAAACTCTGTAAAAATGGCAATTTTGGTCACTGTGAGGGTTTAAAAAGTGGTTATTCAACATGAGACATGATCCAATTGACATTTTGAATCATTTTTGGTACAGTCCAAAAAATCAATTTTCGGATGAAAAACGATGACTCCGGACCTGTCGAACGATCCCAAAATGGTCTATAATGATGAAATTTTAACATTTAATCTTTTGACTCTAAATTACTGTTGGATGTGAATTATGACTTTGTCAACTAAAAAAGGTGTGTTTAAAGTCCTTTCTGTTCCTGAAACGGGTCAAAATTGAAGCTTTTGAGTAAGCAAAACTCTGTAAAAATGGCAATTTTGGTCACTGTGAGGGTTTAAAAAGTGGTTATTCAACAGGAGGCATGATCCAATTGACATTTTGAATCATTTTTGGTACAGTCCAAAAAATCAATTTTCGGATGAAAAACGATGACTCCGGACCTGTCGAACGATCCCAAAATGGTCAATATGGATGAAATTTTAACATTTATTCTTTTGACTCTAAATGACTGTTGGATGTGAATTATGACTTTGTCAACTAGAATAAGTGTGTTTAAAGTCATTTCTGTGCCTGAAACGGGTCAAAATGGAAGCTTTTGAGTAAGCAAAACTCTGTAAAAATGGCAATTTTGGTCACTGTGAGGGTTTAAAAAGTGGTTATTCAACATGAGGCATGATCCAATTGACATTTTGAATCATTTTTGGTACAGTCCAAAAAATCAATTTTCGGATGAAAAACGATGACTCCGGACCTGTCGAACGATCCCAAAATGGTCTATAATGATGAAATTTTAACATTTAATCTTTTGACTCTAAATTACTGTTGGATGTGAATTATGACTTTGTCAACTAAAATAAGTGTGTTTAAAGTCCTTTCTGTGCCTGAAACGGGTCAAAATTGAAGCTTTTGAGTAAGCAAAACACTGTAAAAATGGCAATTTTGGTCACTGTGAGGGTTTAAAAAGTGGTTATTCAACAGGAGGCATGATCCAATTGACATTTTGAATCATTTTTGGTACAGTCCAAAAAATCAATTTTCGGATGAAAAACGATGACTCCGGACCTGTCGAACGATCCCAAAATGGTCAATATGGATGAAATTTTAACATTTATTCTTTTGACTCTAAATGACTGTTGGATGTGAATTATGACTTTGTCAACTAAAATAAGTGTGTTTAAAGTCATTTCTGTGCCTGAAACGGGTCAAAATTGAAGCTTTTGAGTAAGCAAAACTCTGTAAAAATGGCAATTTTGGTCACTGTGAGGGTTTAAAAAGTGGTTATTCAACATGAGGCATGATCCAATTGACATTTTGAATCATTTTTTGGTACAGTCCAAAAAATCAATTTTTGGATGAAAAACGATGACTCCGGACCTGTCGAACGATCCCAAAATGGTCTATAATGATGAAATTTTAACATTTAATCTTTTGACTCTAAATGACTGTTGGATGTGAATTATGACTTTGTCAACTAGAATAAGTGTGTTTAAAGTCATTTCTGTGCCTGAAACGGGTCAAAATGGAAGCTTTTGAGTAAGCAAAACTCTGTAAAAATGGCAATTTTGGTCACTGTGAGGGTTTAAAAAGTGGTTATTCAACATGAGGCATGATCCAATTGACATTTTGAATCATTTTTGGTACAGTCCAAAAAATCAATTTTCGGATGAAAAACGATGACTCCGGACCTGTCGAACGATCCCAAAATGGTCTATAATGATGAAATTTTAACATTTAATCTTTTGACTCTAAATTACTGTTGGATGTGAATTATGACTTTGTCAACTAAAATAAGTGTGTTTAAAGTCCTTTCTGTGCCTGAAACGGGTCAAAATTGAAGCTTTTGAGTAAGCAAAACACTGTAAAAATGGCAATTTTGGTCACTGTGAGGGTTTAAAAAGTGGTTATTCAACATGAGGCATGATCCAATTGACATTTTGAATCATTTTTGGTACAGTCCAAAAAATCAATTTTCGGATGAAAAACGATGACTCCGGACCTGTCGAACGTTCCCAAAATGCTCTATAATGATGAAATTTTAACATTTAATCTTTTGACTCTAAATGACTGTTGGATGTGAATTATGACTTTGTCAACTAAAATAAGTGTGTTTAAAGTCATTTCTGTCCCTGAAACGGGTCAAAATTGAAGCTTTTGAGTAAGCAAAACTCTGTAAAAATGGCAATTTTGGTCACTGTGAGGGTTTAAAAAGTGGTTATTCAACATGAGGCATGATCCAATTGACATTTTGAATCATTTTTTGGTACAGTCCAAAAAATCAATTTTCGGATGAAAAACGATGACTCCGGACCTGTCGAACGTTCCCAAAATGGTCTATAATGATGAAATTTTAACATTGAATCTTTTGACTCTAAATGACTGTTGGATGTGAATTATGACTTTGTCAACTAAAATAAGTGTGTTTAAAGTCATTTCTGTGCCTGAAACGGGTCAACATTGAAGCTTTTGAGTAAGCAAAACTCTGTAAAAATTGCAATTTTAGTCACTGTGAGGGTTTAAAAAGTGGTTATTCAACATGAGGCACGATCCAATTGACATTTTGAATCATTTTTTGGTACAGTCCAAAAAATCAATTTTCGGATGAAAAACGATGACTCCGGACCTGTCGAACGATCCCAAAATGGTCTATAATGATGAAATGTTAACATTTAATCTTTTGACTCTAAATGACTGTTGGATGTGAATTATGACTTTGTCAACTAGAATAAGTGTGTTTAAAGTCATTTCTGTGCCTGAAACGGGTCAAAATGGAAGCTTTTGAGTAAGCAAAACTCTGTAAAAATGGCAATTTTGGTCACTGTGAGGGTTTAAAAAGTGGTTATTCAACATGAGGCATGATCCAATTGACATTTTGAATCATTTTTGGTACAGTCCAAAAAATCAATTTTCGGATGAAAAACGATGACTCCGGACCTGTCAAACGATCCCAAAATGGTCTATAATGATGACATTTTAACATTTAATCTTTTGACTCTAAATTACTGTTGGATGTGAATTATGACTTTGTCAACTAAAATAAGTGTGTTTAAAGTCATTTCTGTGCCTGAAACGGGTCAAAATGGAAGCTTTTGAGTAAGCAAAACTCTGTAAAAATGGCAATTTTAGTCACTGTGAGGGTTTAAAAAGTGGTTATTCAACTTGAGGCACGATCCAATTGACATTTTGAATCATTTTTGGTACAGTCCAAAAAATCAATTTTCGGATGAAAAACGATGACTCCGGACCTGTCGAACGATCCCAAAATGGTCTATAATGATGAAATTTTAACATTTAATCTTTTGACTCTAAATGACTGTTGGATGTGAATTATGACTTTGTCAACTAAAATAAGTGTGTTTAAAGTCATTTCTGTGCCTGAAACGGGTCAAAATTAAAGCTTTTGAGTAAGCAAAACTCTGTAAAAATGGCAATTTTGGTCACTGTGAGGGTTTAAAAAGTGGTTATTCAACATGAGGCATGATCCAATTGACATTTTGTATCATTTTTTGGTACAGTCCAAAAAATCAATTTTTGGATGAAAAACGATGACTCCGGACCTGTCGAACGATCCCAAAATGGTCTATAATGATGACATTTTAACATTTAATCTTTTGACTCTAAATTACTGTTGGATGTGAATTATGACTTTGTCAACTAGAATAAGTGTGTTTAAAGTCATTTCTGTGCCTGAAACGGGTCAAAATTGAAGCTTTTGAGTGGGCAAAACTCTGTAAAAATGGCAATTTTGGTCACTGTGAGGGTTTAAAAAGTGGTTATTCAACATGAGACATGATCCAATTGACATTTTGAATCATTTTTGGTACAGTCCAAAAAATCAATTTTCGGATGAAAAACGATGACTCCGGACCTGTCGAACGATCCCAAAATGGTCTATAATGATGAAATTTTAACATTTAATCTTTTGACTCTAAATTACTGTTGGATGTGAATTATGACTTTGTCAACTAAAAAAGGTGTGTTTAAAGTCCTTTCTGTTCCTGAAACGGGTCAAAATTGAAGCTTTTGAGTAAGCAAAACTCTGTAAAAATGGCAATTTTGGTCACTGTGAGGGTTTAAAAAGTGGTTATTCAACAGGAGGCATGATCCAATTGACATTTTGAATCATTTTTGGTACAGTCCAAAAAATCAATTTTCGGATGAAAAACGATGACTCCGGACCTGTCGAACGATCCCAAAATGGTCAATATGGATGAAATTTTAACATTTATTCTTTTGACTCTAAATGACTGTTGGATGTGAATTATGACTTTGTCAACTAGAATAAGTGTGTTTAAAGTCATTTCTGTGCCTGAAACGGGTCAAAATGGAAGCTTTTGAGTAAGCAAAACTCTGTAAAAATGGCAATTTTGGTCACTGTGAGGGTTTAAAAAGTGGTTATTCAACATGAGGCATGATCCAATTGACATTTTGAATCATTTTTGGTACAGTCCAAAAAATCAATTTTCGGATGAAAAACGATGACTCCGGACCTGTCGAACGATCCCAAAATGGTCTATAATGATGAAATTTTAACATTTAATCTTTTGACTCTAAATTACTGTTGGATGTGAATTATGACTTTGTCAACTAAAATAAGTGTGTTTAAAGTCCTTTCTGTGCCTGAAACGGGTCAAAATTGAAGCTTTTGAGTAAGCAAAACACTGTAAAAATGGCAATTTTGGTCACTGTGAGGGTTTAAAAAGTGGTTATTCAACAGGAGGCATGATCCAATTGACATTTTGAATCATTTTTGGTACAGTCCAAAAAATCAATTTTCGGATGAAAAACGATGACTCCGGACCTGTCGAACGATCCCAAAATGGTCAATATGGATGAAATTTTAACATTTATTCTTTTGACTCTAAATGACTGTTGGATGTGAATTATGACTTTGTCAACTAAAATAAGTGTGTTTAAAGTCATTTCTGTGCCTGAAACGGGTCAAAATTGAAGCTTTTGAGTAAGCAAAACTCTGTAAAAATGGCAATTTTGGTCACTGTGAGGGTTTAAAAAGTGGTTATTCAACATGAGGCATGATCCAATTGACATTTTGAATCATTTTTTGGTACAGTCCAAAAAATCAATTTTTGGATGAAAAACGATGACTCCGGACCTGTCGAACGATCCCAAAATGGTCTATAATGATGAAATTTTAACATTTAATCTTTTGACTCTAAATGACTGTTGGATGTGAATTATGACTTTGTCAACTAGAATAAGTGTGTTTAAAGTCATTTCTGTGCCTGAAACGGGTCAAAATGGAAGCTTTTGAGTAAGCAAAACTCTGTAAAAATGGCAATTTTGGTCACTGTGAGGGTTTAAAAAGTGGTTATTCAACATGAGGCATGATCCAATTGACATTTTGAATCATTTTTGGTACAGTCCAAAAAATCAATTTTCGGATGAAAAACGATGACTCCGGACCTGTCGAACGATCCCAAAATGGTCTATAATGATGAAATTTTAACATTTAATCTTTTGACTCTAAATTACTGTTGGATGTGAATTATGACTTTGTCAACTAAAATAAGTGTGTTTAAAGTCCTTTCTGTGCCTGAAACGGGTCAAAATTGAAGCTTTTGAGTAAGCAAAACACTGTAAAAATGGCAATTTTGGTCACTGTGAGGGTTTAAAAAGTGGTTATTCAACATGAGGCATGATCCAATTGACATTTTGAATCATTTTTGGTACAGTCCAAAAAATCAATTTTCGGATGAAAAACGATGACTCCGGACCTGTCGAACGTTCCCAAAATGCTCTATAATGATGAAATTTTAACATTTAATCTTTTGACTCTAAATGACTGTTGGATGTGAATTATGACTTTGTCAACTAAAATAAGTGTGTTTAAAGTCATCTCTGTCCCTGAAACGGGTCAAAATTGAAGCTTTTGAGTAAGCAAAACTCTGTAAAAATGGCAATTTTGGTCACTGTGAGGGTTTAAAAAGTGGTTATTCAACATGAGGCATGATCCAATTGACATTTTGAATCATTTTTTGGTACAGTCCAAAAAATCAATTTTCGGATGAAAAACGATGACTCCGGACCTGTCGAACGTTCCCAAAATGGTCTATAATGATGAAATTTTAACATTGAATCTTTTGACTCTAAATGACTGTTGGATGTGAATTATGACTTTGTCAACTAAAATAAGTGTGTTTAAAGTCATTTCTGTGCCTGAAACGGGTCAAAATTGAAGCTTTTGAGTAAGCAAAACTCTGTAAAAATGGCAATTTTGGTCACTGTGAGGGTTTAAAAAGTGGTTATTCAACATGAGACATGATCCAATTGACATTTTGAATCATTTTTGGTACAGTCCAAAAAATCAATTTTCGGATGAAAAACGATGACTCCGGACCTGTCGAACGATCCCAAAATGGTCTATAATGATGAAATTTTAACATTTAATCTTTTGACTCTAAATGACTGTTGGATGTAAATTATGACTTTGTCAACTAGAATAAGTGTGTTTAAAGTCATTTCTGTGCCTGAAACGGGTCAAAATGGAAGCTTTTGAGTAAGCAAAACTCTGTAAAAATGGCAATTTTGGTCACTGTGAGGGTTTAAAAAGTGGTTATTCAACATGAGGCACGATCCAATTGACATTTTGAATCATTTTTGCTACAGTCCAAAAAATCAATTTTCGGATGAAAAACGATGACTCCGGACCTGTCGAACGATCCCAAATGGTCAATATGGATGAAATTTCAACATTTAATCTTTTGACTCTAAATGACTGTTGGATGTGAATTATGACTTTTTCAACTAAAATAAGTGTGTTTAAAGTCATTTCTGTGCCTGAAACGGGTCAAAATTGAAGCTTTTGAGTAAGCAAAACTCTGTAAAAATGGCAATTTTGGTCACTGTGAGGGTTTAAAAAGTGGTTATTCAACATGAGGCATGATCCAATTGACATTTTGAATCATTTTTGGTACAGTCCAAAAAATCAATTTTCGGATGAAAAACGATGACTCCGGACCTGTCGAACGATCCCAAAATGGTCTATAATGATGAAATTTTAACATTTAATCTTTTGACTCTAAATTACTGTTGGATGTGAATTATGACTTTGTCAACTAAAATAAGTGTGTTTAAAGTCCTTTCTGTGCCTGAAACGGGTCAAAATTGAAGCTTTTGAGTAAGCAAAACACTGTAAAAATGGCAATTTTGGTCACTGTGAGGGTTTAAAAAGTGGTTATTCAACAGGAGGCATGATCCAATTGACATTTTGAATCATTTTTGGTACAGTCCAAAAAATCAATTTTCGGATGAAAAACGATGACTCCGGACCTGTCGAACGATCCCAAAATGGTCAATATGGATGAAATTTTAACATTTATTCTTTTGACTCTAAATGACTGTTGGATGTGAATTATGACTTTGTCAACTAAAATAAGTGTGTTTAAAGTCATTTCTGTGCCTGAAACGGGTCAAAATTGAAGCTTTTGAGTAAGCAAAACTCTGTAAAAATGGCAATTTTGGTCACTGTGAGGGTTTAAAAAGTGGTTATTCAACATGAGGCATGATCCAATTGACATTTTGAATCATTTTTTGGTACAGTCCAAAAAATCAATTTTTGGATGAAAAACGATGACTCCGGACCTGTCGAACGATCCCAAAATGGTCTATAATGATGAAATTTTAACATTTAATCTTTTGACTCTAAATGACTGTTGGATGTGAATTATGACTTTGTCAACTAGAATAAGTGTGTTTAAAGTCATTTCTGTGCCTGAAACGGGTCAAAATGGAAGCTTTTGAGTAAGCAAAACTCTGTAAAAATGGCAATTTTGGTCACTGTGAGGGTTTAAAAAGTGGTTATTCAACATGAGGCATGATCCAATTGACATTTTGAATCATTTTTGGTACAGTCCAAAAAATCAATTTTCGGATGAAAAACGATGACTCCGGACCTGTCGAACGATCCCAAAATGGTCTATAATGATGAAATTTTAACATTTAATCTTTTGACTCTAAATTACTGTTGGATGTGAATTATGACTTTGTCAACTAAAATAAGTGTGTTTAAAGTCCTTTCTGTGCCTGAAACGGGTCAAAATTGAAGCTTTTGAGTAAGCAAAACACTGTAAAAATGGCAATTTTGGTCACTGTGAGGGTTTAAAAAGTGGTTATTCAACATGAGGCATGATCCAATTGACATTTTGAATCATTTTTGGTACAGTCCAAAAAATCAATTTTCGGATGAAAAACGATGACTCCGGACCTGTCGAACGTTCCCAAAATGCTCTATAATGATGAAATTTTAACATTTAATCTTTTGACTCTAAATGACTGTTGGATGTGAATTATGACTTTGTCAACTAAAATAAGTGTGTTTAAAGTCATTTCTGTCCCTGAAACGGGTCAAAATTGAAGCTTTTGAGTAAGCAAAACTCTGTAAAAATGGCAATTTTGGTCACTGTGAGGGTTTAAAAAGTGGTTATTCAACATGAGGCATGATCCAATTGACATTTTGAATCATTTTTTGGTACAGTCCAAAAAATCAATTTTCGGATGAAAAACGATGACTCCGGACCTGTCGAACGTTCCCAAAATGGTCTATAATGATGAAATTTTAACATTGAATCTTTTGACTCTAAATGACTGTTGGATGTGAATTATGACTTTGTCAACTAAAATAAGTGTGTTTAAAGTCATTTCTGTGCCTGAAACGGGTCAACATTGAAGCTTTTGAGTAAGCAAAACTCTGTAAAAATTGCAATTTTAGTCACTGTGAGGGTTTAAAAAGTGGTTATTCAACATGAGGCACGATCCAATTGACATTTTGAATCATTTTTTGGTACAGTCCAAAAAATCAATTTTCGGATGAAAAACGATGACTCCGGACCTGTCGAACGATCCCAAAATGGTCTATAATGATGAAATGTTAACATTTAATCTTTTGACTCTAAATGACTGTTGGATGTGAATTATGACTTTGTCAACTAGAATAAGTGTGTTTAAAGTCATTTCTGTGCCTGAAACGGGTCAAAATGGAAGCTTTTGAGTAAGCAAAACTCTGTAAAAATGGCAATTTTGGTCACTGTGAGGGTTTAAAAAGTGGTTATTCAACATGAGGCATGATCCAATTGACATTTTGAATCATTTTTGGTACAGTCCAAAAAATCAATTTTCGGATGAAAAACGATGACTCCGGACCTGTCAAACGATCCCAAAATGGTCTATAATGATGACATTTTAACATTTAATCTTTTGACTCTAAATTACTGTTGGATGTGAATTATGACTTTGTCAACTAAAATAAGTGTGTTTAAAGTCATTTCTGTGCCTGAAACGGGTCAAAATGGAAGCTTTTGAGTAAGCAAAACTCTGTAAAAATGGCAATTTTAGTCACTGTGAGGGTTTAAAAAGTGGTTATTCAACTTGAGGCACGATCCAATTGACATTTTGAATCATTTTTGGTACAGTCCAAAAAATCAATTTTCGGATGAAAAACGATGACTCCGGACCTGTCGAACGATCCCAAAATGGTCTATAATGATGAAATTTTAACATTTAATCTTTTGACTCTAAATGACTGTTGGATGTGAATTATGACTTTGTCAACTAAAATAAGTGTGTTTAAAGTCATTTCTGTGCCTGAAACGGGTCAAAATTAAAGCTTTTGAGTAAGCAAAACTCTGTAAAAATGGCAATTTTGGTCACTGTGAGGGTTTAAAAAGTGGTTATTCAACATGAGGCATGATCCAATTGACATTTTGTATCATTTTTTGGTACAGTCCAAAAAATCAATTTTTGGATGAAAAACGATGACTCCGGACCTGTCGAACGATCCCAAAATGGTCTATAATGATGACATTTTAACATTTAATCTTTTGACTCTAAATTACTGTTGGATGTGAATTATGACTTTGTCAACTAGAATAAGTGTGTTTAAAGTCATTTCTGTGCCTGAAACGGGTCAAAATTGAAGCTTTTGAGTGGGCAAAACTCTGTAAAAATGGCAATTTTGGTCACTGTGAGGGTTTAAAAAGTGGTTATTCAACATGAGACATGATCCAATTGACATTTTGAATCATTTTTGGTACAGTCCAAAAAATCAATTTTCGGATGAAAAACGATGACTCCGGACCTGTCGAACGATCCCAAAATGGTCTATAATGATGAAATTTTAACATTTAATCTTTTGACTCTAAATTACTGTTGGATGTGAATTATGACTTTGTCAACTAAAAAAGGTGTGTTTAAAGTCCTTTCTGTTCCTGAAACGGGTCAAAATTGAAGCTTTTGAGTAAGCAAAACTCTGTAAAAATGGCAATTTTGGTCACTGTGAGGGTTTAAAAAGTGGTTATTCAACAGGAGGCATGATCCAATTGACATTTTGAATCATTTTTGGTACAGTCCAAAAAATCAATTTTCGGATGAAAAACGATGACTCCGGACCTGTCGAACGATCCCAAAATGGTCAATATGGATGAAATTTTAACATTTATTCTTTTGACTCTAAATGACTGTTGGATGTGAATTATGACTTTGTCAACTAGAATAAGTGTGTTTAAAGTCATTTCTGTGCCTGAAACGGGTCAAAATGGAAGCTTTTGAGTAAGCAAAACTCTGTAAAAATGGCAATTTTGGTCACTGTGAGGGTTTAAAAAGTGGTTATTCAACATGAGGCATGATCCAATTGACATTTTGAATCATTTTTGGTACAGTCCAAAAAATCAATTTTCGGATGAAAAACGATGACTCCGGACCTGTCGAACGATCCCAAAATGGTCTATAATGATGAAATTTTAACATTTAATCTTTTGACTCTAAATTACTGTTGGATGTGAATTATGACTTTGTCAACTAAAATAAGTGTGTTTAAAGTCCTTTCTGTGCCTGAAACGGGTCAAAATTGAAGCTTTTGAGTAAGCAAAACACTGTAAAAATGGCAATTTTGGTCACTGTGAGGGTTTAAAAAGTGGTTATTCAACAGGAGGCATGATCCAATTGACATTTTGAATCATTTTTGGTACAGTCCAAAAAATCAATTTTCGGATGAAAAACGATGACTCCGGACCTGTCGAACGATCCCAAAATGGTCAATATGGATGAAATTTTAACATTTATTCTTTTGACTCTAAATGACTGTTGGATGTGAATTATGACTTTGTCAACTAAAATAAGTGTGTTTAAAGTCATTTCTGTGCCTGAAACGGGTCAAAATTGAAGCTTTTGAGTAAGCAAAACTCTGTAAAAATGGCAATTTTGGTCACTGTGAGGGTTTAAAAAGTGGTTATTCAACATGAGGCATGATCCAATTGACATTTTGAATCATTTTTTGGTACAGTCCAAAAAATCAATTTTTGGATGAAAAACGATGACTCCGGACCTGTCGAACGATCCCAAAATGGTCTATAATGATGAAATTTTAACATTTAATCTTTTGACTCTAAATGACTGTTGGATGTGAATTATGACTTTGTCAACTAGAATAAGTGTGTTTAAAGTCATTTCTGTGCCTGAAACGGGTCAAAATGGAAGCTTTTGAGTAAGCAAAACTCTGTAAAAATGGCAATTTTGGTCACTGTGAGGGTTTAAAAAGTGGTTATTCAACATGAGGCATGATCCAATTGACATTTTGAATCATTTTTGGTACAGTCCAAAAAATCAATTTTCGGATGAAAAACGATGACTCCGGACCTGTCGAACGATCCCAAAATGGTCTATAATGATGAAATTTTAACATTTAATCTTTTGACTCTAAATTACTGTTGGATGTGAATTATGACTTTGTCAACTAAAATAAGTGTGTTTAAAGTCCTTTCTGTGCCTGAAACGGGTCAAAATTGAAGCTTTTGAGTAAGCAAAACACTGTAAAAATGGCAATTTTGGTCACTGTGAGGGTTTAAAAAGTGGTTATTCAACATGAGGCATGATCCAATTGACATTTTGAATCATTTTTGGTACAGTCCAAAAAATCAATTTTCGGATGAAAAACGATGACTCCGGACCTGTCGAACGTTCCCAAAATGCTCTATAATGATGAAATTTTAACATTTAATCTTTTGACTCTAAATGACTGTTGGATGTGAATTATGACTTTGTCAACTAAAATAAGTGTGTTTAAAGTCATTTCTGTCCCTGAAACGGGTCAAAATTGAAGCTTTTGAGTAAGCAAAACTCTGTAAAAATGGCAATTTTGGTCACTGTGAGGGTTTAAAAAGTGGTTATTCAACATGAGGCATGATCCAATTGACATTTTGAATCATTTTTTGGTACAGTCCAAAAAATCAATTTTCGGATGAAAAACGATGACTCCGGACCTGTCGAACGTTCCCAAAATGGTCTATAATGATGAAATTTTAACATTGAATCTTTTGACTCTAAATGACTGTTGGATGTGAATTATGACTTTGTCAACTAAAATAAGTGTGTTTAAAGTCATTTCTGTGCCTGAAACGGGTCAAAATTGAAGCTTTTGAGTAAGCAAAACTCTGTAAAAATGGCAATTTTGGTCACTGTGAGGGTTTAAAAAGTGGTTATTCAACATGAGACATGATCCAATTGACATTTTGAATCATTTTTGGTACAGTCCAAAAAATCAATTTTCGGATGAAAAACGATGACTCCGGACCTGTCGAACGATCCCAAAATGGTCTATAATGATGAAATTTTAACATTTAATCTTTTGACTCTAAATGACTGTTGGATGTAAATTATGACTTTGTCAACTAGAATAAGTGTGTTTAAAGTCATTTCTGTGCCTGAAACGGGTCAAAATGGAAGCTTTTGAGTAAGCAAAACTCTGTAAAAATGGCAATTTTGGTCACTGTGAGGGTTTAAAAAGTGGTTATTCAACATGAGGCACGATCCAATTGACATTTTGAATCATTTTTGCTACAGTCCAAAAAATCAATTTTCGGATGAAAAACGATGACTCCGGACCTGTCGAACGATCCCAAATGGTCAATATGGATGAAATTTCAACATTTAATCTTTTGACTCTAAATGACTGTTGGATGTGAATTATGACTTTTTCAACTAAAATAAGTGTGTTTAAAGTCATTTCTGTGCCTGAAACGGGTCAAAATTGAAGCTTTTGAGTAAGCAAAACTCTGTAAAAATGGCAATTTTGGTCACTGTGAGGGTTTAAAAAGTGGTTATTCAACATGAGGCACAATCCAATTGACATTTTGAATCATTTTTGGTACACTCCAAAAAAATCAATTTTCGGATGAAAAACGATGACTCCGGACCTGTCGAACGATCCCAAAATGGTCAATATGGATGAAATTTTAACATTTAATCTTTTGACTCTAAATGACTGTTGGATGTGAATTATGACTTTGTCAACTAAAATACGTGTGTTTAAAGTCATTTCTGTGCCTGAAACGGGTCAAAATTGAAGCTTTTGAGTAAGCAAAACTCTGTAAAAATGGCAATTTTGGTCACTGTGAGGGTTTAAAAAGTGGTTATTCAACATGAGGCATGATCCAATTGACATTTTGAATCATTTTTGGTACAGTCCAAAAAATCAATTTTCGGATGAAAAACGATGACTCCGGACCTGTCGAACGATCCCAAAATGGTCTATAATGATGAAATTTTAACATTTAATCTTTTGACTCTAAATTACTGTCGGATGTGAATTATGACTTTGTCAACTAAAATAAGTGTGTTTAAAGTCATTTCTGTGCCTGAAACGGGTAAAAATTGAAGCTTTTGAGTAAGCAAAACTCTGTAAAAATGGCAATTTTGGTCACTGTGAGGGTTTAAAAAGTGGTTATTCAACATGAGGCATGATCCAATTGACATTTTGAATCCTTTTTGGTACAGTCCAAAAAATCAATTTTCGGATGAAAAACGATGACTCCGGACCTGTCGAACATTCCCAAAATGGTCTATAATGATGAAATTTTAACATTTAATCTTTTGACTCTAAATGACTGTTGGATGTGAATTATGACTTTGTCAACTAGAATAAGTGTGTTTAAAGTCATTTCTGTGCCTGAAACGGGTCAAAATTGAAGCTTTTGAGTAAGCAAAACTCTGTAAAAATTGCAATTTTAGTCACTGTGAGGGTTTAAAAAGTGGTTATTCAACATGAGGCACGATCCAATTGACATTTTGAATCATTTTTGGTACAGTCCAAAAAATTAATTTTCGGATGAAAAACGATGACTCCGGACCTGTCGAACGATCCCAAAATGGTCAATATGGATGAAATTTTAACATTTAATCTTTTGACTCTAAATGACTGTTGGATGTGAATTATGACTTTGTCAACTAAAATAAGTGTGTTTAAAGTCATTTCTGTGCCTGAAACGGGTCAAAATTGAAGCTTTTGAGTAAGCAAAACTCTGTAAAAATGGCAATTTTGATCACTGTTAGGGTTTAAAAAGTGGTTATTCAAAATGAGGAACGATCCAATTGACATTTTGAATCATTTTTGGTACAGTCCAAAAAATCAATTTTCGGATGAAAAACGATGACTCCGGACCTGTCGAACGTTCCCAAAATGGTCTATAATGATGAAATTTTAACATTTAATCTTTTGACTCTAAATGACTGTTGGATGTGAATTATGACTTTGTCAACTAGAATAAGTGTGTTTAAAGTCATTTCTGTGCCTGAAACGGGTCAAAATGGAAGCTTTTGAGTAAGCAAAACTCTGTAAAAATGGCAATTTTGGTCACTGTGAGGGTTTAAAAAGTGGTTATTCAACATGAGGCATGATCCAATTGACATTTTGAATCATTTTTGGTACAGTCCAAGAAATCAATTTTCGGATGAAAAACGATGACTCCGGACCTGTCGAACATTCCCAAAATGGTCTATAATGATGAAATTTTAACATTTAATCTTTTGACTCTAAATGACTGTTGGATGTGAATTATGACTTTGTCAACTAGAATAAGTGTGTTTAAAGTCATTTCTGTGCCTGAAACGGGTCAACATTGAAGCTTTTGAGTAAGCAAAACTCTGTAAAAATTGCAATTTTAGTCACTGTGAGGGTTTAAAAAGTGGTTATTCAACATGAGGCACGATCCAATTGACATTTTGAATCATTTTTTGGTACAGTCCAAAAAATCAATTTTCGGATGAAAAACGATGACTCCGGACCTGTCGAACGATCCCAAAATGGTCTATAATGATGAAATGTTAACATTTAATCTTTTGACTCTAAATGACTGTTGGATGTGAATTATGACTTTGTCAACTAGAATAAGTGTGTTTAAAGTCATTTCTGTGCCTGAAACGGGTCAAAATGGAAGCTTTTGAGTAAGCAAAACTCTGTAAAAATGGCAATTTTGGTCACTGTGAGGGTTTAAAAAGTGGTTATTCAACATGAGGCATGATCCAATTGACATTTTGAATCATTTTTGGTACAGTCCAAAAAATCAATTTTCGGATGAAAAACGATGACTCCGGACCTGTCAAACGATCCCAAAATGGTCTATAATGATGACATTTTAACATTTAATCTTTTGACTCTAAATTACTGTTGGATGTGAATTATGACTTTGTCAACTAAAATAAGTGTGTTTAAAGTCATTTCTGTGCCTGAAACGGGTCAAAATGGAAGCTTTTGAGTAAGCAAAACTCTGTAAAAATGGCAATTTTAGTCACTGTGAGGGTTTAAAAAGTGGTTATTCAACTTGAGGCACGATCCAATTGACATTTTGAATCATTTTTGGTACAGTCCAAAAAATCAATTTTCGGATGAAAAACGATGACTCCGGACCTGTCGAACGATCCCAAAATGGTCTATAATGATGAAATTTTAACATTTAATCTTTTGACTCTAAATGACTGTTGGATGTGAATTATGACTTTGTCAACTAAAATAAGTGTGTTTAAAGTCATTTCTGTGCCTGAAACGGGTCAAAATTAAAGCTTTTGAGTAAGCAAAACTCTGTAAAAATGGCAATTTTGGTCACTGTGAGGGTTTAAAAAGTGGTTATTCAACATGAGGCATGATCCAATTGACATTTTGTATCATTTTTTGGTACAGTCCAAAAAATCAATTTTTGGATGAAAAACGATGACTCCGGACCTGTCGAACGATCCCAAAATGGTCTATAATGATGAAATTTTAACATTTAATCTTTTGACTCTAAATTACTGTTGGATGTGAATTATGACTTTGTCAACTAGAATAAGTGTGTTTAAAGTCATTTCTGTGCCTGAAACGGGTCAAAATTGAAGCTTTTGAGTGGGCAAAACTCTGTAAAAATGGCAATTTTGGTCACTGTGAGGGTTTAAAAAGTGGTTATTCAACATGAGACATGATCCAATTGACATTTTGAATCATTTTTGGTACAGTCCAAAAAATCAATTTTCGGATGAAAAACGATGACTCCGGACCTGTCGAACGATCCCAAAATGGTCTATAATGATGAAATTTTAACATTTAAACTTTTGACTCTAAATTACTGTTGGATGTGAATTATGACTTTGTCAACTAAAAAAGGTGTGTTTAACCACTTGGCTGCTAAGGCAATATTTTACTTTTCATTGAATTTCCATTGAAATCAATGAAAAGTGCATGACGAGTTACCCTTGTCATTAGCGGCGAAGAGGTTAAAGTCCTTTCTGTTCCTGAAACGGGTCAAAATTGAAGCTTTTGAGTAAGCAAAACTCTGTAAAAATGGCAATTTTGGTCACTGTGAGGGTTTAAAAAGTGGTTATTCAACAGGAGGCATGATCCAATTGACATTTTGAATCATTTTTGGTACAGTCCAAAAAATCAATTTTCGGATGAAAAACGATGACTCCGGACCTGTCGAACGATCCCAAAATGGTCTATAATGATGAAATTTTAACATTTAATCTTTTGACTCTAAATTACTGTTGGATGTGAATTATGACTTTGTCAACTAAAATAAGTGTGTTTAAAGTCCTTTCTGTGCCTGAAACGGGTCAAAATTGAAGCTTTTGAGTAAGCAAAACACTGTAAAAATGGCAATTTTGGTCACTGTGAGGGTTTAAAAAGTGGTTATTCAACAGGAGGCATGATCCAATTGACATTTTGAATCATTTTTGGTACAGTCCAAAAAATCAATTTTCGGATGAAAAACGATGACTCCGGACCTGTCGAACGATCCCAAAATGGTCAATATGGATGAAATTTTAACATTTATTCTTTTGACTCTAAATGACTGTTGGATGTGAATTATGACTTTGTCAACTAAAATAAGTGTGTTTAAAGTCATTTCTGTGCCTGAAACGGGTCAAAATTGAAGCTTTTGAGTAAGCAAAACTCTGTAAAAATGGCAATTTTGGTCACTGTGAGGGTTTAAAAAGTGGTTATTCAACATGAGGCATGATCCAATTGACATTTTGAATCATTTTTTGGTACAGTCCAAAAAATCAATTTTTGGATGAAAAACGATGACTCCGGACCTGTCGAACGATCCCAAAATGGTCTATAATGATGAAATTTTAACATTTAATCTTTTGACTCTAAATGACTGTTGGATGTGAATTATGACTTTGTCAACTAGAATAAGTGTGTTTAAAGTCATTTCTGTGCCTGAAACGGGTCAAAATGGAAGCTTTTGAGTAAGCAAAACTCTGTAAAAATGGCAATTTTGGTCACTGTGAGGGTTTAAAAAGTGGTTATTCAACATGAGGCATGATCCAATTGACATTTTGAATCATTTTTGGTACAGTCCAAAAAATCAATTTTCGGATGAAAAACGATGACTCCGGACCTGTCGAACGATCCCAAAATGGTCTATAATGATGAAATTTTAACATTTAATCTTTTGACTCTAAATTACTGTTGGATGTGAATTATGACTTTGTCAACTAAAATAAGTGTGTTTAAAGTCCTTTCTGTGCCTGAAACGGGTCAAAATTGAAGCTTTTGAGTAAGCAAAACACTGTAAAAATGGCAATTTTGGTCACTGTGAGGGTTTAAAAAGTGGTTATTCAACATGAGGCATGATCCAATTGACATTTTGAATCATTTTTGGTACAGTCCAAAAAATCAATTTTCGGATGAAAAACGATGACTCCGGACCTGTCGAACGTTCCCAAAATGCTCTATAATGATGAAATTTTAACATTTAATCTTTTGACTCTAAATGACTGTTGGATGTGAATTATGACTTTGTCAACTAAAATAAGTGTGTTTAAAGTCATTTCTGTCCCTGAAACGGGTCAAAATTGAAGCTTTTGAGTAAGCAAAACTCTGTAAAAATGGCAATTTTGGTCACTGTGAGGGTTTAAAAAGTGGTTATTCAACATGAGGCATGATCCAATTGACATTTTGAATCATTTTTTGGTACAGTCCAAAAAATCAATTTTCGGATGAAAAACGATGACTCCGGACCTGTCGAACGTTCCCAAAATGGTCTATAATGATGAAATTTTAACATTGAATCTTTTGACTCTAAATGACTGTTGGATGTGAATTATGACTTTGTCAACTAAAATAAGTGTGTTTAAAGTCATTTCTGTGCCTGAAACGGGTCAAAATTGAAGCTTTTGAGTAAGCAAAACTCTGTAAAAATGGCAATTTTGGTCACTGTGAGGGTTTAAAAAGTGGTTATTCAACATGAGACATGATCCAATTGACATTTTGAATCATTTTTGGTACAGTCCAAAAAATCAATTTTCGGATGAAAAACGATGACTCCGGACCTGTCGAACGATCCCAAAATGGTCTATAATGATGAAATTTTAACATTTAATCTTTTGACTCTAAATGACTGTTGGATGTAAATTATGACTTTGTCAACTAGAATAAGTGTGTTTAAAGTCATTTCTGTGCCTGAAACGGGTCAAAATGGAAGCTTTTGAGTAAGCAAAACTCTGTAAAAATGGGAATTTTGGTCACTGTGAGGGTTTAAAAAGTGGTTATTCAA
This sequence comes from Lissotriton vulgaris, assembly GCF_964263255.1. Taxonomy (NCBI): domain Eukaryota; kingdom Metazoa; phylum Chordata; class Amphibia; order Caudata; family Salamandridae; genus Lissotriton; species Lissotriton vulgaris. Next base: position 978,978 of record NW_028252278.1, read on the forward strand.
CATGAGGCATGATCCAATTGACATTTTGAATCATTTTTGGTACAGTCCAAAAAATCAATTTTCGGATGAAAACCGATGACTCCGGACCTGTCGAACGATCCCAAAATGGTCTATAATGATGAAATTTTAACATTTAATCTTTTGACTCTAAATTACTGTTGGATGTGAATTATGACTTTGTCAACTAAAATAAGTGTGTTTAAAGTCCTTTCTGTGCCTGAAACGGGTCAAAATTGAAGCTTTTGAGTAAGCAAAACACTGTAAAAATGGCAATTTTGGTCAATGTGAGGGTTTAAAAAGTGGTTATTCAACATGAGGCATGATCCAATTGACATTTTGAATCATTTTTGGTACAGTCCAAAAAATCAATTTTCGGATGAAAAACGATGACTCCGGACCTGTCGAACGTTCCCAAAATGGTCTAAAATGATGAAATTTTAACATTTAATCTTTTGACTCTAAATGACTGTTGGATGTGAATTATGACTTTGTCAACTAAAATAAGTGTGTTTAAAGTCATTTCTGTGCCTGAAACGGGTCAAAATTGAAGCTTATGAGTAAGCAAAACTCTGTAAAAATGGCAATTTTGGTCACTGTGAGGGTTTAAAAAGTGGTTATTCAACATGAGGCACGATCCAATTGACATTTTGAATCATTTTTGGTACACTCCAAAAAAATCAATTTTCGGATGAAAAACGATGACTCCGGACCTGTCGAACGATCCCAAAATGGTCAATATGGATGAAATTTTAACATTTAATCTTTTGACTCTAAATGACTGTTGGATGTGAATTATGACTTTGTCAACTAAAATACGTGTGTTTAAAGTCATTTCTGTGCCTGAAACGGGTCAAAATTGAAGCTTTTGAGTAAGCAAAACTCTGTAAAAATGGCAATTTTGGTCACTGTGAAGTGGTTATTCAACATGAGGCATGATCCAATTGACATTTTGAATCATTTTTGGTACAGTCCAAAAAATCAATTTTCGGATGAAAAACGATGACTCCGGACCTGTCGAACGATCCCAAAATGGTCTATAATGATGACATTTTAACATTTAATCTTTTGACTCTAAATTACTGTCGGATGTGAATTATGACTTTGTCAACTAAAATAAGTGTGTTTAAAGTCATTTCTGTGCCTGAAACGGGTAAAAATTGAAGCTTTTGAGTAAGCAAAACTCTGTAAAAATGGCAATTTTGGTCACTGTGAGGGTTTAAAAAGTGGTTATTCAACATGAGGCATGATCCAATTGACATTTTGAATCCTTTTTGGTACAGTCCAAAAAATCAATTTTCGGATGAAAAACGATGACTCCGGACCTGTCGAACATTCCCAAAATGGTCTATAATGATGAAATTTTAACATTTAATCTTTTGACTCTAAATGACTGTTGGATGTGAATTATGACTTTGTCAACTAGAATAAGTGTGTTTAAAGTCATTTCTGTGCCTGAAACGGGTCAAAATTGAAGCTTTTGAGTAAGCAAAACTCTGTAAAAATTGCAATTTTAGTCACTGTGAGGGTTTAAAAAGTGGTTATTCAACATGAGGCACGATCCAATTGACATTTTGAATCATTTTTGGTACAGTCCAAAAAATTAATTTTCGGATGAAAAACGATGACTCCGGACCTGTCGAACGATCCCAAAATGGTCAATATGGATGAAATTTTAACATTTAATCTTTTGACTCTAAATGACTGTTGGATGTGAATTATGACTTTGTCAACTAAAATAAGTGTGTTTAAAGTCATTTCTGTGCCTGAAACGGGTCAAAATTGAAGCTTTTGAGTAAGCAAAACTCTGTAAAAATGGCAATTTTGATCACTGTGAGGGTTTAAAAAGTGGTTATTCAAAATGAGGAACGATCCAATTGACATTTTGAATCATTTTTGGTACAGTCCAAAAAATCAATTTTCGGATGAAAAACGATGACTCCGGACCTGTCGAACGTTCCCAAAATGGTCTATAATGATGAAATTTTAACATTTAATCTTTTGACTCTAAATGACTGTTGGATGTGAATTATGACTTTGTCAACTAGAATAAGTGTGTTTAAAGTCATTTCTGTGCCTGAAACGGGTCAAAATGGAAGCTTTTGAGTAAGCAAAACTCTGTAAAAATGGCAATTTTGGTCACTGTGAGGGTTTAAAAAGTGGTTATTCAACATGAGGCATGATCCAATTGACATTTTGAATCATTTTTGGTACAGTCCAAGAAATCAATTTTCGGATGAAAAACGATGACTCCGGACCTGTCGAACATTCCCAAAATGGTCTATAATGATGAAATTTTAACATTTAATCTTTTGACTCTAAATGACTGTTGGATGTGAATTATGACTTTGTCAACTAGAATAAGTGTGTTTAAAGTCATTTCTGTGCCTGAAACGGGTCAACATTGAAGCTTTTGAGTAAGCAAAACTCTGTAAAAATTGCAATTTTAGTCACTGTGAGGGTTTAAAAAGTGGTTATTCAACATGAGGCACGATCCAATTGACATTTTGAATCATTTTTTGGTACAGTCCAAAAAATCAATTTTCGGATGAAAAACGATGACTCCGGACCTGTCGAACGATCCCAAAATGGTCTATAATGATGAAATGTTAACATTTAATCTTTTGACTCTAAATGACTGTTGGATGTGAATTATGACTTTGTCAACTAGAATAAGTGTGTTTAAAGTCATTTCTGTGCCTGAAACGGGTCAAAATGGAAGCTTTTGAGTAAGCAAAACTCTGTAAAAATGGCAATTTTGGTCACTGTGAGGGTTTAAAAAGTGGTTATTCAACATGAGGCATGATCCAATTGACATTTTGAATCATTTTTGGTACAGTCCAAAAAATCAATTTTCGGATGAAAAACGATGACTCCGGACCTGTCGAACGATCCCAAAATGGTCTATAATGATGAAATTTTAACATTTAATCTTTTGACTCTAAATTACTGTTGGATGTGAATTATGACTTTGTCAACTAAAATAAGTGTGTTTAAAGTCCTTTCTGTGCCTGAAACGGGTCAAAATTGAAGCTTTTGAGTAAGCAAAACACTGTAAAAATGGCAATTTTGGTCACTGTGAGGGTTTAAAAAGTGGTTATTCAACATGAGGCATGATCCAATTGACATTTTGAATCATTTTTGGTACAGTCCAAAAAATCAATTTTCGGATGAAAAACGATGACTCCGGACCTGTCGAACGTTCCCAAAATGGTCTATAATGATGAAATTTTAACATTTAATCTTTTGACTCTAAATGACTGTTGGATGTGAATTATGACTTTGTCAACTAAAATAAGTGTGTTTAAAGTCATTTCTGTGCCTGAAACGGGTCAAAATTGAAGCTTTTGAGTAAGCAAAACTCTGTAAAAATGGCAATTTTAGTCACTGTGAGGGTTTAAAAAGTGGTTATTTAACATGAGTCACGATCCAATTGACATTTTGAATCATTTTTGGTACAGTCCAAAAAATCAATTTGCGGATGAAAAACGATGACCCCGGACCTGTCGAACGATCCCAAAATGCTCTATAATGATGAAATTTTAACATTTAATCTTTTGACTCTAAATGACTGTTGGATGTGAATTATAACTTTGTCAACTAAAATAAGTGTGTTTAAAGTCATTTCTGTCCCTGAAACGGGTCAAAATTGAAGCTTTTGAGTAAGCAAAACTCTGTAAAAATGGCAATTTTGGTCACTGTGAGGGTTTAAAAAGTGGTTATTCAACATGAGGCATGATCCAATTGACATTTTGAATCATTTTTTGGTACAGTCCAAAAAATCAATTTTCGGATGAAAAACGATGACTCCGGACCTGTCGAACGTTCCCAAAATGGTCTATAATGATGAAATTTTAACATTGAATCTTTTGACTCTAAATGACTGTTGGATGTGAATTATGACTTTGTCAACTAAAATAAGTGTGTTTAAAGTCATTTCTGTGCCTGAAACGGGTCAAAATTGAAGCTTTTGAGTAAGCAAAACTCTGTAAAAATGACAATTTTGGTCACTGTGAGGGTTTAAAAAGTGGTTATTCAACATGAGACATGATCCAATTGACATTTTGAATCATTTTTGGTACAGTCCAAAAAATCAATTTTCGGATGAAAAACGATGACTCCGGACCTGTCGAACGATCCCAAAATGGTCTATAATGATGAAATTTTAACATTTAATCTTTTGACTCTAAATGACTGTTGGATGTAAATTATGACTTTGTCAACTAGAATAAGTGTGTTTAAAGTCATTTCTGTGCCTGAAACGGGTCAAAATGGAAGCTTTTGAGTAAGCAAAACTCTGTAAAAATGGCAATTTTGGTCACTGTGAGGGCTTAAAAAGTGGTTATTCAACATGAGGCATGATCCAATTGACATTTTGAATCATTTTTGGTACAGTCCAAAAAATCAATTTTCGGATGAAAACCGATGACTCCGGACCTGTCGAACGATCCCAAAATGGTCTATAATGATGAAATTTTAACATTTAATCTTTTGACTCTAAATTACTGTTGGATGTGAATTATGACTTTGTCAACTAAAATAAGTGTGTTTAAAGTCCTTTCTGTGCCTGAAACGGGTCAAAATTGAAGCTTTTGAGTAAGCAAAACACTGTAAAAATGGCAATTTTGGTCAATGTGAGGGTTTAAAAAGTGGTTATTCAACATGAGGCATGATCCAATTGACATTTTGAATCATTTTTGGTACAGTCCAAAAAATCAATTTTCGGATGAAAAACGATGACTCCGGACCTGTCGAACGTTCCCAAAATGGTCTAAAATGATGAAATTTTAACATTTAATCTTTTGACTCTAAATGACTGTTGGATGTGAATTATGACTTTGTCAACTAAAATAAGTGTGTTTAAAGTCATTTCTGTGCCTGAAACGGGTCAAAATTGAAGCTTATGAGTAAGCAAATCTCTGTAAAAATGGCAATTTTGGTCACTGTGAGGGTTTAAAAAGTGGTTATTCAACATGAGGCACGATCCAATTGACATTTTGAATCATTTTTGCTACAGTCCAAAAAATCAATTTTCGGATGAAAAACGATGACTCCGGACCTGTCGAACGATCCCAAATGGTCAATATGGATGAAATTTCAACATTTAATCTTTTGACTCTAAATGACTGTTGGATGTGAATTATGACTTTTTCAACTAAAATAAGTGTGTTTAAAGTCATTTCTGTGCCTGAAACGGGTCAAAATTGAAGCTTTTGAGTAAGCAAAACTCTGTAAAAATGGCAATTTTGGTCACTGTGAGGGTTTCAAAAGTGGTTATTCAACATGAGGAACGATCCAATTGACATTTTGAATCATTTTTGGTACAGTCCAAAAAATCAATTTTCGGATGAAAAACGATGACTCCGGACCTGTCGAACGTTCCCAAAATGGTCTATAATGATGAAATTTTAACATTTAATCTTTTGACTCTAAATGACTGTTGGATGTAAATTATGACTTTGTCAACTAAAATAAGTGTGTTTAAAGTCATTTCTGTGCCTGAAACGGGTCAAAATTGAAGCTTTTGAGCAAGCAACACTCTGTAAAAATGGCAATTTTGGTCACTGTGAGGGTTTAAAAAGTGGTTATTCAACATGAGGCATGATCCAATTGACATTTTGAATAATTTTTGGTACAGTCCAAAAAATCAATTTTCGGATGAAAAACGATGACTCCGGACCTGTCGAACGATCCCAAAATGGTCTATAATGATGAAATTTTAACATTTAATCTTTTGACTCTAAATTACTGTCGGATGTGAATTATGACTTTGTCAACTAAAATAAGTGTGTTTAAAGTCATTTCTGTGCCTGAAACGGGTAAAAATTGAAGCTTTTGAGTAAGCAAAACTCTGTAAAAATGGCAATTTTGGTCACTGTGAGGGTTTAAAAAGTGGTTATTCAACATGAGGCATGATCCAATTGACATTTTGAATCCTTTTTGGTACAGTCCAAAAAATCAATTTTCGGATGAAAAACGATGACTCCGGACCTGTCGAACATTCCCAAAATGGTCTATAATGATGAAATTTTAACATTTAATCTATTGACTCTAAATGACTGTTGGATGTGAATTATGACTTTGTCAACTAGAATAAGTGTGTTTAAAGTCATTTCTGTGCCTGAAACGGGTCAAAATTGAAGCTTTTGAGTAAGCAAAACTCTGTAAAAATTGCAATTTTAGTCACTGTGAGGGTTTAAAAAGTGGTTATTCAACATGAGGCACGATCCAATTGACATTTTGAATCATTTTTGGTACAGTCCAAAAAATTAATTTTCGGATGAAAAACGATGACTCCGGACCTGTCGAACGATCCCAAAATGGTCAATATGGATGAAATTTTAACATTTAATCTTTTGACTCTAAATGACTGTTGGATGTGAATTATGACTTTGTCAACTAAAATAAGTGTGTTTAAAGTCATTTCTGTGCCTGAAACGGGTCAAAATTGAAGCTTTTGAGTAAGCAAAACTCTGTAAAAATGGCAATTTTGATCACTGTGAGGGTTTAAAAAGTGGTTATTCAAAATGAGGAACGATCCAATTGACATTTTGAATCATTTTTGGTACAGTCCAAAAAATCAATTTTCGGATGAAAAACGATGACTCCGGACCTGTCGAACGTTCCCAAAATGGTCTATAATGATGAAATTTTAACATTTAATCTTTTGACTCTAAATGACTGTTGGATGTGAATTATGACTTTGTCAACTAGAATAAGTGTGTTTAAAGTCATTTCTGTGCCTGAAACGGGTCAAAATGGAAGCTTTTGAGTAAGCAAAACTCTGTAAAAATGGCAATTTTGGTCACTGTGAGGGTTTAAAAAGTGGTTATTCAACATGAGGCATGATCCAATTGACATTTTGAATCATTTTTGGTACAGTCCAAGAAATCAATTTTCGGATGAAAAACGATGACTCCGGACCTGTCGAACATTCCCAAAATGGTCTATAATGATGAAATTTTAACATTTAATCTTTTGACTCTAAATGACTGTTGGATGTGAATTATGACTTTGTCAACTAGAACAAGTGTGTTTAAAGTCATTTCTGTGCCTGAAACGGGTCAACATTGAAGCTTTTGAGTAAGCAAAACTCTGTAAAAATTGCAATTTTAGTCACTGTGAGGGTTTAAAAAGTGGTTATTCAACATGAGGCACGATCCAATTGACATTTTGAATCATTTTTGGTACAGTCCAAAAAATCAATTTTCGGATGAAAAACGATGACTCCGGACCTGTCGAACGATCCCAAAATGGTCAATATGGATGAAATTTTAACATTTAATCTTTTGACTCTAAATGACTGTTGGATGTGAATTATGACTTTGTCAACTAAAATAAGTGTGTTTAAAGTCATTTCTGTGCCTGAAACGGGTCAAAATTGAAGCTTTTGAGTAAGCAAAACTCTGTAAAAATGGCAATTTTGATCACTGTGAGGGTTTAAAAAGTGGTTATTCAAAATGAGGAACGATCCAATTGACATTTTGAATCATTTTTGGTAAAGTCCAAAAAATCAATTTTCGGATGAAAAACGATGACTCCGGACCTGTCGAACGATCCCAAAATGGTCTATAATGATGAAATTTTAACATTTAATCTTTTGACTCTAAATTACTGTTGGATGTGAATTATGACTTTGTCAACTAAAATAAGTATGTTTAAAGTCCTTTCTGTGCCTGAAACGGGTCAAAATTGAAGCTTTTGAGTAAGCAAAACTCTGTAAAAATGGCAATTTTGGTCACTGTGAGGGTTTAAAAAGTGGTTATTCAACAGGAGGCATGATCCAATTGACATTTTGAATCATTTTTGGTACAGTCCAAAAAATCAATTTTCGGATGAAAAACGATGACTCCGGACCTGTCGAACGATCCCAAAATGGTCTATAATGATGAAATTTTAACATTTAATCTTTTGACTCTAAATTACTGTTGGATGTGAATTATGACTTTGTCAACTAAAATAAGTATGTTTAAAGTCCTTTCTGTGCCTGAAACGGGTCAAAATTGAAGCTTTTGAGTAAGCAAAACTCTGTAAAAATGGCAATTTTGGTCACTGTGAGGGTTTAAAAAGTGGTTATTCAACATGAGGCACGATCCAATTGACATTTTGAATCATTTTTGGTACAGTCCAAAAAATCAATTTTCGGATGAAAAACGATGACTCCGGACCTGTCGAACGATCCCAAAATGGTCTATAATGATGAAATTTTAACATTTAATCTTTTGACTCTAAATTACTGTTGGATGTGAATTATGACTTTGTCAACTAAAATAAGTGCGTTTAAAGTCATTTCTGTGCCTGAAACAGGTCAAAATTGAAGCTTTTGAGTAAGCAAAACTCTGTAAAAATGGCAATTTTGGTCACTGTGAGGGTTTGAAAAGTGGTTATTCAACATGAGGCATGATCCAATTGACATTTTGAATCATTTTTGGTACAGTCCAAAAAATCAATTTTCGGATGAAAAACGATGACTCCGGACCTGTCGAACGATCCCAAAATGGTCTATAATGATGAAATTTTAACATTTAATCTTTTGACTCTAAATTACTGTTGGATGTGAATTATGACTTTGTCAACTAAAATAAGTATGTTTAAAGTCCTTTCTGTGCCTGAAACGGGTCAAAATTGAAGCTTTTGAGTAAGCAAAACTCTGTAAAAATGGCAATTCTGGTCACTGTGAGGGTTTAAAAAGTGGTTATTCAACATGAGGCACGATCCAATTGACATTTTGAATCATTTTTGGTACAGTCCAAAAAATCAATTTTCGGATGAAAAACGATGACTCCGGACCTGTCGAACGTTCCCAAAATGGTCTATAATGATGAAATTTTAACATTTAATCTTTTGACTCTAAATGACTGTTAGATGTGAATTATGACTGTCAACTAGAATAAGTGTGTTTAAAGTCATTTCTGTGCCTGAAACGGGTCAAAATTGAAGATTTTGAGTAAGCAAAACTCTGTAAAAATGGCAATTTTAGTCACTGTGAGGGTTTAAAAAGTGGTTATTCAACATGAGGCACGATCCAATTGACATTTTGAATCATTTTTGGTACAGTCCAAAAAATCAATTTTCGGATGAAAAACGATGACTCCGGACCTGTCGAACGATCCCAAAATGCTCTATAATGATGAAATTTTAACATTTAATCTTTTGACTTTAAATGACTGTTGGATGTGAATTATGACTTTGTCAACTAAAATAAGTGTGTTTAAAGTCATTTCTGTGCCTTAAACGGGTCAAAATTGAAGCTTTTGAGTAAGCAAAACTCTGTAAAAATGGCAATTTTGGTCACTGTGAGGGTTTAAAAAGTGGTTATTCAACATGAGGCACGATCCAATTGACATTTTGAATCATTTTTGGTACAGTCCAAAAAATTATTTTCGGATGAAAAACGATGACTCCGGACCTGTCGAACGATCCCAAAATGGTCTATAATGATGAAATTTTAACATTTAATCTTTTGACTCTAAATTACTGTTGGATGTGAATTATGACTGTCAACTAGAATAAGTGTGTTTAAAGTCATTTCTGTGCCTGAAACGGGTCAAAATTGAAGATTTTGAGTAAGCAAAACTCTGTAAAAATGGCAATTTTAGTCACTGTGAGGGTTTACAAAGTGGTTATTCAACATGAGGCACGATCCAATTGACATTTTGAATCATTTTTGGTACAGTCCAAAAAATCAATTTTTGGATGAAAAACGATGACTCCGGACCTGTCGAACGATCCCAAAATGCTCTATAATGATGAAATTTTAACATTTAATCTTTTGACTTTAAATGACTGTTGGATGTGAATTATGACTTTGTCAACTAAAATAAGTGTGTTTAAAGTCATTTCTGTGCCTTAAACGGGTCAAAATTGAAGCTTTTGAGTAAGCAAAACTCTGTAAAAATGGCAATTTTGGTCACTGTGAGGGTTTGAAAAGTGGTTATTCAACATGAGGCATGATCCAATTGACATTTTGAATCAATTTTGGTACAGTCCAAAAAATCAATTTTCGGATGAAAAACGATGACTCCGGACCTGTCGAACGATCCCAAAATGGTCTATAATGATGAAATTTTAACATTTAATCTTTTGACTCTAAATTACTGTTGGATGTGAATTATGACTTTGTCAACTAAAATAAGTATGTTTAAAGTCCTTTCTGTGCCTGAAACGGGTCAAAATTGAAGCTTTTGAGTAAGCAAAACTCTGTAAAAATGGCAATTTTGGTCACTGTGAGGGTTTAAAAAGTGGTTATTCAACATGAGGCATGATCCAATTGACATTTTGAATCATTTTTTGGTACAGTCCAAAAAATCAATTTTCGGATGAAAAACGATGACTCCGGACCTGTCGAACGTTCCCAAAATGGTCTATAATGATGAAATTTTAACATTGAATCTTTTGACTCTAAATGACTGTTGGATGTGAATTATGACTTTGTCAACTAAAATAAGTGTGTTTAAAGTCATTTCTGTGCCTGAAACGGGTCAAAATTGAAGCTTTTGAGTAAGCAAAACTCTGTAAAAATGACAATTTTGGTCACTGTGAGGGTTTAAAAAGTGGTTATTCAACATGAGACATGATCCAATTGACATTTTGAATCATTTTTGGTACAGTCCAAAAAATCAATTTTCGGATGAAAAACGATGACTCCGGACCTGTCGAACGATCCCAAAATGGTCTATAATGATGAAATTTTAACATTTAATCTTTTGACTCTAAATGACTGTTGGATGTAAATTATGACTTTGTCAACTAGAATAAGTGTGTTTAAAGTCATTTCTGTGCCTGAAACGGGTCAAAATGGAAGCTTTTGAGTAAGCAAAACTCTGTAAAAATGGCAATTTTGGTCACTGTGAGGGCTTAAAAAGTGGTTATTCAACATGAGGCATGATCCAATTGACATTTTGAATCATTTTTGGTACAGTCCAAAAAATCAATTTTCGGATGAAAACCGATGACTCCGGACCTGTCGAACGATCCCAAAATGGTCTATAATGATGAAATTTTAACATTTAATCTTTTGACTCTAAATTACTGTTGGATGTGAATTATGACTTTGTCAACTAAAATAAGTGTGTTTAAAGTCCTTTCTGTGCCTGAAACGGGTCAAAATTGAAGCTTTTGAGTAAGCAAAACACTGTAAAAATGGCAATTTTGGTCAATGTGAGGGTTTAAAAAGTGGTTATTCAACATGAGGCATGATCCAATTGACATTTTGAATCATTTTTGGTACAGTCCAAAAAATCAATTTTCGGATGAAAAACGATGACTCCGGACCTGTCGAACGATCCCAAAATGGTCTATAATGATGAAATTTTAACATTTAATCTTTTGACTCTAAATTACTGTTGGATGTGAATTATGACTTTGTCAACTAAAATAAGTATGTTTAAAGTCCTTTCTGTGCCTGAAACGGGTCAAAATTGAAGCTTTTGAGTAAGCAAAACTCTGTAAAAATGGCAATTCTGGTCACTGTGAGGGTTTAAAAAGTGGTTATTCAACATGAGGCACGATCCAATTGACATTTTGAATCATTTTTGGTACAGTCCAAAAAATCAATTTTCGGATGAAAAACGATGACTCCGGACCTGTCGAACGTTCCCAAAATGGTCTATAATGATGAAATTTTAACATTTAATCTTTTGACTCTAAATGACTGTTAGATGTGAATTATGACTGTCAACTAGAATAAGTGTGTTTAAAGTCATTTCTGTGCCTGAAACGGGTCAAAATTGAAGATTTTGAGTAAGCAAAACTCTGTAAAAATGGCAATTTTAGTCACTGTGAGGGTTTAAAAAGTGGTTATTCAACATGAGGCACGATCCAATTGACATTTTGAATCATTTTTGGTACAGTCCAAAAAATCAATTTTCGGATGAAAAACGATGACTCCGGACCTGTCGAACGATCCCAAAATGCTCTATAATGATGAAATTTTAACATTTAATCTTTTGACTTTAAATGACTGTTGGATGTGAATTATGACTTTGTCAACTAAAATAAGTGTGTTTAAAGTCATTTCTGTGCCTTAAACGGGTCAAAATTGAAGCTTTTGAGTAAGCAAAACTCTGTAAAAATGGCAATTTTGGTCACTGTGAGGGTTTAAAAAGTGGTTATTCAACATGAGGCACGATCCAATTGACATTTTGAATCATTTTTGGTACAGTCCAAAAAATTATTTTCGGATGAAAAACGATGACTCCGGACCTGTCGAACGATCCCAAAATGGTCTATAATGATGAAATTTTAACATTTAATCTTTTGACTCTAAATTACTGTTGGATGTGAATTATGACTGTCAACTAGAATAAGTGTGTTTAAAGTCATTTCTGTGCCTGAAACGGGTCAAAATTGAAGATTTTGAGTAAGCAAAACTCTGTAAAAATGGCAATTTTAGTCACTGTGAGGGTTTACAAAGTGGTTATTCAACATGAGGCACGATCCAATTGACATTTTGAATCATTTTTGGTACAGTCCAAAAAATCAATTTTTGGATGAAAAACGATGACTCCGGACCTGTCGAACGATCCCAAAATGCTCTATAATGATGAAATTTTAACATTTAATCTTTTGACTTTAAATGACTGTTGGATGTGAATTATGACTTTGTCAACTAAAATAAGTGTGTTTAAAGTCATTTCTGTGCCTTAAACGGGTCAAAATTGAAGCTTTTGAGTAAGCAAAACTCTGTAAAAATGGCAATTTTGGTCACTGTGAGGGTTTAAAAAGTGGTTATTCAACATGAGGCACGATCCAATTGACATTTTGAATCATTTTTGGTACAGTCCAAAAAATTATTTTCGGATGAAAAACGATGACTCCGGACCTGTCGAACGATCCCAAAATGGTCTATAATGATGAAATTTTAACATTTAATCTTTTGACTCTAAATTACTGTTGGATGTGAATTATGACTTTGTCAACTAAAATAAGTGTGTTTAAAGTCATTTCTGTGCCTGAAACGGGTCAAAATTGAAGCTTTTGAGTAAGCAAAACTCTGTAAAAATGGCAATTTTAGTCACTGTGAGGGTTTAAAAAGTGGTTATTCAACATGAGGCACGATCCAATTGACATTTTTAATCATTTTTGGTACAGTCCAAAAAATCAATTTTCGGATGAAAAACGATGACTCCGGACCTGTCGAACGATCCCAAAATGCTCTATAATGATGAAATTTTAACATTTAATCTTTTGACTCTAAATGACTGTTGGATGTGAATTATGACTTTGTCAACTAAAATAAGTGTGTTTAAAGTCATTTCTGTGCCTGAAACGGGTCAAAATAAAGCTTTTGAGTAAGCAAAACTCTGTAAAAATGGCAATTTTGGTCACTGTGAGGGTTTAAAAAGTGGTTATTCAACACGAGGCACGATCCAATTGACATTTTGAATCATTTTTGGTACAGTCCAAAAAATCAATTTTCGGATGAAAAACGATGACTCCGGACCTGTCGAACGATCCCAAAATGGTCTATAATGATGAGATTTTAACATTTATTCTTTTGACTCTAAATGACTGTTGGATGTGAATTATGACTTTGTCAACTAAAATAAGTGTGTTTAAAGTCATTTCTGTGCCTGAAACGGGTCAAAATTGAAGCTTTTGAGTAAGCAAAACTCTGTAAAAATGGCAATTTTGGTCACTGTGACGGTTTAAAAAGTGGTTATTCAACATGAGGCACGATCCAATTGACATTTTGAATCATTTTTGGTACAGGACAAAAAATTCAATTTTCGGATGAAAAACGATGACTCCGGACCTGTCGAACGATCCCAAAATGGTCTATAATGATGACATTTTAACATTTAATCTTTTGACTCTAAATGACTGTTGGATGTGAATTATGACTTTGTCAACTAAAATAAGTGTGTTTAAAGTCATTTCTGTGCCTTAAACGGGTCAAAATTGAAGCTTTTGAGTAAGCAAAACTCTGTAAAAATGGCAATTTTGGTCACTGTGAGGGTTTAAAAAGTGGTTATTCAACATGAGGCACGATCCAATTGACATTTTGAATCATTTTTGGTACAGTCCAAAAAATTATTTTCGGATGAAAAACGATGACTCCGGACCTGTCGAACGATCCCAAAATGGTCTATAATGATGAAATTTTAACATTTAATCTTTTGACTCTAAATTACTGTTGGATGTGAATTATGACTTTGTCAACTAAAATAAGTGTGTTTAAAGTCATTTCTGTGCCTGAAACGGGTCAAAATTGAAGCTTTTGAGTAAGCAAAACTCTGTAAAAATGGCAATTTTGGTCACTGTGAGGGTTTGAAAAGTGGTTATTCAACATGAGGCATGATCCAATTGACATTTTGAATCAATTTTGGTACAGTCCAAAAAATCAATTTTCGGATGAAAAACGATGACTCCGGACCTGTCGAACGATCCCAAAATGGTCTATAATGATGAAATTTTAACATTTAATCTTTTGACTCTAAATTACTGTTGGATGTGAATTATGACTTTGTCAACTAAAATAAGTATGTTTAAAGTCCTTTCTGTGCCTGAAACGGGTCAAAATTGAAGCTTTTGAGTAAGCAAAACTCTGTAAAAATGGCAATTTTGGTCACTGTGAGGGTTTAAAAAGTGGTTATTCAACATGAGGCACGATCCAATTGACATTTTGAATCATTTTTGGTACAGTCCAAAAAATCAATTTTCGGATGAAAAACGATGACTCCGGACCGGTCGAACGATCCCAAATGGTCAATATGGATGAAATTTCAACATTTAATCTTTTGACTCTAAATGACTGTTGGATGTGAATTATGACTTTGTCAACTAAAATAAGTGTGTTTAAAGTCATTTCTGTGCCTGAAACGGTCAAAATTGAAGCTTTTGAGTAAGCAAAACTCTGTAAAAATGGCAATTTTAGTCACTGTGAGGGTTTAAAAAGTGGTTATTCAACATGAGGCACGATCCAATTGACATTTTGAATCATTTTTGGTACAGTCCAAAAAATCAATTTTCGGATGAAAAACGATGACTCCGGACCTGTCGAACGATCCCAAAATGCTCTATAATGATGAAATTTTAACATTTAATCTTTTGACTCTAAATGACTGTTGGATGTGAATTATGACTTTGTCAACTAAAATAAGTGTGTTTAAAGTCATTTCTGTGCCTGAAACGGGTCAAAATAAAGCTTTTGAGTAAGCAAAACTCTGTAAAAATGGCAATTTTGGTCACTGTGAGGGTTTAAAAAGTGGTTATTCAACATGAGGCATGATCCAATTGACATTTTGAATCATTTTTGGTACAGTCCAAGAAATCAATTTTCGGATGAAAAACGATGACTCCGGACCTGTCGAACATTCCCAAAATGGTCTATAATGATGAAATTTTAACATTTAATCTTTTGACTCTAAATGACTGTTGGATGTGAATTATGACTTTGTCAACTAGAACAAGTGTGTTTAAAGTCATTTCTGTGCCTGAAACGGGTCAACATTGAAGCTTTTGAGTAAGCAAAACTCTGTAAAAATTGCAATTTTAGTCACTGTGAGGGTTTAAAAAGTGGTTATTCAACATGAGGCACGATCCAATTGACATTTTGAATCATTTTTGGTACAGTCCAAAAAATCAATTTTCGGATGAAAAACGATGACTCCGGACCTGTCGAACGATCCCAAAATGGTCAATATGGATGAAATTTTAACATTTAATCTTTTGACTCTAAATGACTGTTGGATGTGAATTATGACTTTGTCAACTAAAATAAGTGTGTTTAAAGTCATTTCTGTGCCTGAAACGGGTCAAAATTGAAGCTTTTGAGTAAGCAAAACTCTGTAAAAATGGCAATTTTGATCACTGTGAGGGTTTAAAAAGTGGTTATTCAAAATGAGGAACGATCCAATTGACATTTTGAATCATTTTTGGTAAAGTCCAAAAAATCAATTTTCGGATGAAAAACGATGACTCCGGACCTGTCGAACGATCCCAAAATGGTCTATAATGATGAAATTTTAACATTTAATCTTTTGACTCTAAATTACTGTTGGATGTGAATTATGACTTTGTCAACTAAAATAAGTATGTTTAAAGTCCTTTCTGTGCCTGAAACGGGTCAAAATTGAAGCTTTTGAGTAAGCAAAACTCTGTAAAAATGGCAATTTTGGTCACTGTGAGGGTTTAAAAAGTGGTTATTCAACAGGAGGCATGATCCAATTGACATTTTGAATCATTTTTGGTACAGTCCAAAAAATCAATTTTCGGATGAAAAACGATGACTCCGGACCTGTCGAACGATCCCAAAATGGTCTATAATGATGAAATTTTAACATTTAATCTTTTGACTCTAAATTACTGTTGGATGTGAATTATGACTTTGTCAACTAAAATAAGTATGTTTAAAGTCCTTTCTGTGCCTGAAACGGGTCAAAATTGAAGCTTTTGAGTAAGCAAAACTCTGTAAAAATGGCAATTTTGGTCACTGTGAGGGTTTAAAAAGTGGTTATTCAACATGAGGCACGATCCAATTGACATTTTGAATCATTTTTGGTACAGTCCAAAAAATCAATTTTCGGATGAAAAACGATGACTCCGGACCTGTCGAACGATCCCAAAATGGTCTATAATGATGAAATTTTAACATTTAATCTTTTGACTCTAAATTACTGTTGGATGTGAATTATGACTTTGTCAACTAAAATAAGTGCGTTTAAAGTCATTTCTGTGCCTGAAACAGGTCAAAATTGAAGCTTTTGAGTAAGCAAAACTCTGTAAAAATGGCAATTTTGGTCACTGTGAGGGTTTGAAAAGTGGTTATTCAACATGAGGCATGATCCAATTGACATTTTGAATCATTTTTGGTACAGTCCAAAAAATCAATTTTCGGATGAAAAACGATGACTCCGGACCTGTCGAACGATCCCAAAATGGTCTATAATGATGAAATTTTAACATTTAATCTTTTGACTCTAAATTACTGTTGGATGTGAATTATGACTTTGTCAACTAAAATAAGTATGTTTAAAGTCCTTTCTGTGCCTGAAACGGGTCAAAATTGAAGCTTTTGAGTAAGCAAAACTCTGTAAAAATGGCAATTCTGGTCACTGTGAGGGTTTAAAAAGTGGTTATTCAACATGAGGCACGATCCAATTGACATTTTGAATCATTTTTGGTACAGTCCAAAAAATCAATTTTCGGATGAAAAACGATGACTCCGGACCTGTCGAACGTTCCCAAAATGGTCTATAATGATGAAATTTTAACATTTAATCTTTTGACTCTAAATGACTGTTAGATGTGAATTATGACTGTCAACTAGAATAAGTGTGTTTAAAGTCATTTCTGTGCCTGAAACGGGTCAAAATTGAAGATTTTGAGTAAGCAAAACTCTGTAAAAATGGCAATTTTAGTCACTGTGAGGGTTTAAAAAGTGGTTATTCAACATGAGGCACGATCCAATTGACATTTTGAATCATTTTTGGTACAGTCCAAAAAATCAATTTTCGGATGAAAAACGATGACTCCGGACCTGTCGAACGATCCCAAAATGCTCTATAATGATGAAATTTTAACATTTAATCTTTTGACTTTAAATGACTGTTGGATGTGAATTATGACTTTGTCAACTAAAATAAGTGTGTTTAAAGTCATTTCTGTGCCTTAAACGGGTCAAAATTGAAGCTTTTGAGTAAGCAAAACTCTGTAAAAATGGCAATTTTGGTCACTGTGAGGGTTTAAAAAGTGGTTATTCAACATGAGGCACGATCCAATTGACATTTTGAATCATTTTTGGTACAGTCCAAAAAATTATTTTCGGATGAAAAACGATGACTCCGGACCTGTCGAACGATCCCAAAATGGTCTATAATGATGAAATTTTAACATTTAATCTTTTGACTCTAAATTACTGTTGGATGTGAATTATGACTGTCAACTAGAATAAGTGTGTTTAAAGTCATTTCTGTGCCTGAAACGGGTCAAAATTGAAGATTTTGAGTAAGCAAAACTCTGTAAAAATGGCAATTTTAGTCACTGTGAGGGTTTACAAAGTGGTTATTCAACATGAGGCACGATCCAATTGACATTTTGAATCATTTTTGGTACAGTCCAAAAAATCAATTTTTGGATGAAAAACGATGACTCCGGACCTGTCGAACGATCCCAAAATGCTCTATAATGATGAAATTTTAACATTTAATCTTTTGACTTTAAATGACTGTTGGATGTGAATTATGACTTTGTCAACTAAAATAAGTGTGTTTAAAGTCATTTCTGTGCCTTAAACGGGTCAAAATTGAAGCTTTTGAGTAAGCAAAACTCTGTAAAAATGGCAATTTTGGTCACTGTGAGGGTTTAAAAAGTGGTTATTCAACATGAGGCACGATCCAATTGACATTTTGAATCATTTTTGGTACAGTCCAAAAAATTATTTTCGGATGAAAAACGATGACTCCGGACCTGTCGAACGATCCCAAAATGGTCTATAATGATGAAATTTTAACATTTAATCTTTTGACTCTAAATTACTGTTGGATGTGAATTATGACTTTGTCAACTAAAATAAGTGTGTTTAAAGTCATTTCTGTGCCTGAAACAGGTCAAAATTGAAGCTTTTGAGTAAGCAAAACTCTGTAAAAATGGCAATTTTAGTCACTGTGAGGGTTTAAAAAGTGGTTATTCAACATGAGGCACGATCCAATTGACATTTTTAATCATTTTTGGTACAGTCCAAAAAATCAATTTTCGGATGAAAAACGATGACTCCGGACCTGTCGAACGATCCCAAAATGCTCTATAATGATGAAATTTTAACATTTAATCTTTTGACTCTAAATGACTGTTGGATGTGAATTATGACTTTGTCAACTAAAATAAGTGTGTTTAAAGTCATTTCTGTGCCTGAAACGGGTCAAAATAAAGCTTTTGAGTAAGCAAAACTCTGTAAAAATGGCAATTTTGGTCACTGTGAGGGTTTAAAAAGTGGTTATTCAACACGAGGCACGATCCAATTGACATTTTGAATCATTTTTGGTACAGTCCAAAAAATCAATTTTCGGATGAAAAACGATGACTCCGGACCTGTCGAACGATCCCAAAATGGTCTATAATGATGAGATTTTAACATTTATTCTTTTGACTCTAAATGACTGTTGGATGTGAATTATGACTTTGTCAACTAAAATAAGTGTGTTTAAAGTCATTTCTGTGCCTGAAACGGGTCAAAATTGAAGCTTTTGAGTAAGCAAAACTCTGTAAAAATGGCAATTTTGGTCACTGTGACGGTTTAAAAAGTGGTTATTCAACATGAGGCACGATCCAATTGACATTTTGAATCATTTTTGGTACAGGACAAAAAATTCAATTTTCGGATGAAAAACGATGACTCCGGACCTGTCGAACGATCCCAAAATGGTCTATAATGATGACATTTTAACATTTAATCTTTTGACTCTAAATGACTGTTGGATGTGAATTATGACTTTGTCAACTAAAATAAGTGTGTTTAAAGTCATTTCTGTGCCTTAAACGGGTCAAAATTGAAGCTTTTGAGTAAGCAAAACTCTGTAAAAATGGCAATTTTGGTCACTGTGAGGGTTTAAAAAGTGGTTATTCAACATGAGGCACGATCCAATTGACATTTTGAATCATTTTTGGTACAGTCCAAAAAATTATTTTCGGATGAAAAACGATGACTCCGGACCTGTCGAACGATCCCAAAATGGTCTATAATGATGAAATTTTAACATTTAATCTTTTGACTCTAAATTACTGTTGGATGTGAATTATGACTTTGTCAACTAAAATAAGTGTGTTTAAAGTCATTTCTGTGCCTGAAACGGGTCAAAATTGAAGCTTTTGAGTAAGCAAAACTCTGTAAAAATGGCAATTTTGGTCACTGTGAGGGTTTGAAAAGTGGTTATTCAACATGAGGCATGATCCAATTGACATTTTGAATCAATTTTGGTACAGTCCAAAAAATCAATTTTCGGATGAAAAACGATGACTCCGGACCTGTCGAACGATCCCAAAATGGTCTATAATGATGAAATTTTAACATTTAATCTTTTGACTCTAAATTACTGTTGGATGTGAATTATGACTTTGTCAACTAAAATAAGTATGTTTAAAGTCCTTTCTGTGCCTGAAACGGGTCAAAATTGAAGCTTTTGAGTAAGCAAAACTCTGTAAAAATGGCAATTTTGGTCACTGTGAGGGTTTAAAAAGTGGTTATTCAACATGAGGCACGATCCAATTGACATTTTGAATCATTTTTGGTACAGTCCAAAAAATCAATTTTCGGATGAAAAACGATGACTCCGGACCGGTCGAACGATCCCAAATGGTCAATATGGATGAAATTTCAACATTTAATCTTTTGACTCTAAATGACTGTTGGATGTGAATTATGACTTTGTCAACTAAAATAAGTGTGTTTAAAGTCATTTCTGTGCCTGAAACGGTCAAAATTGAAGCTTTTGAGTAAGCAAAACTCTGTAAAAATGGCAATTTTAGTCACTGTGAGGGTTTAAAAAGTGGTTATTCAACATGAGGCACGATCCAATTGACATTTTGAATCATTTTTGGTACAGTCCAAAAAATCAATTTTCGGATGAAAAACGATGACTCCGGACCTGTCGAACGATCCCAAAATGCTCTATAATGATGAAATTTTAACATTTAATCTTTTGACTCTAAATGACTGTTGGATGTGAATTATGACTTTGTCAACTAAAATAAGTGTGTTTAAAGTCATTTCTGTGCCTGAAACGGGTCAAAATAAAGCTTTTGAGTAAGCAAAACTCTGTAAAAATGGCAATTTTGGTCACTGTGAGGGTTTAAAAAGTGGTTATTCAACATGAGGCATGATCCAATTGACATTTTGAATCATTTTTGGTACAGTCCAAGAAATCAATTTTCGGATGAAAAACGATGACTCCGGACCTGTCGAACATTCCCAAAATGGTCTATAATGATGAAATTTTAACATTTAATCTTTTGACTCTAAATGACTGTTGGATGTGAATTATGACTTTGTCAACTAGAACAAGTGTGTTTAAAGTCATTTCTGTGCCTGAAACGGGTCAACATTGAAGCTTTTGAGTAAGCAAAACTCTGTAAAAATTGCAATTTTAGTCACTGTGAGGGTTTAAAAAGTGGTTATTCAACATGAGGCACGATCCAATTGACATTTTGAATCATTTTTGGTACAGTCCAAAAAATCAATTTTCGGATGAAAAACGATGACTCCGGACCTGTCGAACGATCCCAAAATGGTCAATATGGATGAAATTTTAACATTTAATCTTTTGACTCTAAATGACTGTTGGATGTGAATTATGACTTTGTCAACTAAAATAAGTGTGTTTAAAGTCATTTCTGTGCCTGAAACGGGTCAAAATTGAAGCTTTTGAGTAAGCAAAACTCTGTAAAAATGGCAATTTTGATCACTGTGAGGGTTTAAAAAGTGGTTATTCAAAATGAGGAACGATCCAATTGACATTTTGAATCATTTTTGGTAAAGTCCAAAAAATCAATTTTCGGATGAAAAACGATGACTCCGGACCTGTCGAACGATCCCAAAATGGTCTATAATGATGAAATTTTAACATTTAATCTTTTGACTCTAAATTACTGTTGGATGTGAATTATGACTTTGTCAACTAAAATAAGTATGTTTAAAGTCCTTTCTGTGCCTGAAACGGGTCAAAATTGAAGCTTTTGAGTAAGCAAAACTCTGTAAAAATGGCAATTTTGGTCACTGTGAGGGTTTAAAAAGTGGTTATTCAACAGGAGGCATGATCCAATTGACATTTTGAATCATTTTTGGTACAGTCCAAAAAATCAATTTTCGGATGAAAAACGATGACTCCGGACCTGTCGAACGATCCCAAAATGGTCTATAATGATGAAATTTTAACATTTAATCTTTTGACTCTAAATTACTGTTGGATGTGAATTATGACTTTGTCAACTAAAATAAGTATGTTTAAAGTCCTTTCTGTGCCTGAAACGGGTCAAAATTGAAGCTTTTGAGTAAGCAAAACTCTGTAAAAATGGCAATTTTGGTCACTGTGAGGGTTTAAAAAGTGGTTATTCAACATGAGGCACGATCCAATTGACATTTTGAATCATTTTTGGTACAGTCCAAAAAATCAATTTTCGGATGAAAAACGATGACTCCGGACCTGTCGAACGATCCCAAAATGGTCTATAATGATGAAATTTTAACATTTAATCTTTTGACTCTAAATTACTGTTGGATGTGAATTATGACTTTGTCAACTAAAATAAGTGCGTTTAAAGTCATTTCTGTGCCTGAAACAGGTCAAAATTGAAGCTTTTGAGTAAGCAAAACTCTGTAAAAATGGCAATTTTGGTCACTGTGAGGGTTTGAAAAGTGGTTATTCAACATGAGGCATGATCCAATTGACATTTTGAATCATTTTTGGTACAGTCCAAAAAATCAATTTTCGGATGAAAAACGATGACTCCGGACCTGTCGAACGATCCCAAAATGGTCTATAATGATGAAATTTTAACATTTAATCTTTTGACTCTAAATTACTGTTGGATGTGAATTATGACTTTGTCAACTAAAATAAGTATGTTTAAAGTCCTTTCTGTGCCTGAAACGGGTCAAAATTGAAGCTTTTGAGTAAGCAAAACTCTGTAAAAATGGCAATTCTGGTCACTGTGAGGGTTTAAAAAGTGGTTATTCAACATGAGGCACGATCCAATTGACATTTTGAATCATTTTTGGTACAGTCCAAAAAATCAATTTTCGGATGAAAAACGATGACTCCGGACCTGTCGAACGTTCCCAAAATGGTCTATAATGATGAAATTTTAACATTTAATCTTTTGACTCTAAATGACTGTTAGATGTGAATTATGACTGTCAACTAGAATAAGTGTGTTTAAAGTCATTTCTGTGCCTGAAACGGGTCAAAATTGAAGATTTTGAGTAAGCAAAACTCTGTAAAAATGGCAATTTTAGTCACTGTGAGGGTTTAAAAAGTGGTTATTCAACATGAGGCACGATCCAATTGACATTTTGAATCATTTTTGGTACAGTCCAAAAAATCAATTTTCGGATGAAAAACGATGACTCCGGACCTGTCGAACGATCCCAAAATGCTCTATAATGATGAAATTTTAACATTTAATCTTTTGACTTTAAATGACTGTTGGATGTGAATTATGACTTTGTCAACTAAAATAAGTGTGTTTAAAGTCATTTCTGTGCCTTAAACGGGTCAAAATTGAAGCTTTTGAGTAAGCAAAACTCTGTAAAAATGGCAATTTTGGTCACTGTGAGGGTTTAAAAAGTGGTTATTCAACATGAGGCACGATCCAATTGACATTTTGAATCATTTTTGGTACAGTCCAAAAAATTATTTTCGGATGAAAAACGATGACTCCGGACCTGTCGAACGATCCCAAAATGGTCTATAATGATGAAATTTTAACATTTAATCTTTTGACTCTAAATTACTGTTGGATGTGAATTATGACTGTCAACTAGAATAAGTGTGTTTAAAGTCATTTCTGTGCCTGAAACGGGTCAAAATTGAAGATTTTGAGTAAGCAAAACTCTGTAAAAATGGCAATTTTAGTCACTGTGAGGGTTTACAAAGTGGTTATTCAAAATGAGGCACGATCCAATTGACATTTTGAATCATTTTTGGTACAGTCCAAAAAATCAATTTTTGGATGAAAAACGATGACTCCGGACCTGTCGAACGATCCCAAAATGCTCTATAATGATGAAATTTTAACATTTAATCTTTTGACTTTAAATGACTGTTGGATGTGAATTATGACTTTGTCAACTAAAATAAGTGTGTTTAAAGTCATTTCTGTGCCTTAAACGGGTCAAAATTGAAGCTTTTGAGTAAGCAAAACTCTGTAAAAATGGCAATTTTGGTCACTGTGAGGGTTTAAAAAGTGGTTATTCAACATGAGGCACGATCCAATTGACATTTTGAATCATTTTTGGTACAGTCCAAAAAATTATTTTCGGATGAAAAACGATGACTCCGGACCTGTCGAACGATCCCAAAATGGTCTATAATGATGAAATTTTAACATTTAATCTTTTGACTCTAAATTACTGTTGGATGTGAATTATGACTTTGTCAACTAAAATAAGTGTGTTTAAAGTCATTTCTGTGCCTGAAACGGGTCAAAATTGAAGCTTTTGAGTAAGCAAAACTCTGTAAAAATGGCAATTTTGGTCACTGTGAGGGTTTGAAAAGTGGTTATTCAACATGAGGCATGATCCAATTGACATTTTGAATCAATTTTGGTACAGTCCAAAAAATCAATTTTCGGATGAAAAACGATGACTCCGGACCTGTCGAACGATCCCAAAATGGTCTATAATGATGAAATTTTAACATTTAATCTTTTGACTCTAAATTACTGTTGGATGTGAATTATGACTTTGTCAACTAAAATAAGTATGTTTAAAGTCCTTTCTGTGCCTGAAACGGGTCAAAATTGAAGCTTTTGAGTAAGCAAAACTCTGTAAAAATGGCAATTTTGGTCACTGTGAGGGTTTAAAAAGTGGTTATTCAACATGAGGCACGATCCAATTGACATTTTGAATCATTTTTGGTACAGTCCAAAAAATCAATTTTCGGATGAAAAACGATGACTCCGGACCGGTCGAACGATCCCAAATGGTCAATATGGATGAAATTTCAACATTTAATCTTTTGACTCTAAATGACTGTTGGATGTGAATTATGACTTTGTCAACTAAAATAAGTGTGTTTAAAGTCATTTCTGTGCCTGAAACGGTCAAAATTGAAGCTTTTGAGTAAGCAAAACTCTGTAAAAATGGCAATTTTGGTCACTGCGAGGGTTTAAAAAGTGGTTATTCAACATGAGGCATGATCCAATTGACATTTTGAATCATTTTTGGTACAGTCCAAAAAATCAATTTTCGGATGAAAAACGATGACTCCGGACCTGTCGAACGATCCCAAAATGGTCTATAATGATGAAATTTTAACATTTAATCTTTTGACTCTAAATTACTGTTGGATGTGAATTATGACTTTGTCAACTAAAATAAGTGTGTTTAAAGTCATTTCTGTGCCTGAAACGGGTCAAAATTGAAGCTTTTGAGTAAGCAAAACTCTGTAAAAATGGCAATTTTAGTCACTGTGAGGGTTTAAAAAGTGGTTATTCAACATGAGGCACGATCCAATTGACATTTTTAATCATTTTTGGTACAGTCCAAAAAATCAATTTTCGGATGAAAAACGATGACTCCGGACCTGTCGAACGATCCCAAAATGCTCTATAATGATGAAATTTTAACATTTAATCTTTTGACTCTAAATGACTGTTGGATGTGAATTATGACTTTGTCAACTAAAATAAGTGTGTTTAAAGTCATTTCTGTGCCTGAAACGGGTCAAAATAAAGCTTTTGAGTAAGCAAAACTCTGTAAAAATGGCAATTTTGGTCACTGTGAGGGTTTAAAAAGTGGTTATTCAACACGAGGCACGATCCATTTGACATTTTGAATCATTTTTGGTACAGTCCAAAAAATCAATTTTCGGATGAAAAACGATGACTCCGGACCTGTCGAACGATCCCAAAATGGTCTATAATGATGAGATTTTAACATTTATTCTTTTGACTCTAAATGACTGTTGGATGTGAATTATGACTTTGTCAACTAAAATAAGTGTGTTTAAAGTCATTTCTGTGCCTGAAACGGGTCAAAATTGAAGCTTTTGAGTAAGCAAAACTCTGTAAAAATGGCAATTTTGGTCACTGTGACGGTTTAAAAAGTGGTTATTCAACATGAGGCACGATCCAATTGACATTTTGAATCATTTTTGGTACAGGACAAAAAATTCAATTTTCGGATGAAAAACGATGACTCCGGACCTGTCGAACGATCCCAAAATGGTCTATAATGATGACATTTTAACATTTAATCTTTTGACTCTAAATGACTGTTGGATGTGAATTATGACTTTGTCAACTAAAATAAGTGTGTTTAAAGTCATTTCTGTGCCTTAAACGGGTCAAAATTGAAGCTTTTGAGTAAGCAAAACTCTGTAAAAATGGCAATTTTGGTCACTGTGAGGGTTTAAAAAGTGGTTATTCAACATGAGGCACGATCCAATTGACATTTTGAATCATTTTTGGTACAGTCCAAAAAATTATTTTCGGATGAAAAACGATGACTCCGGACCTGTCGAACGATCCCAAAATGGTCTATAATGATGAAATTTTAACATTTAATCTTTTGACTCTAAATTACTGTTGGATGTGAATTATGACTTTGTCAACTAAAATAAGTGTGTTTAAAGTCATTTCTGTGCCTGAAACGGGTCAAAATTGAAGCTTTTGAGTAAGCAAAACTCTGTAAAAATGGCAATTTTGGTCACTGTGAGGGTTTGAAAAGTGGTTATTCAACATGAGGCATGATCCAATTGACATTTTGAATCAATTTTGGTACAGTCCAAAAAATCAATTTTCGGATGAAAAACGATGACTCCGGACCTGTCGAACGATCCCAAAATGGTCTATAATGATGAAATTTTAACATTTAATCTTTTGACTCTAAATTACTGTTGGATGTGAATTATGACTTTGTCAACTAAAATAAGTATGTTTAAAGTCCTTTCTGTGCCTGAAACGGGTCAAAATTGAAGCTTTTGAGTAAGCAAAACTCTGTAAAAATGGCAATTTTGGTCACTGTGAGGGTTTAAAAAGTGGTTATTCAACATGAGGCACGATCCAATTGACATTTTGAATCATTTTTGGTACAGTCCAAAAAATCAATTTTCGGATGAAAAACGATGACTCCGGACCGGTCGAACGATCCCAAATGGTCAATATGGATGAAATTTCAACATTTAATCTTTTGACTCTAAATGACTGTTGGATGTGAATTATGACTTTGTCAACTAAAATAAGTGTGTTTAAAGTCATTTCTGTGCCTGAAACGGTCAAAATTGAAGCTTTTGAGTAAGCAAAACTCTGTAAAAATGGCAATTTTAGTCACTGTGAGGGTTTAAAAAGTGGTTATTCAACATGAGGCACGATCCAATTGACATTTTGAATCATTTTTGGTACAGTCCAAAAAATCAATTTTCGGATGAAAAACGATGACTCCGGACCTGTCGAACGATCCCAAAATGCTCTATAATGATGAAATTTTAACATTTAATCTTTTGACTCTAAATGACTGTTGGATGTGAATTATGACTTTGTCAACTAAAATAAGTGTGTTTAAAGTCATTTCTGTGCCTGAAACGGGTCAAAATAAAGCTTTTGAGTAAGCAAAACTCTGTAAAAATGGCAATTTTGGTCACTGTGAGGGTTTAAAAAGTGGTTATTCAACACGAGGCACGATCCAATTGACATTTTGAATCATTTTTGGTACAGTCCAAAAAATCAATTTTCGGATGAAAAACGATGACTCCGGACCTGTCGAACGATCCCAAAATGGTCTATAATGATGAGATTTTAACATTTATTCTTTTGACTCTAAATGACTGTTGGATGTGAAATATGACTTTGTCAACTAAAATAAGTGTGTTTAAAGTCATTTCTGTGCCTGAAACGGGTCAAAATTGAAGCTTTTGAGTAAGCAAAACTCTGTAAAAATGGCAATTTTGGTCACTGTGAGGGTTTAAAAAGTGGTTATTCAACATGAGGCACGATCCAATTGACATTTTGAATCATTTTTGGTACAGGACAAAAAATTCAATTTTCGGATGAAAAACGATGACTCCGGACCTGTCGAACGATCCCAAAATGGTCTATAATGATGACATTTTAACATTTAATCTTTTGACTCTAAATGACTGTTGGATGTGAATTATGACTTTGTCAACTAAAATAAGTGTGTTTAAAGTCATTTCTGTGCCTTAAACGGGTCAAAATTGAAGCTTTTGAGTAAGCAAAACTCTGTAAAAATGGCAATTTTGGTCACTGTGAGGGTTTAAAAAGTGGTTATTCAACATGAGGCATGATCCAATTGACATTTTGAATCATTTTTTGGTACAGTCCAAAAAATCAATTTTCGGATGAAAAACAATGACTCCGGACCTGTCGAACGATCCCAAAATGGTCTATAATGATGAAATTTTAACATTTATTCTTTTGACTCTAAATTACTGTTGGATGTGAATTATGACTTTGTCAACTAAAATAAGTGTGTTTAAAGTCATTTCTGTGCCTGAAACGGGTCAAAATTGAAGCTTTTGAGTAAGCAAAACTCTGTAAAAATGGCAATTTTGGTCACTGTGAGGGTTTAAAAAGTGGTTATTCAACATGAGGCACGATCCAGGTGACATTTTGAATCATTTTTGGTACAGGACAAAAAATCAATTTTCGGATGAAAAACGATGACTCCGGACCTGTCGAACGATCCCAAAATGGTCTATAATGATGAAATTTCAACATTTAATCTTTTGACTCTAAATGACTGTTGGATGTGAATTATGACTTTGTCAACTAAAATAAGTGTGTTTAAAGTCATTTCTGTGCCTGAAACGGGTCAAAATTGAAGCTTTTGAGTAAGCAAAACTCTGTAAAAATGGCAATTTTGGTCACTGTGAGGGTTTAAAAAGTGGTTATTCAACATGAGGCATGATCCAATTGACATTTTGAATCATTTTTGGTACAGTCCAAAAAATCAATTTTCGGATGAAAAACGATGACTCCGGACCTGTCGAACGATCCCAAAATGGTCTATAATGATGAAATTTTAACATTTAATCTTTTGACTCTAAATTACTGTTGGATGTGAATTATGACTTTGTCAACTAAAATAAGTGCGTTTAAAGTCATTTCTGTGCCTGAAACGGGTCAAAATTGAAGCTTTTGAGTAAGCAAAACTCTGTAAAAATGGCAATTTTGGTCACTGTGAGGGTTTGAAAAGTGGTTATTCAACATGAGGCATGATCCAATTGACATTTTGAATCATTTTTGGTACAGTCCAAAAAATCAATTTTCGGATGAAAAACAATGACTCCGGACCTGTCGAACGATCCCAAAATGGTCTATAATGATGAAATTTTAACATTTAATCTTTTGACTCTAAATGACTGTTGGATGTGAATTATGACTTTGTCAACTAAAATAAGTGTGTTTAAAGTCATTTCTGTGCCTGAAACGGGTCAAAATTAAAGCTTTTGAGTAAGCAAAACTCTGTAAAAATGGCAATTATGGTCACTGTGAGGGTTTAAAAAGTGGTTATTCAACATGAGGCATGATCCAATTGACATTTTGTATCATTTTTTGGTACAGTCCAAAAAATCAATTTTTGGATGAAAAACGATGACTCCGGACCTGTCGAACATTCCCAAAATGGTCTATAATGATGAAATTTTAACATTTAATCTTTTGACTCTAAATTACTGTTGGATGTGAATTATGACTTTGTCAACTAGAATAAGTGTGTTTAAAGTCATTTCTGTGCCTGAAACGGGTCAAAATTGAAGCTTTTGAGTGGGCAAAACTCTGTAAAAATGGCAATTTTGGTCACTGTGAGGGTTTAAAAAGTGGTTATTCAACATGAGACATGATCCAATTGACATTTTGAATCATTTTTGGTACAGTCCAAAAAATCAATTTTCGGATGAAAAACGATGACTCCGGACCTGTCGAACGATCCCAAAATGGTCTATAATGATGAAATTTTAACATTTAATCTTTTGACTCTAAATTACTGTTGGATGTGAATTATGACTTTGTCAACTAAAAAAGGTGTGTTTAAAGTCCTTTCTGTTCCTGAAACGGGTCAAAATTGAAGCTTTTGAGTAAGCAAAACTCTGTAAAAATGGCAATTTTGGTCACTGTGAGGGTTTAAAAAGTGGTTATTCAACAGGAGGCATGATCCAATTGACATTTTGAATCATTTTTGGTACAGTCCAAAAAATCAATTTTCGGATGAAAAACGATGACTCCGGACCTGTCGAACGATCCCAAAATGGTCAATATGGATGAAATTTTAACATTTATTCTTTTGACTCTAAATGACTGTTGGATGTGAATTATGACTTTGTCAACTAGAATAAGTGTGTTTAAAGTCATTTCTGTGCCTGAAACGGGTCAAAATGGAAGCTTTTGAGTAAGCAAAACTCTGTAAAAATGGCAATTTTGGTCACTGTGAGGGTTTAAAAAGTGGTTATTCAACATGAGGCATGATCCAATTGACATTTTGAATCATTTTTGGTACAGTCCAAAAAATCAATTTTCGGATGAAAAACGATGACTCCGGACCTGTCGAACGATCCCAAAATGGTCTATAATGATGAAATTTTAACATTTAATCTTTTGACTCTAAATTACTGTTGGATGTGAATTATGACTTTGTCAACTAAAATAAGTGTGTTTAAAGTCCTTTCTGTGCCTGAAACGGGTCAAAATTGAAGCTTTTGAGTAAGCAAAACACTGTAAAAATGGCAATTTTGGTCACTGTGAGGGTTTAAAAAGTGGTTATTCAACATGAGGCATGATCCAATTGACATTTTGAATCATTTTTGGTACAGTCCAAAAAATCAATTTTCGGATGAAAAACGATGACTCCGGACCTGTCGAACGTTCCCAAAATGGTCTATAATGATGAAATTTTAACATTTAATCTTTTGACTCTAAATGACTGTTGGATGTGAATTATGACTTTGTCAACTAAAATAAGTGTGTTTAAAGTCATTTCTGTGCCTGAAACGGGTCAAAATTGAAGCTTTTGAGTAAGCAAAACTCTGTAAAAATGGCAATTTTAGTCACTGTGAGGGTTTAAAAAGTGGTTATTTAACATGAGTCACGATCCAATTGACATTTTGAATCATTTTTGGTACAGTCCAAAAAATCAATTTGCGGATGAAAAACGATGACTCCGGACCTGTCGAACGATCCCAAAATGCTCTATAATGATGAAATTTTAACATTTAATCTTTTGACTCTAAATGACTGTTGGATGTGAATTATGACTTTGTCAACTAAAATAAGTGTGTTTAAAGTCATTTCTGTCCCTGAAACGGGTCAAAATTGAAGCTTTTGAGTAAGCAAAACTCTGTAAAAATGGCAATTTTGGTCACTGTGAGGGTTTAAAAAGTGGTTATTCAACATGAGGCATGATCCAATTGACATTTTGAATCATTTTTTGGTACAGTCCAAAAAATCAATTTTCGGATGAAAAACGATGACTCCGGACCTGTCGAACGTTCCCAAAATGGTCTATAATGATGAAATTTTAACATTGAATCTTTTGACTCTAAATGACTGTTGGATGTGAATTATGACTGTCAACTAGAATAAGTGTGTTTAAAGTCATTTCTGTGCCTGAAACGGGTCAAAATTGAAGATTTTGAGTAAGCAAAACTCTGTAAAAATGGCAATTTTAGTCACTGTGAGGGTTTAC
Organism: Lissotriton vulgaris; assembly: GCF_964263255.1. NCBI lineage: Eukaryota > Metazoa > Chordata > Amphibia > Caudata > Salamandridae > Lissotriton > Lissotriton vulgaris. The sequence continues at coordinate 1,010,332 of NW_028252278.1, forward strand.
AAAGTGGTTATTCAACATGAGGCACGATCCAATTGACATTTTGAATCATTTTTGGTACAGTCCAAAAAATCAATTTTTGGATGAAAAACGATGACTCCGGACCTGTCGAACGATCCCAAAATGCTCTATAATGATGAAATTTTAACATTTAATCTTTTGACTTTAAATGACTGTTGGATGTGAATTATGACTTTGTCAACTAAAATAAGTGTGTTTAAAGTCATTTCTGTGCCTTAAACGGGTCAAAATTGAAGCTTTTGAGTAAGCAAAACTCTGTAAAAATGGCAATTTTGGTCACTGTGAGGGTTTAAAAAGTGGTTATTCAACATGAGGCACGATCCAATTGACATTTTGAATCATTTTTGGTACAGTCCAAAAAATTATTTTCGGATGAAAAACGATGACTCCGGACCTGTCGAACGATCCCAAAATGGTCTATAATGATGAAATTTTAACATTTAATCTTTTGACTCTAAATTACTGTTGGATGTGAATTATGACTTTGTCAACTAAAATAAGTGTGTTTAAAGTCATTTCTGTGCCTGAAACGGGTCAAAATTGAAGCTTTTGAGTAAGCAAAACTCTGTAAAAATGGCAATTTTGGTCACTGTGAGGGTTTGAAAAGTGGTTATTCAACATGAGGCATGATCCAATTGACATTTTGAATCAATTTTGGTACAGTCCAAAAAATCAATTTTCGGATGAAAAACGATGACTCCGGACCTGTCGAACGATCCCAAAATGGTCTATAATGATGAAATTTTAACATTTAATCTTTTGACTCTAAATTACTGTTGGATGTGAATTATGACTTTGTCAACTAAAATAAGTATGTTTAAAGTCCTTTCTGTGCCTGAAACGGGTCAAAATTGAAGCTTTTGAGTAAGCAAAACTCTGTAAAAATGGCAATTTTGGTCACTGTGAGGGTTTAAAAAGTGGTTATTCAACATGAGGCACGATCCAATTGACATTTTGAATCATTTTTGGTACAGTCCAAAAAATCAATTTTCGGATGAAAAACGATGACTCCGGACCGGTCGAACGATCCCAAATGGTCAATATGGATGAAATTTCAACATTTAATCTTTTGACTCTAAATGACTGTTGGATGTGAATTATGACTTTGTCAACTAAAATAAGTGTGTTTAAAGTCATTTCTGTGCCTGAAACGGTCAAAATTGAAGCTTTTGAGTAAGCAAAACTCTGTAAAAATGGCAATTTTGGTCACTGCGAGGGTTTAAAAAGTGGTTATTCAACATGAGGCATGATCCAATTGACATTTTGAATCATTTTTGGTACAGTCCAAAAAATCAATTTTCGGATGAAAAACGATGACTCCGGACCTGTCGAACGATCCCAAAATGGTCTATAATGATGAAATTTTAACATTTAATCTTTTGACTCTAAATTACTGTTGGATGTGAATTATGACTTTGTCAACTAAAATAAGTGTGTTTAAAGTCATTTCTGTGCCTGAAACGGGTCAAAATTGAAGCTTTTGAGTAAGCAAAACTCTGTAAAAATGGCAATTTTAGTCACTGTGAGGGTTTAAAAAGTGGTTATTCAACATGAGGCACGATCCAATTGACATTTTTAATCATTTTTGGTACAGTCCAAAAAATCAATTTTCGGATGAAAAACGATGACTCCGGACCTGTCGAACGATCCCAAAATGCTCTATAATGATGAAATTTTAACATTTAATCTTTTGACTCTAAATGACTGTTGGATGTGAATTATGACTTTGTCAACTAAAATAAGTGTGTTTAAAGTCATTTCTGTGCCTGAAACGGGTCAAAATAAAGCTTTTGAGTAAGCAAAACTCTGTAAAAATGGCAATTTTGGTCACTGTGAGGGTTTAAAAAGTGGTTATTCAACACGAGGCACGATCCATTTGACATTTTGAATCATTTTTGGTACAGTCCAAAAAATCAATTTTCGGATGAAAAACGATGACTCCGGACCTGTCGAACGATCCCAAAATGGTCTATAATGATGAGATTTTAACATTTATTCTTTTGACTCTAAATGACTGTTGGATGTGAATTATGACTTTGTCAACTAAAATAAGTGTGTTTAAAGTCATTTCTGTGCCTGAAACGGGTCAAAATTGAAGCTTTTGAGTAAGCAAAACTCTGTAAAAATGGCAATTTTGGTCACTGTGACGGTTTAAAAAGTGGTTATTCAACATGAGGCACGATCCAATTGACATTTTGAATCATTTTTGGTACAGGACAAAAAATTCAATTTTCGGATGAAAAACGATGACTCCGGACCTGTCGAACGATCCCAAAATGGTCTATAATGATGACATTTTAACATTTAATCTTTTGACTCTAAATGACTGTTGGATGTGAATTATGACTTTGTCAACTAAAATAAGTGTGTTTAAAGTCATTTCTGTGCCTTAAACGGGTCAAAATTGAAGCTTTTGAGTAAGCAAAACTCTGTAAAAATGGCAATTTTGGTCACTGTGAGGGTTTAAAAAGTGGTTATTCAACATGAGGCACGATCCAATTGACATTTTGAATCATTTTTGGTACAGTCCAAAAAATTATTTTCGGATGAAAAACGATGACTCCGGACCTGTCGAACGATCCCAAAATGGTCTATAATGATGAAATTTTAACATTTAATCTTTTGACTCTAAATTACTGTTGGATGTGAATTATGACTTTGTCAACTAAAATAAGTGTGTTTAAAGTCATTTCTGTGCCTGAAACGGGTCAAAATTGAAGCTTTTGAGTAAGCAAAACTCTGTAAAAATGGCAATTTTGGTCACTGTGAGGGTTTGAAAAGTGGTTATTCAACATGAGGCATGATCCAATTGACATTTTGAATCAATTTTGGTACAGTCCAAAAAATCAATTTTCGGATGAAAAACGATGACTCCGGACCTGTCGAACGATCCCAAAATGGTCTATAATGATGAAATTTTAACATTTAATCTTTTGACTCTAAATTACTGTTGGATGTGAATTATGACTTTGTCAACTAAAATAAGTATGTTTAAAGTCCTTTCTGTGCCTGAAACGGGTCAAAATTGAAGCTTTTGAGTAAGCAAAACTCTGTAAAAATGGCAATTTTGGTCACTGTGAGGGTTTAAAAAGTGGTTATTCAACATGAGGCACGATCCAATTGACATTTTGAATCATTTTTGGTACAGTCCAAAAAATCAATTTTCGGATGAAAAACGATGACTCCGGACCGGTCGAACGATCCCAAATGGTCAATATGGATGAAATTTCAACATTTAATCTTTTGACTCTAAATGACTGTTGGATGTGAATTATGACTTTGTCAACTAAAATAAGTGTGTTTAAAGTCATTTCTGTGCCTGAAACGGTCAAAATTGAAGCTTTTGAGTAAGCAAAACTCTGTAAAAATGGCAATTTTAGTCACTGTGAGGGTTTAAAAAGTGGTTATTCAACATGAGGCACGATCCAATTGACATTTTGAATCATTTTTGGTACAGTCCAAAAAATCAATTTTCGGATGAAAAACGATGACTCCGGACCTGTCGAACGATCCCAAAATGCTCTATAATGATGAAATTTTAACATTTAATCTTTTGACTCTAAATGACTGTTGGATGTGAATTATGACTTTGTCAACTAAAATAAGTGTGTTTAAAGTCATTTCTGTGCCTGAAACGGGTCAAAATAAAGCTTTTGAGTAAGCAAAACTCTGTAAAAATGGCAATTTTGGTCACTGTGAGGGTTTAAAAAGTGGTTATTCAACACGAGGCACGATCCAATTGACATTTTGAATCATTTTTGGTACAGTCCAAAAAATCAATTTTCGGATGAAAAACGATGACTCCGGACCTGTCGAACGATCCCAAAATGGTCTATAATGATGAGATTTTAACATTTATTCTTTTGACTCTAAATGACTGTTGGATGTGAATTATGACTTTGTCAACTAAAATAAGTGTGTTTAAAGTCATTTCTGTGCCTGAAACGGGTCAAAATTGAAGCTTTTGAGTAAGCAAAACTCTGTAAAAATGGCAATTTTGGTCACTGTGAGGGTTTAAAAAGTGGTTATTCAACATGAGGCACGATCCAATTGACATTTTGAATCATTTTTGGTACAGGACAAAAAATTCAATTTTCGGATGAAAAACGATGACTCCGGACCTGTCGAACGATCCCAAAATGGTCTATAATGATGACATTTTAACATTTAATCTTTTGACTCTAAATGACTGTTGGATGTGAATTATGACTTTGTCAACTAAAATAAGTGTGTTTAAAGTCATTTCTGTGCCTTAAACGGGTCAAAATTGAAGCTTTTGAGTAAGCAAAACTCTGTAAAAATGGCAATTTTGGTCACTGTGAGGGTTTAAAAAGTGGTTATTCAACATGAGGCATGATCCAATTGACATTTTGAATCATTTTTTGGTACAGTCCAAAAAATCAATTTTCGGATGAAAAACAATGACTCCGGACCTGTCGAACGATCCCAAAATGGTCTATAATGATGAAATTTTAACATTTATTCTTTTGACTCTAAATTACTGTTGGATGTGAATTATGACTTTGTCAACTAAAATAAGTGTGTTTAAAGTCATTTCTGTGCCTGAAACGGGTCAAAATTGAAGCTTTTGAGTAAGCAAAACTCTGTAAAAATGGCAATTTTGGTCACTGTGAGGGTTTAAAAAGTGGTTATTCAACATGAGGCACGATCCAGGTGACATTTTGAATCATTTTTGGTACAGGACAAAAAATCAATTTTCGGATGAAAAACGATGACTCCGGACCTGTCGAACGATCCCAAAATGGTCTATAATGATGAAATTTCAACATTTAATCTTTTGACTCTAAATGACTGTTGGATGTGAATTATGACTTTGTCAACTAAAATAAGTGTGTTTAAAGTCATTTCTGTGCCTGAAACGGGTCAAAATTGAAGCTTTTGAGTAAGCAAAACTCTGTAAAAATGGCAATTTTGGTCACTGTGAGGGTTTAAAAAGTGGTTATTCAACATGAGGCATGATCCAATTGACATTTTGAATCATTTTTGGTACAGTCCAAAAAATCAATTTTCGGATGAAAAACGATGACTCCGGACCTGTCGAACGATCCCAAAATGGTCTATAATGATGAAATTTTAACATTTAATCTTTTGACTCTAAATTACTGTTGGATGTGAATTATGACTTTGTCAACTAAAATAAGTGCGTTTAAAGTCATTTCTGTGCCTGAAACGGGTCAAAATTGAAGCTTTTGAGTAAGCAAAACTCTGTAAAAATGGCAATTTTGGTCACTGTGAGGGTTTGAAAAGTGGTTATTCAACATGAGGCATGATCCAATTGACATTTTGAATCATTTTTGGTACAGTCCAAAAAATCAATTTTCGGATGAAAAACAATGACTCCGGACCTGTCGAACGATCCCAAAATGGTCTATAATGATGAAATTTTAACATTTAATCTTTTGACTCTAAATGACTGTTGGATGTGAATTATGACTTTGTCAACTAAAATAAGTGTGTTTAAAGTCATTTCTGTGCCTGAAACGGGTCAAAATTAAAGCTTTTGAGTAAGCAAAACTCTGTAAAAATGGCAATTATGGTCACTGTGAGGGTTTAAAAAGTGGTTATTCAACATGAGGCATGATCCAATTGACATTTTGTATCATTTTTTGGTACAGTCCAAAAAATCAATTTTTGGATGAAAAACGATGACTCCGGACCTGTCGAACATTCCCAAAATGGTCTATAATGATGAAATTTTAACATTTAATCTTTTGACTCTAAATTACTGTTGGATGTGAATTATGACTTTGTCAACTAGAATAAGTGTGTTTAAAGTCATTTCTGTGCCTGAAACGGGTCAAAATTGAAGCTTTTGAGTGGGCAAAACTCTGTAAAAATGGCAATTTTGGTCACTGTGAGGGTTTAAAAAGTGGTTATTCAACATGAGACATGATCCAATTGACATTTTGAATCATTTTTGGTACAGTCCAAAAAATCAATTTTCGGATGAAAAACGATGACTCCGGACCTGTCGAACGATCCCAAAATGGTCTATAATGATGAAATTTTAACATTTAATCTTTTGACTCTAAATTACTGTTGGATGTGAATTATGACTTTGTCAACTAAAAAAGGTGTGTTTAAAGTCCTTTCTGTTCCTGAAACGGGTCAAAATTGAAGCTTTTGAGTAAGCAAAACTCTGTAAAAATGGCAATTTTGGTCACTGTGAGGGTTTAAAAAGTGGTTATTCAACAGGAGGCATGATCCAATTGACATTTTGAATCATTTTTGGTACAGTCCAAAAAATCAATTTTCGGATGAAAAACGATGACTCCGGACCTGTCGAACGATCCCAAAATGGTCAATATGGATGAAATTTTAACATTTATTCTTTTGACTCTAAATGACTGTTGGATGTGAATTATGACTTTGTCAACTAAAATAAGTGTGTTTAAAGTCATTTCTGTGCCTGAAACGGGTCAAAATTGAAGCTTTTGAGTAAGCAAAACTCTGTAAAAATGGCAATTTTGGTCACTGTGAGGGTTTAAAAAGTGGTTATTCAACATGAGGCATGATCCAATTGACATTTTGAATCATTTTTTGGTACAGTCCAAAAAATCAATTTTTGGATGAAAAACGATGACTCCGGACCTGTCGAACGATCCCAAAATGGTCTATAATGATGAAATTTTAACATTTAATCTTTTGACTCTAAATGACTGTTGGATGTGAATTATGACTTTGTCAACTAGAATAAGTGTGTTTAAAGTCATTTCTGTGCCTGAAACGGGTCAAAATGGAAGCTTTTGAGTAAGCAAAACTCTGTAAAAATGGCAATTTTGGTCACTGTGAGGGTTTAAAAAGTGGTTATTCAACATGAGGCATGATCCAATTGACATTTTGAATCATTTTTGGTACAGTCCAAAAAATCAATTTTCGGATGAAAAACGATGACTCCGGACCTGTCGAACGATCCCAAAATGGTCTATAATGATGAAATTTTAACATTTAATCTTTTGACTCTAAATTACTGTTGGATGTGAATTATGACTTTGTCAACTAAAATAAGTGTGTTTAAAGTCCTTTCTGTGCCTGAAACGGGTCAAAATTGAAGCTTTTGAGTAAGCAAAACACTGTAAAAATGGCAATTTTGGTCACTGTGAGGGTTTAAAAAGTGGTTATTCAACATGAGGCATGATCCAATTGACATTTTGAATCATTTTTGGTACAGTCCAAAAAATCAATTTTCGGATGAAAAACGATGACTCCGGACCTGTCGAACGTTCCCAAAATGGTCTATAATGATGAAATTTTAACATTTAATCTTTTGACTCTAAATGACTGTTGGATGTGAATTATGACTTTGTCAACTAAAATAAGTGTGTTTAAAGTCATTTCTGTGCCTGAAACGGGTCAAAATTGAAGCTTTTGAGTAAGCAAAACTCTGTAAAAATGGCAATTTTAGTCACTGTGAGGGTTTAAAAAGTGGTTATTTAACATGAGTCACGATCCAATTGACATTTTGAATCATTTTTGGTACAGTCCAAAAAATCAATTTGCGGATGAAAAACGATGACTCCGGACCTGTCGAACGATCCCAAAATGCTCTATAATGATGAAATTTTAACATTTAATCTTTTGACTCTAAATGACTGTTGGATGTGAATTATGACTTTGTCAACTAAAATAAGTGTGTTTAAAGTCATTTCTGTCCCTGAAACGGGTCAAAATTGAAGCTTTTGAGTAAGCAAAACTCTGTAAAAATGGCAATTTTGGTCACTGTGAGGGTTTAAAAAGTGGTTATTCAACATGAGGCATGATCCAATTGACATTTTGAATCATTTTTTGGTACAGTCCAAAAAATCAATTTTCGGATGAAAAACGATGACTCCGGACCTGTCGAACGTTCCCAAAATGGTCTATAATGATGAAATTTTAACATTGAATCTTTTGACTCTAAATGACTGTTGGATGTGAATTATGACTTTGTCAACTAAAATAAGTGTGTTTAAAGTCATTTCTGTGCCTGAAACGGGTCAAAATTGAATCTTTTGAGTAAGCAAAACTCTGTAAAAATGGCAATTTTGGTCACTGTGAGGGTTTAAAAAGTGGTTATTCAACATGAGACATGATCCAATTGACATTTTGAATCATTTTTGGTACAGTCCAAAAAATCAATTTTCGGATGAAAAACGATGACTCCGGACCTGTCGAACGATCCCAAAATGGTCTATAATGATGAAATTTTAACATTTAATCTTTTGACTCTAAATGACTGTTGGATGTAAATTATGACTTAGTCAACTAGAATAAGTGTGTTTAAAGTCATTTCTGTGCCTGAAACGGGTCAAAATGGAAGCTTTTGAGTAAGCAAAACTCTGTAAAAATGGCAATTTTGGTCACTGTGAGGGTTTAAAAAGTGGTTATTCAACATGAGGCATGATCCAATTGACATTTTGAATCATTTTTGGTACAGTCCAAAAAATCAATTTTCGGATGAAAACCGATGACTCCGGACCTGTCGAACGATCCCAAAATGGTCTATAATGATGAAATTTTAACATTTAATCTTTTGACTCTAAATTACTGTTGGATGTGAATTATGACTTTGTCAACTAAAATAAGTGTGTTTAAAGTCCTTTCTGTGCCTGAAACGGGTCAAAATTGAAGCTTTTGAGTAAGCAAAACACTGTAAAAATGGCAATTTTGGTCAATGTGAGGGTTTAAAAAGTGGTTATTCAACATGAGGCATGATCCAATTGACATTTTGAATCATTTTTGGTACAGTCCAAAAAATCAATTTTCGGATGAAAAACGATGACTCCGGACCTGTCGAACGTTCTCAAAATGGTCTAAAATGATGAAATTTTAACATTTAATCTTTTGACTCTAAATGACTGTTGGATGTGAATTATGACTTTGTCAACTAAAATAAGTGTGTTTAAAGTCATTTCTGTGCCTGAAACGGGTCAAAATTGAAGCTTATGAGTAAGCAAAACTCTGTAAAAATGGCAATTTTGGTCACTGTGAGGGTTTAAAAAGTGGTTATTCAACATGAGGCACGATCCAATTGACATTTTGAATCATTTTTGCTACAGTCCAAAAAATCAATTTTCGGATGAAAAACGATGACTCCGGACCTGTCGAACGATCCCAAATGGTCAATATGGATGAAATTTCAACATTTAATCTTTTGACTCTAAATGACTGTTGGATGTGAATTATGACTTTTTCAACTAAAATAAGTGTGTTTAAAGTCATTTCTGTGCCTGAAACGGGTCAAAATTGAAGCTTTTGAGTAAGCAAAACTCTGTAAAAATGGCAATTTTGGTCACTGTGAGGGTTTAAAAAGTGGTTATTCAACATGAGGCACAATCCAATTGACATTTTGAATCATTTTTGGTACACTCCAAAAAAATCAATTTTCGGATGAAAAACGATGACTCCGGACCTGTCGAACGATCCCAAAATGGTCAATATGGATGAAATTTTAACATTTAATCTTTTGACTCTAAATGACTGTTGGATGTGAATTATGACTTTGTCAACTAAAATACGTGTGTTTAAAGTCATTTCTGTGCCTGAAACGGGTCAAAATTGAAGCTTTTGAGTAAGCAAAACACTGTAAAAATGGCAATTTTGGTCACTGTGAGGGTTTAAAAAGTGGTTATTCAACATGAGGCATGATCCAATTGACATTTTGAATCATTTTTGGTACAGTCCAAAAAAAAAAATTTTCGGATGAAAACCGATGACTCCGGACCTGTCGAACGATCCCAAAATGGTCTATAATGATGAAATTTTAACATTTAATCTTTTGACTCTAAATTACTGTTGGATGTGAATTATGACTTTGTCAACTAAAATAAGTGTGTTTAAAGTCCTTTCTGTGCCTGAAACGGGTCAAAATTGAAGCTTTTGAGTAAGCAAAACACTGTAAAAATGGCAATTTTGGTCAATGTGAGGGTTTAAAAAGTGGTTATTCAACATGAGGCATGATCCAATTGACATTTTGAATCATTTTTGGTACAGTCCAAAAAATCAATTTTCGGATGAAAAACGATGACTCCGGACCTGTCGAACGTTCCCAAAATGGTCTAAAATGATGAAATTTTAACATTTAATCTTTTGACTCTAAATGACTGTTGGATGTGAATTATGACTTTGTCAACTAAAATAAGTGTGTTTAAAGTCATTTCTGTGCCTGAAACGGGTCAAAATTGAAGCTTATGAGTAAGCAAAACTCTGTAAAAATGGCAATTTTGGTCACTGTGAGGGTTTAAAAAGTGGTTATTCAACATGAGGCACGATCCAATTGACATTTTGAATCATTTTTGCTACAGTCCAAAAAATCAATTTTCGGATGAAAAACGATGACTCCGGACCTGTCGAACGATCCCAAATGGTCAATATGGATGAAATTTCAACATTTAATCTTTTGACTCTAAATGACTGTTGGATGTGAATTATGACTTTTTCAACTAAAATAAGTGTGTTTAAAGTCATTTCTGTGCCTGAAACGGGTCAAAATTGAAGCTTTTGAGTAAGCAAAACTCTGTAAAAATGGCAATTTTGGTCACTGTGAGGGTTTAAAAAGTGGTTATTCAACATGAGGCACAATCCAATTGACATTTTAAATCATTTTTGGTACACTCCAAAAAAATAAATTTTCGGATGAAAAACGATGACTCCGGACCTGTCGAACGATCCCAAAATGGTCTATAATGATGACATTTTAACATTTAATCTTTTGACTCTAAATGACTGTTGGATGTGAATTATGACTTTGTCAACTAAAATAAGTGTGTTTAAAGTCATTTCTGTGCCTTAAACGGGTCAAAATTGAAGCTTTTGAGTAAGCAAAACTCTGTAAAAATGGCAATTTTGGTCACTGTGAGGGTTTAAAAAGTGGTTATTCAACATGAGGCATGATCCAATTGACATTTTGAATCATTTTTTGGTACAGTCCAAAAAATCAATTTTCGGATGAAAAACGATGACTCCGGACCTGTCGAACGATCCCAAAATGGTCTATAATGATGAAATTTTAACATTTAATCTTTTGACTCTAAATTACTGTTGGATGTGAATTATGACTTTGTAAACTAAAATAAGTGTGTTTAAAGTCATTTCTGTGCCTGAAACGGGTCAAAATTGAAGCTTTTGAGTAAGCAAAACTCTGTAAAAATGGCAATTTTGGTCACTGTGAGGGTTTAAAAAGTGGTTATTCAACATGAGACATGATCCAATTGACATTTTGAATAATTTTTGGTACAGTCCAAAAAATCAATTTTCGGATGAAAAACGATGACTCCGGACCTGTCGAACATTCACAAAATGGTCTATAATGATGAAATTTTAACATTTAATCTTTTGACTCTAAATGACTGTTGGATGTGAATTATGACTTTGTCAACTAGAATAAGTGTGTTTAAAGTCATTTCTGTGCCTGAAACGATCAAAATTGAAGCTTTTGAGTAAGCAAAACTCTGTAAAAATGGCAATTTTAGTCACTGTGAGGGTTTAAAAAGTGGTTATTCAACATGAGGCACGATCCAATTGACATTTTGAATCATTTTTGGTACAGTCCAAAAAATCAATTTTCGGATGAAAAACAATGACTCCGGACCTGTCGAACGATCCCAAAATGGTCTATAATGATGAAATTTTAACATTTATTCTTTTGACTCTAAATTACTGTTGGATGTGAATTATGACTTTGTCAACTAAAATAAGTGTGTTTAAAGTCATTTCTGTGCCTGAAACGGGTCAAAATTGAAGCTTTTGAGTAAGCAAAACTCTGTAAAAATGGCAATTTTGGTCACTGTGAGGGTTTAAAAAGTGGTTATTCAACAGGAGGCATGATCCAATTGACATTTTGAATCATTTTTGGTACAGTCCAAAAAATCAATTTTCGGATGAAAAACGATGACTCCGGACCTGTCGAACGATCCCAAAATGGTCAATATGGATGAAATTTTAACATTTATTCTTTTGACTCTAAATGACTGTTGGATGTGAATTATGACTTTGTCAACTAAAATAAGTGTGTTTAAAGTCATTTCTGTGCCTGAAACGGGTCAAAATTGAAGCTTTTGAGTAAGCAAAACTCTGTAAAAATGGCAATTTTGGTCACTGTGAGGGTTTAAAAAGTGGTTATTCAACATGAGGCATGATCCAATTGACATTTTGAATCATTTTTTGGTACAGTCCAAAAAATCAATTTTTGGATGAAAAACGATGACTCCGGACCTGTCGAACGATCCCAAAATGGTCTATAATGATGAAATTTTAACATTTAATCTTTTGACTCTAAATGACTGTTGGATGTGAATTATGACTTTGTCAACTAGAATAAGTGTGTTTAAAGTCATTTCTGTGCCTGAAACGGGTCAAAATGGAAGCTTTTGAGTAAGCAAAACTCTGTAAAAATGGCAATTTTGGTCACTGTGAGGGTTTAAAAAGTGGTTATTCAACATGAGGCATGATCCAATTGACATTTTGAATCATTTTTGGTACAGTCCAAAAAATCAATTTTCGGATGAAAAACGATGACTCCGGACCTGTCGAACGATCCCAAAATGGTCTATAATGATGAAATTTTAACATTTAATCTTTTGACTCTAAATTACTGTTGGATGTGAATTATGACTTTGTCAACTAAAATAAGTGTGTTTAAAGTCCTTTCTGTGCCTGAAACGGGTCAAAATTGAAGCTTTTGAGTAAGCAAAACACTGTAAAAATGGCAATTTTGGTCACTGTGAGGGTTTAAAAAGTGGTTATTCAACATGAGGCATGATCCAATTGACATTTTGAATCATTTTTGGTACAGTCCAAAAAATCAATTTTCGGATGAAAAACGATGACTCCGGACCTGTCGAACGTTCCCAAAATGGTCTATAATGATGAAATTTTAACATTTAATCTTTTGACTCTAAATGACTGTTGGATGTGAATTATGACTTTGTCAACTAAAATAAGTGTGTTTAAAGTCATTTCTGTGCCTGAAACGGGTCAAAATTGAAGCTTTTGAGTAAGCAAAACTCTGTAAAAATGGCAATTTTAGTCACTGTGAGGGTTTAAAAAGTGGTTATTTAACATGAGTCACGATCCAATTGACATTTTGAATCATTTTTGGTACAGTCCAAAAAATCAATTTGCGGATGAAAAACGATGACTCCGGACCTGTCGAACGATCCCAAAATGCTCTATAATGATGAAATTTTAACATTTAATCTTTTGACTCTAAATGACTGTTGGATGTGAATTATGACTTTGTCAACTAAAATAAGTGTGTTTAAAGTCATTTCTGTCCCTGAAACGGGTCAAAATTGAAGCTTTTGAGTAAGCAAAACTCTGTAAAAATGGCAATTTTGGTCACTGTGAGGGTTTAAAAAGTGGTTATTCAACATGAGGCATGATCCAATTGACATTTTGAATCATTTTTTGGTACAGTCCAAAAAATCAATTTTCGGATGAAAAACGATGACTCCGGACCTGTCGAACGTTCCCAAAATGGTCTATAATGATGAAATTTTAACATTGAATCTTTTGACTCTAAATGACTGTTGGATGTGAATTATGACTTTGTCAACTAAAATAAGTGTGTTTAAAGTCATTTCTGTGCCTGAAACGGGTCAAAATTGAATCTTTTGAGTAAGCAAAACTCTGTAAAAATGGCAATTTTGGTCACTGTGAGGGTTTAAAAAGTGGTTATTCAACATGAGACATGATCCAATTGACATTTTGAATCATTTTTGGTACAGTCCAAAAAATCAATTTTCGGATGAAAAACGATGACTCCGGACCTGTCGAACGATCCCAAAATGGTCTATAATGATGAAATTTTAACATTTAATCTTTTGACTCTAAATGACTGTTGGATGTAAATTATGACTTAGTCAACTAGAATAAGTGTGTTTAAAGTCATTTCTGTGCCTGAAACGGGTCAAAATGGAAGCTTTTGAGTAAGCAAAACTCTGTAAAAATGGCAATTTTGGTCACTGTGAGGGTTTAAAAAGTGGTTATTCAACATGAGGCATGATCCAATTGACATTTTGAATCATTTTTGGTACAGTCCAAAAAATCAATTTTCGGATGAAAACCGATGACTCCGGACCTGTCGAACGATCCCAAAATGGTCTATAATGATGAAATTTTAACATTTAATCTTTTGACTCTAAATTACTGTTGGATGTGAATTATGACTTTGTCAACTAAAATAAGTGTGTTTAAAGTCCTTTCTGTGCCTGAAACGGGTCAAAATTGAAGCTTTTGAGTAAGCAAAACACTGTAAAAATGGCAATTTTGGTCAATGTGAGGGTTTAAAAAGTGGTTATTCAACATGAGGCATGATCCAATTGACATTTTGAATCATTTTTGGTACAGTCCAAAAAATCAATTTTCGGATGAAAAACGATGACTCCGGACCTGTCGAACGTTCTCAAAATGGTCTAAAATGATGAAATTTTAACATTTAATCTTTTGACTCTAAATGACTGTTGGATGTGAATTATGACTTTGTCAACTAAAATAAGTGTGTTTAAAGTCATTTCTGTGCCTGAAACGGGTCAAAATTGAAGCTTATGAGTAAGCAAAACTCTGTAAAAATGGCAATTTTGGTCACTGTGAGGGTTTAAAAAGTGGTTATTCAACATGAGGCACGATCCAATTGACATTTTGAATCATTTTTGCTACAGTCCAAAAAATCAATTTTCGGATGAAAAACGATGACTCCGGACCTGTCGAACGATCCCAAATGGTCAATATGGATGAAATTTCAACATTTAATCTTTTGACTCTAAATGACTGTTGGATGTGAATTATGACTTTTTCAACTAAAATAAGTGTGTTTAAAGTCATTTCTGTGCCTGAAACGGGTCAAAATTGAAGCTTTTGAGTAAGCAAAACTCTGTAAAAATGGCAATTTTGGTCACTGTGAGGGTTTAAAAAGTGGTTATTCAACATGAGGCACAATCCAATTGACATTTTGAATCATTTTTGGTACACTCCAAAAAAATCAATTTTCGGATGAAAAACGATGACTCCGGACCTGTCGAACGATCCCAAAATGGTCAATATGGATGAAATTTTAACATTTAATCTTTTGACTCTAAATGACTGTTGGATGTGAATTATGACTTTGTCAACTAAAATACGTGTGTTTAAAGTCATTTCTGTGCCTGAAACGGGTCAAAATTGAAGCTTTTGAGTAAGCAAAACACTGTAAAAATGGCAATTTTGGTCACTGTGAGGGTTTAAAAAGTGGTTATTCAACATGAGGCATGATCCAATTGACATTTTGAATCATTTTTGGTACAGTCCAAAAAAAAAAATTTTCGGATGAAAACCGATGACTCCGGACCTGTCGAACGATCCCAAAATGGTCTATAATGATGAAATTTTAACATTTAATCTTTTGACTCTAAATTACTGTTGGATGTGAATTATGACTTTGTCAACTAAAATAAGTGTGTTTAAAGTCCTTTCTGTGCCTGAAACGGGTCAAAATTGAAGCTTTTGAGTAAGCAAAACACTGTAAAAATGGCAATTTTGGTCAATGTGAGGGTTTAAAAAGTGGTTATTCAACATGAGGCATGATCCAATTGACATTTTGAATCATTTTTGGTACAGTCCAAAAAATCAATTTTCGGATGAAAAACGATGACTCCGGACCTGTCGAACGTTCCCAAAATGGTCTAAAATGATGAAATTTTAACATTTAATCTTTTGACTCTAAATGACTGTTGGATGTGAATTATGACTTTGTCAACTAAAATAAGTGTGTTTAAAGTCATTTCTGTGCCTGAAACGGGTCAAAATTGAAGCTTATGAGTAAGCAAAACTCTGTAAAAATGGCAATTTTGGTCACTGTGAGGGTTTAAAAAGTGGTTATTCAACATGAGGCACGATCCAATTGACATTTTGAATCATTTTTGCTACAGTCCAAAAAATCAATTTTCGGATGAAAAACGATGACTCCGGACCTGTCGAACGATCCCAAATGGTCAATATGGATGAAATTTCAACATTTAATCTTTTGACTCTAAATGACTGTTGGATGTGAATTATGACTTTTTCAACTAAAATAAGTGTGTTTAAAGTCATTTCTGTGCCTGAAACGGGTCAAAATTGAAGCTTTTGAGTAAGCAAAACTCTGTAAAAATGGCAATTTTGGTCACTGTGAGGGTTTAAAAAGTGGTTATTCAACATGAGGCACAATCCAATTGACATTTTAAATCATTTTTGGTACACTCCAAAAAAATAAATTTTCGGATGAAAAACGATGACTCCGGACCTGTCGAACGATCCCAAAATGGTCTATAATGATGACATTTTAACATTTAATCTTTTGACTCTAAATGACTGTTGGATGTGAATTATGACTTTGTCAACTAAAATAAGTGTGTTTAAAGTCATTTCTGTGCCTTAAACGGGTCAAAATTGAAGCTTTTGAGTAAGCAAAACTCTGTAAAAATGGCAATTTTGGTCACTGTGAGGGTTTAAAAAGTGGTTATTCAACATGAGGCATGATCCAATTGACATTTTGAATCATTTTTTGGTACAGTCCAAAAAATCAATTTTCGGATGAAAAACGATGACTCCGGACCTGTCGAACGATCCCAAAATGGTCTATAATGATGAAATTTTAACATTTAATCTTTTGACTCTAAATTACTGTTGGATGTGAATTATGACTTTGTAAACTAAAATAAGTGTGTTTAAAGTCATTTCTGTGCCTGAAACGGGTCAAAATTGAAGCTTTTGAGTAAGCAAAACTCTGTAAAAATGGCAATTTTGGTCACTGTGAGGGTTTAAAAAGTGGTTATTCAACATGAGACATGATCCAATTGACATTTTGAATAATTTTTGGTACAGTCCAAAAAATCAATTTTCGGATGAAAAACGATGACTCCGGACCTGTCGAACATTCACAAAATGGTCTATAATGATGAAATTTTAACATTTAATCTTTTGACTCTAAATGACTGTTGGATGTGAATTATGACTTTGTCAACTAGAATAAGTGTGTTTAAAGTCATTTCTGTGCCTGAAACGATCAAAATTGAAGCTTTTGAGTAAGCAAAACTCTGTAAAAATGGCAATTTTAGTCACTGTGAGGGTTTAAAAAGTGGTTATTCAACATGAGGCACGATCCAATTGACATTTTGAATCATTTTTGGTACAGTCCAAAAAATCAATTTTCGGATGAAAAACAATGACTCCGGACCTGTCGAACGATCCCAAAATGGTCTATAATGATGAAATTTTAACATTTATTCTTTTGACTCTAAATTACTGTTGGATGTGAATTATGACTTTGTCAACTAAAATAAGTGTGTTTAAAGTCATTTCTGTGCCTGAAACGGGTCAAAATTGAAGCTTTTGAGTAAGCAAAACTCTGTAAAAATGGCAATTTTGGTCACTGTGAGGGTTTAAAAAGTGGTTATTCAACATGAGGCACGATCCAGGTGACATTTTGAATCATTTTTGGTACAGGACAAAAAATCAATTTTCGGATGAAAAACGATGACTCCGGACCTGTCGAACGATCCCAAAATGGTCTATAATGATGAAATTTCAACATTTAATCTTTTGACTCTAAATGACTGTTGGATGTGAATTATGACTTTGTCAACTAAAATAAGTGTGTTTAAAGTCATTTCTGTGCCTGAAACGGGTCAAAATTGAAGCTTTTGAGTAAGCAAAACACTGTAAAAATGGCAATTTTGGTCACTGTGAGGGTTTAAAAAGTGGTTATTCAACATGAGGCATGATCCAATTGACATTTTGAATAATTTTTGGTACAGTCCAAAAAATCAATTTTCGGATGAAAAACGATGACTCCGGACCTGTCGAACGATCCCAAAATGGTCTATAATGATGAAATTTTAACATTTGATCTTTTGACTCTAAATTACTGTTGGATGTGAATTATGACTTTGTCAACTAAAATAAGTGTGTTTAAAGTCCTTTCTGTGCCTGAAACGGGTCAAAATTGAAGCTTTCGAGTAAGCAAAACACTGTAAAAATGGCAATTTTGGTCACTGTGAGGGTTTAAAAAGTGGTTATTCAACATGAGGCATGATCCAATTGACATTTTGAATCATTTTTGGTACAGTCCAAAAAATCAATTTTCGGATGAAAAACGATGACTCCGGACCTGTCGAACGATCCCAAAATGGTCTATAATGATGAAATTTTAACATTTAATCTTTTGACTCTAAATTACTGTTGGATGTGAATTATGACTTTGTCAACTAAAATAAGTGTGTTTAAAGTCATTTCTGTGCCTGAAACGGGTCAAAATTGAAGCTTTTGAGTAAGCAAAACTCTGTAAAAATGGCAATTTTGGTCACTGTGCGGGTTTAAAAAGTGGTTATTCAACATGAGACATGATCCAATTGACATTTTGAATCATTTTTGGTACAGTCCAAAAAATCAATTTTCGGATGAAAAACGATGACTCCGGACCTGTCGAACATTCACAAAATGGTCTATAATGATGAAATTTTAACATTTAATCTTTTGACTCTAAATGACTGTTGGATGTGAATTATGACTTTGTCAACTAGAATAAGTGTGTTTAAAGTAATTTCTGTGCCTGAAACGGGTCAAAATTGAAGCTTTTGAGTAAGCAAAACTCTGTAAAAATGGCAATTTTAGTCACTGTGAGGGTTTAAAAAGTGGTTATTCAACATGAGGCACGATCCAATTGACATTTTGAATCATTTTTGGTACAGTCCAAAAAATCAATTTTCGGATGAAAAACGATGACTCCGGACCTGTCGAACGATCCCAAAATGGTCTATAATGATGAAAATTTAACATTTATTCTTTTGACTCTAAATTACTGTTGGATGTGAATTATGACTTTGTCAACTAAAATAAGTGTGTTTAAAGTCATTTCTGTGCCTGAAACGGGTCAAAATTGAAGCTTTTGAGTAAGCAAAACTCTGTAAAAATGGCAATTTTGGTCACTGTGAGGGTTTAAAAAGTGGTTATTCAACATGAGGCACGATCCAATTGACATTTTGAATCATTTTTGGTACAGGACAAAAAATCAATTTTCGGATGAAAAACGATGACTCGGGACCTGTCGAACGATCCCAAAATGGTCTATAATGATGAAATTTCAACATTTAATCTTTTGACTCTAAATGACTGTTGGATATGAATTATGACTTTGTCAACTAAAATAAGTGTGTTTAAAGTCATTTCTGTGCCGGAAACGGGTCAAAATTGAAGCTTTTGAGTAAGCAAAATTCTGTAAAAATGGCAATTTTGGTCACTGTGAGGGTTTAAAAAGTGGTTATTCAACATGAGGCATGATCCAATTGACATTTTGAATCATTTTTGGTACAGTCCAAAAAATCAATTTTTGGATGAAAAACGATGACTCCGGACCTGTCGAACGATCCCAAAATGGTCTATAATGATGAAATTTTCACATTTAATCTTTTGACTCTAAATTACTGTTGGATGTGAATTATGACTTTGTCAACTAAAATAAGTGTGTTTAAAGTCCTTTCTGTGCCTGAAACGGGTCAAAATTGAAGCTTTTGAGTAAGCAAAACACTGTAAAAATGGCAATTTTGGTCACTGTGAGGGTTTAAAAAGTGGTTATTCAACATGAGGCATGATCCAATTGACATTTTGAATCATTTTTGGTACAGTCCAAAAAATCAATTTTCGGATGAAAAACGATGACTCTGGACCTGTCGAACGATCCCAAAATGGTCTATAATGATGACATTTTAACATTTAATCTTTTGACTCTAAATTACTGTTGGATATGAATTATGACTTTGTCAACTAAAATAAGTGTGTTTAAAGTCATTTCTGTGCCTGAAACGGGTCAAAATTGAAGCTTTTGAGTAAGCAAAACTCTGTAAAAATTGCAATTTTGGTCACTGTGAGGGTTTAAAAAGTGGTTATTCAACATGAGGCATGATCCAATTGACATTTTGAATCATTTTTTGGTACAGTCCAAAAAATCAATTTTCGGATGAAAAACGATGACTCCGGACCTGTCGAACGATCCCAAAATGGTCTATAATGATGAAATTTTAACATTTAATCTTTTGACTCTAAATTACTGTTGGATGTGAATTATGACTTTGTCAACTAAAATAAGTGTGTTTAAAGTCATTTCTGTGCCTGAAACGGGTCAAAATTGAAGCTTTTGAGTAAGCAAAACTCTGTAAAAATGGCAATTTTGGTCACTGTGAGGGTTTGAAAAGTGGTTATTCAACATGAGGCATGATCCAATTGACATTTTGAATCATTTTTGGTACAGTCCAAAAAATCAATTTTCGGATGAAAAACGATGACTCCGGACCTGTCGAACGATCCCAAAATGGTCTATAATGATGAAATTTTAACATTTAATCTTTTGACTCTAAATTACTGTTGGATGTGAATTATGACTTTGTCAACTAAAATAAGTATGTTTAAAGTCCTTTCTGTGCCGGAAACGGGTCAAAATTGAAGCTTTTGAGTAAGCAAAACTCTGTAAAAATGGCAATTTTGGTCACTGTGAGGGTTTAAAAAGTGGTTATTCAACACGAGGCACGATCCAATTGACATTTTGAATCATTTTTGGTACAGTCCAAAAAATCAATTTTCGGATGAAAAACGATGACTCCGGACCTGTCGAACGATCCCAAAATGGTCTATAATGATGAGATTTTAACATTTATTCTTTTGACTCTAAATGACTGTTGGATGTGAATTATGACTTTGTCAACTAAAATAAGTGTGTTTAAAGTCATTTCTGTGCCTGAAACGGGTCAAAATTGAAGCTTTTGAGTAAGCAAAACTCTGTAAAAATGGCAATTTTGGTCACTGTGACGGTTTAAAAAGTGGTTATTCAACATGAGGCACGATCCAATTGACATTTTGAATCATTTTTGGTACAGGACAAAAAATTCAATTTTCGGATGAAAAACGATGACTCCGGACCTGTCGAACGATCCCAAAATGGTCTATAATGATGACATTTTAACATTTAATCTTTTGACTCTAAATGACTGTTGGATGTGAATTATGACTTTGTCAACTAAAATAAGTGTGTTTAAAGTCATTTCTGTGCCTTAAACGGGTCAAAATTGAAGCTTTTGAGTAAGCAAAACTCTGTAAAAATGGCAATTTTGGTCACTGTGAGGGTTTAAAAAGTGGTTATTCAACATGAGGCACGATCCAATTGACATTTTGAATCATTTTTGGTACAGTCCAAAAAATTATTTTCGGATGAAAAACGATGACTCCCGACCTGTCGAACGATCCCAAAATGGTCTATAATGATGAAATTTTAACATTTAATCTTTTGACTCTAAATTACTGTTGGATGTGAATTATGACTTTGTCAACTAAAATAAGTGTGTTTAAAGTCATTTCTGTGCCTGAAACGGGTCAAAAATGAAGCTTTTGAGTAAGCAAAACTCTGTAAAAATGGCAATTTTGGTCACTGTGAGGGTTTGAAAAGTGGTTATTCAACATGAGGCATGATCCAATTGACATTTTGAATCATTTTTGGCACAGTCCAAAAAATCAATTTTCGGATGAAAAACGATGACTCCGGACCTGTCGAACGATCCCAAAATGGTCTATAATGATGAAATTTTAACATTTAATCTTTTGACTCTAAATTACTGTTGGATGTGAATTATGACTTTGTCAACTAAAATAAGTATGTTTAAAGTCCTTTCTGTGCCTGAAACGGGTCAAAATTGAAGCTTTTGAGTAAGCAAAACTCTGTAAAAATGGCAATTTTGGTCACTGTGAGGGTTTAAAAAGTGGTTATTCAACATGAGGCACGATCCAATTGACATTTTGAATCATTTTTGGTACAGTCCAAAAAATCAATTTTCGGATGAAAAACGATGACTCCGGACCGGTCGAACGATCCCAAATGGTCAATATGGATGAAATTTCAACATTTAATCTTTTGACTCTAAATGACTGTTGGATGTGAATTATGACTATGTCAACTAAAATAAGTGTGTTTAAAGTCATTTCTGTGCCTGAAACGGTCAAAATTGAAGCTTTTGAGTAAGCAAAACTCTGTAAAAATGGCAATTTTAGTCACTGTGAGGGTTTAAAAAGTGGTTATTCAACATGAGGCACGATCCAATTGACATTTTGAATCATTTTTGGTACAGTCCAAAAAATCAATTTTCGGATGAAAAACGATGACTCCGGACCTGTCGAACGATCCCAAAATGCTCTATAATGATGAAATTTTAACATTTAATCTTTTGACTCTAAATGACTGTTGGATGTGAATTATGACTTTGTCAACTAAAATAAGTGTGTTTAAAGTCATTTCTGTGCCTGAAACGGGTCAAAATAAAGCTTTTGAGTAAGCAAAACTCTGTAAAAATGGCAATTTTGGTCACTGTGAGGGTTTAAAAAGTGGTTATTCAACACGAGGCACGATCCAATTGACATTTTGAATCATTTTTGGTACAGTCCAAAAAAATCAATTTTCGGATGAAAAACGATGACTCCGGACCTGTCGAACGATCCCAAAATGGTCTATAATGATGAGATTTTAACATTTATTCTTTTGACTCTAAATGACTGTTGGATGTGAATTATGACTTTGTCAACTAAAATAAGTGTGTTTAAAGTCATTTCTGTGCCTGAAACGGGTCAAAATTGAAGCTTTTGAGTAAGCAAAACACTGTAAAAATGGCAATTTTGGTCACTGTGAGGGTTTAAAAAGTGGTTATTCAACATGAGGCATGATCCAATTGACATTTTGAATCATTTTTGGTACAGTCCAAAAAATCAATTTTCGGATGAAAAACGATGACTCCGGACCTGTCGAACGATCTCAAAATGGTCTATAATGATGAAATTTTAACATTTAATCTTTTGACTCTAAATTACTGTTGGATGTGAATTATGACTTTGTCAACTAAAATAAGTGTGTTTAAAGTCATTTCTGTGCCTGAAACGGGTCAAAATTGAAGCTTTTGAGTAAGCAAAACTCTGTAAAAATGGCAATTTTGGTCACTGTGAGGGTTTAAAAAGTGGTTATTCAACATGAGACATGATCCAATTGACATTTTGAATCATTTTTGGTACAGTCCAAAAAATCAATTTTCGGATGAAAAACGATGACTCCGGACCTGTCGAACGATCCCAAAATGGTCTATAATGATGAAATTTCAACATTTAATCTTTTGACTCTAAATGACTGTTGGATATGAATTATGACTTTGTCAACTAAAATAAGTGTGTTTAAAGTCATTTCTGTGCCGGAAACGGGTCAAAATTGAAGCTTTTGAGTAAGCAAAATTCTGTAAAAATGGCAATTTTGGTCACTGTGAGGGTTTAAAAAGTGGTTATTCAACATGAGGCATGATCCAATTGACATTTTGAATCATTTTTTGGTACAGTCCAAAAAATCAATTTTCGGATGAAAAACGATGACTCCGGACCTGTCGAACATTCACAAAATGGTCTATAATGATGAAATTTTAACATTTAATCTTTTGACTCTAAATGACTGTTGGATGTGAATTATGACTTTGTCAACTAGAATAAGTGTGTTTAAAGTCATTTCTGTGCCTGAAACGATCAAAATTGAAGCTTTTGAGTAAGCAAAACTCTGTAAAAATGGCAATTTTAGTCACTGTGAGGGTTTAAAAAGTGGTTATTCAACATGAGGCACGATCCAATTGACATTTTGAATCATTTTTGGTACAGTCCAAAAAATCAATTTTCGGATGAAAAACAATGACTCCGGACCTGTCGAACGATCCCAAAATGGTCTATAATGATGAAATTTTAACATTTATTCTTTTGACTCTAATTTACTGTTGGATGTGAATTATGACTTTGTCAACTAAAATAAGTGTGTTTAAAGTCATTTCTGTGCCTGAAACGGGTCAAAATTGAAGCTTTTGAGTAAGCAAAACTCTGTAAAAATGGCAATTTTGGTCACTGTGAGGGTTTAAAAAGTGGTTATTCAACATGAGGCACGATCCAATTGACATTTTGAATCATTTTTGGTACAGGACAAAAAATCAATTTTCGGATGAAAAACGATGACTCCGGACCTGTCGAACGATCCCAAAATGGTCTATAATGATGAAATTTCAACATTTAATCTTTTGACTCTAAATGACTGTTGGATGTGAATTATGACTTTGTCAACTAAAATAAGTGTGTTTAAAGTCATTTCTGTGCCTGAAACGGGTCAAAATTGAAGCTTTTGAGTAAGCAAAACTCTGTAAAAATGGCAATTTTGGTCACTGTGAGGGTTTAAAAAGTGGTTATTCAACATGAGGCATGATCCAATTGACATTTTGAATCATTTTTGGTACAGTCCAAAAAATCAATTTTCGGATGAAAAACGATGACTCCGGACCTGTCGAACGATCCCAAAATGGTCTATAATGATGACATTTTAACATTTAATCTTTTGACTCTAAATTACTGTTGGATGTGAATTATGACTTTGTCAACTAAAATAAGTGTGTTTAAAGTCCTTTCTGTGCCTGAAACGGGTCAAAATTGAAGCTTTTGAGTAAGCAAAACACTGTAAAAATGGCAATTTTGGTCACTGTGAGGGTTTAAAAAGTGGTTATTCAACATGAGGCATGATCCAATTGACATTTTGAATCATTTTTGGTACAGTCCAAAAAATCAATTTTCGGATGAAAAACGATGACTCCGGACCTGTCGAACGATCCCAAAATGGTCTATAATGATGAAATTTTAACATTTAATCTTTTGACTCTAAATTACTGTTGGATGTGAATTATGACTTTGTCAACTAAAATAAGTGTGTTTAAAGTCATTTCTGTGCCTGAAACGGGTCAAAATTGAAGCTTTTGAGTAAGCAAAACTCTGTAAAAATGGCAATTTTAGTCACTGTGAGGGTTTAAAAAGTGGTTATTCAACATGAGGCACGATCCAATTGACATTTTGAATCATTTTTGGTACAGTCCAAAAAATCAATTTTCGGATGAAAAACGATGACTCCGGACCTGTCGAACGATCCCAAATGGTCAATATGGATGAAATTTCAACATTTAATCTTTTGACTCTAAATGACTGTTGGATGTGAATTATGACTTTGTCATCTAAAATAAGTGTGTTTAAAGTCATTTCTGTGCCGGAAACGGGTCAAAATTGAAGCTTTTGAGTAAGCAAAATTCTGTAAAAATGGCAATTTTGGTCACTGTGAGGGTTTAAAAAGTGGTTATTCAACATGAGGCATGATCCAATTGACATTTTGAATCATTTTTGGTACAGTCCAAAAAATCAATTTTCGGACGAAAAACGATGACTCCGGACCTGTCGAACGATCCCGAAATGGTCTATAATGATGAAATTTTAACATTTAATCTTTTGACTCTAAATTACTGTTGGATGTGAATTATGACTTTGTCAACTAAAATAAGTGTGTTTAAAGTCCTTTCTGTGCCTGAAACGGGTCAAAATTGAAGCTTTTGAGTAAGCAAAACACTGTAAAAATGGCAATTTTGGTCACTGCGAGGGTTTAAAAAGTGGTTATTCAACATGAGGCATGATCCAATTGACATTTTGAATCATTTTTGGTACAGTCCAAAAAATCAATTTTCGGATGAAAAACGATGACTCCGGACCTATCAAACGATCCCAAAATGGTCTATAATGATGACATTTTAACATTTAATCTTTTGACTCTAAATTACTGTTGGATGTGAATTATGACTTTGTCAACTAAAATAAGTGTGTTTAAAGTCATTTCTGTGCCTGAAACGGGTCAAAATTGAAGCTTTTGAGTAAGCAAAACTCTGTAAAAATGGCAATTTTGGTCACTGTGAGGGTTTAAAAAGTGGTTATTCAACATGAGGCATGATCCAATTGACATTTTGAATCATTTTTGGTACAGTCCAAAAAATCAATTTTCGGATGAAAAACGATGACTCCGGACCTGTCGAACGATCCCGAAATGGTCTATAATGATGAAATTTTAACATTTAATCTTTTGACTCTAAATTACTGTTGGATGTGAATTATGACTTTGTCAACTAAAATAAGTGTGTTTAAAGTCCTTTCTGTGCCTGAAACGGGTCAAAATTGAAGCTTTTGAGTAAGCAAAACACTGTAAAAATGGCAATTTTGGTCACTGCGAGGGTTTAAAAAGTGGTTATTCAACATGAGGCATGATCCAATTGACATTTTGAATCATTTTTGGTACAGTCCAAAAAATCAATTTTCGGATGAAAAACGATGACTCCGGACCTATCAAACGATCCCAAAATGGTCTATAATGATGACATTTTAACATTTAATCTTTTGACTCTAAATTACTGTTGGATGTGAATTATGACTTTGTCAACTAAAATAAGTGTGTTTAAAGTCATTTCTGTGCCTGAAACGGGTCAAAATTGAAGCTTTTGAGTAAGCAAAACTCTGTAAAAATGGCAATTTTGGTCACTGTGAGGGTTTAAAAAGTGGTTATTCAACATGAGGCATGATCCAATTGACATTTTGAATCATTTTTGGTACAGTCCAAAAAATCAATTTTCGGATGAAAAACGATGACTCCGGACCTGTCGAACGATCCCAAATGGTCAATATGGATGAAATTTTAACATTTAATCTTTTGACTCTAAATGACTGTTGGATGTGAATTATGACTTTGTCAACTAAAATAAGTGTGTTTAAAGTCATTTCTGTCCCTGAAACGGGTCAAAATTGAAGCTTTTGAGTAAGCAAAACTCTGTAAAAATGGCAATTTTGGTCACTGTGAGGGTTTAAAAAGTG
The DNA here is from genome assembly GCF_964263255.1 of Lissotriton vulgaris. NCBI lineage: Eukaryota > Metazoa > Chordata > Amphibia > Caudata > Salamandridae > Lissotriton > Lissotriton vulgaris. The sequence goes on from NW_028252278.1 coordinate 1,037,083, forward strand.
GTTATTCAACATGAGGCATGATCCAATTGACATTTTGAATCATTTTTTGGTACAGTCCAAAAAATCAATTTTCGGATGAAAAACGATGACTCCGGACCTGTCGAACGTTCCCAAAATGGTCTATAATGATGAAATTTTAACATTTAATCTTTTGACTCTAAATGACCGTTGGATGTGAATTATGACTTTGTCAACTAAAATAAGTGTGTTTAAAGTCATTTCTGTGCCTGAAACGGGTCAAAATTAAAGCTTTTGAGTAAGCAAAACTCTGTAAAAATGGCAATTTTGGTCACTGTGAGGGTTTAAAAGTGGTTATTCAACATGAGGCATGATCCAATTGACATTTTGAATCATTTTTTGGTACAGTCCAAAAAATCAATTTTCGGATGAAAAACGATGACTCCGGACCTGTCGAACGATCCCAAAATGGTCTATAATGATGAAATTTTAACATTTAATCTTTTGACTCTAAATTACTGTTGGATGTGAATTATGACTTTGTCAACTAAAATAAGTGTGTTTAAAGTCATTTCTGTGCCTGAAACGGGTCAAAATTAAAGCTTTTGAGTAAGCAAAACTCTGTAAAAATGGCAATTTTGGTCACTGTGAGGGTTTAAAAAGTGGTTATTCAACATGAGGCATGATCCAATTGACATTTTGAATCATTTTTTGGTACAGTCCAAAAAATCAATTTTCGGATGAAAAACGATGACTCCGGACCTGTCGAACGATCCCAAAATGGTCTATAATGATGAAATTTTAACATTTAATCTTTTGACTCTAAGTTACTGTTGGATGTGAATTATGACTTTGTCAACTAAAATAAGTGTGTTTAAAGTCATTTCTGTGCCTGAAACGGGTCAAAATTGATGCTTTTGAGTAAGCAAAACACGGTAAAAATGGCAATTTTGGTCACTGTGAGGGTTTAAAAAGTGGTTATTCAAAATGAGGCATGATCCAATTGACATTTTGAATCATTTTTGGTACAGTCCAAAAAATCAATTTTCGGATGAAAAACGATGACTCCGGACCTGTCGAACGATCCCAAAATGGTCTATAATGATGAAATTTTAACATTTAATCTTTTGACTCTAAATGACTGTTGGATGTGAATTATGACTTTGTCAACTAAAATAAGTGTGTTTAAAGTCATTTCTGTGCCTGAAACGGGTCAAAATTAAAGCTTTTGAGTAAGCAAAACTCTGTAAAAATGGCAATTTTGGTCACTGTGAGGGTTTAAAAAGTGGTTATTCAACATGAGGCATGATCCAATTGACATTTTGTATCATTTTTTGGTACAGTCCAAAAAATCAATTTTTGGATGAAAAACGATGACTCCGGACCTGTCGAACGATCCCAAAATGGTCTATAATGATGAAATTTTAACATTTAATCTTTTGACTCTAAATTACTGTTGGATGTGAATTATGACTTTGTCAACTAGAATAAGTGTGTTTAAAGTCATTTCTGTGCCTGAAACGGGTCAAAATTGAAGCTTTTGAGTGGGCAAAACTCTGTAAAAATGGCAATTTTGATCACTGTGAGGGTTTAAAAAGTGGTTATTCAACATGAGACATGATCCAATTGACATTTTGAATCATTTTTGGTACAGTCCAAAAAATCAATTTTCGGATGAAAAACGATGACTCTGGACCTGTCGAACGATCCCAAAATGGTCTATAATGATGAAATTTTAACATTTAATCTTTTGACTCTAAATTACTGTTGGATGTGAATTATGACTTTGTCAACTAAAAAAGGTGTGTTTAACCACTTGGCTGCTAAGGCAATATTTTACTTTTCATTGAATTTTCATTGAAATCAATGAAAAGTGCATGACGAGTTACCCTTGTCATTAGCGGCGAAGAGGTTAAAGTCCTTTCTGTTCCTGAAACGGGTCAAAATTGAAGCTTTTGAGTAAGCAAAACTCTGTAAAAATGGCAATTTTGGTCACTGTGAGGGTTTAAAAAGTGGTTATTCAACAGGAGGCATGATCCAATTGACATTTTGAATCATTTTTGGTACAGTCCAAAAAATCAATTTTCGGATGAAAAACGATGACTCCGGACCTGTCGAACGATCCCAAAATGGTCAATATGGATGAAATTTTAACATTTATTCTTTTGACTCTAAATGACTGTTGGATGTGAATTATGACTTTGTCAACTAAAATAAGTGTGTTTAAAGTCATTTCTGTGCCTGAAACGGGTCAAAATTGAAGCTTTTGAGTAAGCAAAACTCTGTAAAAATGGCAATTTTGGTCACTGTGAGGGTTTAAAAAGTGGTTATTCAACATGAGGCATGATCCAATTGACATTTTGAATCATTTTTTGGTACAGTCCAAAAAATCAATTTTTGGATGAAAAACGATGACTCCGGACCTGTCGAACGATCCCAAAATGGTCTATAATGATGAAATTTTAACATTTAATCTTTTGACTCTAAATGACTGTTGGATGTGAATTATGACTTTGTCAACTAGAATAAGTATGTTTAAAGTCATTTCTGTGCCTGAAACGGGTCAAAATGGAAGCTTTTGAGTAAGCAAAACTCTGTAAAAATGGCAATTTTGGTCACTGTGAGGGTTTAAAAAGTGGTTATTCAACATGAGGCATGATCCAATTGACATTTTGAATCATTTTTGGTACAGTCCAAAAAATCAATTTTCGGATGAAAAACGATGACTCCGGACCTGTCGAACGATCCCAAAATGGTCTATAATGATGAAATTTTAACATTTAATCTTTTGACTCTAAATTACTGTTGGATGTGAATTATGACTTTGTCAACTAAAATAAGTGTGTTTAAAGTCCTTTCTGTGCCTGAAACGGGTCAAAATTGAAGCTTTTGAGTAAGCAAAACACTGTAAAAATGGCAATTTTGGTCACTGTGAGGGTTTAAAAAGTGGTTATTCAACATGAGGCATGATCCAATTGACATTTTGAATCATTTTTGGTACAGTCCAAAAAATCAATTTTCGGATGAAAAATGATGACTCCGGACCTGTCGAACGTTCCCAAAATGGTCTATAATGATGAAATTTTAACATTTAATCTTTTGACTCTAAATGACTGTTGGATGTGAATTATGACTTTGTCAACTAAAATAAGTGTGTTTAAAGTCATTTCTGTGCCTGAAACGGGTCAAAATTGAAGCTTTTGAGTAAGCAAAACTCTGTAAAAATGGCAATTTTAGTCACTGTGAGGGTTTAAAAAGTGGTTATTTAACATGAGTCACGATCCAATTGACATTTTGAATCATTTTTGGTACAGTCCAAAAAATCAATTTGCGGATGAAAAACGATGACTCCGGACCTGTCGAACGATCCCAAAATGCTCTATAATGATGAAATTTTAACATTTAATCTTTTGACTCTAAATGACTGTTGGATGTGAATTATGACTTTGTCAACTAAAATAAGTGTGTTTAAAGTCATTTCTGTCCCTGAAACGGGTCAAAATTGAAGCTTTTGAGTAAGCAAAACTCTGTAAAAATGGCAATTGTGGTCACTGTGAGGGTTTAAAAAGTGGTTATTCAACATGAGGCATGATCCAATTGACATTTTGAATCATTTTTTGGTACAGTCCAAAAAATCAATTTTCGGATGAAAAACGATGACTCCGGACCTGTCGAACGTTCCCAAAATGGTCTATAATGATGAAATTTTAACATTGAATCTTTTGACTCTAAATGACTGTTGGATGTGAATTATGACTTTGTCAACTAAAATAAGTGTGTTTAAAGTCATTTCTGTGCCTGAAACGGGTCAAAATTGAAGCTTTTGAGTAAGCAAAACTCTGTAAAAATGGCAATTTTGGTCACTGTGAGGGTTTAAAAAGTGGTTATTCAACATGAGGCATGATCCAATTGACATTTTGAATCATTTTTTGGTACAGTCCAAAAAATCAATTTTCGGATGAAAAACGATGACTCCGGACCTGTCGAACGTTCCCAAAATGGTCTATAATGATGAAATTTTAACATTGAATCTTTTGACTCTAAATGACTGTTGGATGTGAATTATGACTTTGTCAACTAAAATAAGTGTGTTTAAAGTCATTTCTGTGCCTGAAACGGGTCAAAATTGAAGCTTTTGAGTAAGCAAAACTCTGTAAAAATGGCAATTTTGGTCACTGTGAGGGTTTAAAAAGTGGTTATTCAACATGAGACATGATCCAATTGACATTTTGAATCATTTTTGGTACAGTCCAAAAAATCAATTTTCGGATGAAAAACGATGACTCCGGACCTGTCGAACGATCCCAAAATGGTCTATAATGATGAAATTTTAACATTTAATCTTTTGACTCTAAATGACTGTTGGATGTAAATTATGACTTTGTCAACTAGAATAAGTGTGTTTAAAGTCATTTCTGTGCCTGAAACGGGTCAAAATGGAAGCTTTTGAGTAAGCAAAACTCTGTAAAAATGGCAATTTTGGTCACTGTGAGGGTTTAAAAAGTGGTTATTCAACATGAGGCATGATCCAATTGACATTTTGAATCATTTTTGGTACAGTCCAAAAAATCAATTTTCGGATGAAAACCGATGACTCCGGACCTGTCGAACGTTCCCAAAATGGTCTAAAATGATGAAATTTTAACATTTAATCTTTTGACTCTAAATGACTGTTGGATGTGAATTATGACTTTGTCAACTAAAATAAGTGTGTTTAAAGTCATTTCTGTGCCTGAAACGGGTCAAAATTGAAGCTTATGAGTAAGCAAAACTCTGTAAAAATGGCAATTTTGGTCACTGTGAGGGTTTAAAAAGTGGTTATTCAACATGAGGCACGATCCAATTGACATTTTGAATCATTTTTGCTACAGTCCAAAAAATCAATTTTCGGATGAAAAACGATGACTCCGGACCTGTCGAACGATCCCAAATGGTCAATATGGATGAAATTTCAACATTTAATCTTTTGACTCTAAATGACTGTTGGATGTGAATTATGACTTTTTCAACTAAAATAAGTGTGTTTAAAGTCATTTCTGTGCCTGAAACGGGTCAAAATTGAAGCTTTTGAGTAAGCAAAACTCTGTAAAAATGGCAATTTTGGTCACTGTGAGGGTTTAAAAAGTGGTTATTCAACATGAGGCACAATCCAATTGACATTTTGAATCATTTTTGGTACACTCCAAAAAAATCAATTTTCGGATGAAAAACGATGACTCCGGACCTGTCGAACGATCCCAAAATGGTCAATATGGATGAAATTTTAACATTTAATCTTTTGACTCTAAATGACTGTTGGATGTGAATTATGACTTTGTCAACTAAAATACGTGTGTTTAAAGTCATTTCTGTGCCTGAAACGGGTCAAAATTGAAGCTTTTGAGTAAGCAAAACTCTGTAAAAATGGCAATTTTGGTCACTGTGAGGGTTTCAAAAGTGGTTATTCAACATGAGGAACGATCCAATTGACATTTTGAATCATTTTTGGTACAGTCCAAAAAATCAATTTTCGGATGAAAAACGATGACTCCGGACCTGTCGAACGTTCCCAAAATGGTCTATAATGATGAAATTTTAACATTTAATCTTTTGACTCTAAATGACTGTTGGATGTAAATTATGACTTTGTCAACTAAAATAAGTGTGTTTAAAGTCATTTCTGTGCCTGAAACGGGTCAAAATTGAAGCTTTTGAGCAAGCAACACTTTGTAAAAATGGCAATTTTGGTCACTGTGAGGGTTTAAAAAGTGGTTATTCAACATGAGGCATGATCCAATTGACATTTTGAATCATTTTTGGTACAGTCCAAAAAATCAATTTTCGGATGAAAAACGATGACTCCGGACCTGTCGAACGATCCCAAAATGGTCTATAATGATGAAATTTTAACATTTAATCTTTTGACTCTAAATTACTGTCGGATGTGAATTATGACTTTGTCAACTAAAATAAGTGTGTTTAAAGTCATTTCTGTGCCTGAAACGGGTCAAAATTAAAGCTTTTGAGTAAGCAAAACTCTGTAAAAATGGCAATTTTGGTCACTGTGAGGGTTTAAAAGTGGTTATTCAACATGAGGCATGATCCAATTGACATTTTGAATCATTTTTTGGTACAGTCCAAAAAATCAATTTTCGGATGAAAAACGATGACTCCGGACCTGTCGAACGATCCCAAAATGGTCTATAATGATGAAATTTTAACATTTAATCTTTTGACTCTAAATTACTGTTGGATGTGAATTATGACTTTGTCAACTAAAATAAGTGTGTTTAAAGTCATTTCTGTGCCTGAAACGGGTCAAAATGGAAGCTTTTGAGTAAGCAAAACTCTGTAAAAATGGCAATTTTAGTCACTGTGAGGGTTTAAAAAGTGGTTATTCAACATGAGGCACGATCCAATTGACATTTTGAATCATTTTTGGTACAGTCCAAAAAATCAATTTTCGGATGAAAAACGATGACTCCGGACCTGTCGAACGATCCCAAAATGGTCTATAATGATGAAATTTTAACATTTAATCTTTTGACTCTAAATGACTGTTGGATGTGAATTATGACTTTGTCAACTAAAATAAGGGTGTTTAAAGTCATTTCTGTGCCTGAAACGGGTCAAAATTAAAGCTTTTGAGTAAGCAAAACTCTGTAAAAATGGCAATTTTGGTCACTGTGAGGGTTTAAAAAGTGGTTATTCAACATGAGGCATGATCCAATTGACATTTTGTATCATTTTTTGGTACAGTCCAAAAAATCAATTTTTGGATGAAAAACGATGACTCCGGACCTGTCGAACGATCCCAAAATGGTCTATAATGATGAAATTTTAACATTTAATCTTTTGACTCTAAATTACTGTTGGATGTGAATTATGACTTTGTCAACTAGAATAAGTGTGTTTAAAGTCATTTCTGTGCCTGAAACGGGTCAAAATTGAAGCTTTTGAGTGGGCAAAACTCTGTAAAAATGGCAATTTTGGTCACTGTGAGGGTTTAAAAAGTGGTTATTCAACATGAGACATGATCCAATTGACATTTTGAATCATTTTTGGTACAGTCCAAAAAATCAATTTTCGGATGAAAAACGATGACTCCGGACCTGTCGAACGATCCCAAAATGGTCTATAATGATGAAATTTTAACATTTAATCTTTTGACTCTAAATTACTGTTGGATGTGAATTATGACTTTGTCAACTAAAAAAGGTGTGTTTAACCACTTGGCTGCTAAGGCAATATTTTACTTTTCATTGAATTTCCATTGAAATCAATGAAAAGTGCATGACGAGTTACCCTTGTCATTAGCGGCGAAGAGGTTAAAGTCCTTTCTGTTCCTGAAACGGGTCAAAATTGAAGCTTTTGAGTAAGCAAAACTCTGTAAAAATGGCAATTTTGGTCACTGTGAGGGTTTAAAAAGTGGTTATTCAACAGGAGGCATGATCCAATTGACATTTTGAATCATTTTTGGTACAGTCCAAAAAATCAATTTTCGGATGAAAAACGATGACTCCGGACCTGTCGAACGATCCCAAAATGGTCAATATGGATGAAATTTTAACATTTATTCTTTTGACTCTAAATGACTGTTGGATGTGAATTATGACTTTGTCAACTAAAATAAGTGTGTTTAAAGTCATTTCTGTGCCTGAAACGGGTCAAAATTGAAGCTTTTGAGTAAGCAAAACTCTGTAAAAATGGCAATTTTGGTCACTGTGAGGGTTTAAAAAGTGGTTATTCAACATGAGGCATGATCCAATTGACATTTTGAATCATTTTTTGGTACAGTCCAAAAAATCAATTTTTGGATGAAAAACGATGACTCCGGACCTGTCTAACGATCCCAAAATGGTCTATAATGATGAAATTTTAACATTTAATCTTTTGACTCTAAATGACTGTTGGATGTGAATTATCACTTTGTCAACTAGAATAAGTGTGTTTAAAGTCATTTCTGTGCCTGAAACGGGTCAAAATGGAAGCTTTTGAGTAAGCAAAACTCTGTAAAAATGGCAATTTTGGTCACTGTGAGGGTTTAAAAAGTGGTTATTCAACATGAGGCATGATCCAATTGACATTTTGAATCATTTTTGGTACAGTCCAAAAAATCAATTTTCGGATGAAAAACGATGACTCCGGACCTGTCGAACGATCCCAAAATGGTCTATAATGATGAAATTTTAACATTTAATCTTTTGACTCTAAATTACTGTTGGATGTGAATTATGACTTTGTCAACTAAAATAAGTGTGTTTAAAGTCCTTTCTGTGCCTGAAACGGGTCAAAATTGAAGCTTTTGAGTAAGCAAAACACTGTAAAAATGGCAATTTTGGTCACTGTGAGGGTTTAAAAAGTGGTTATTCAACATGAGGCATGATCCAATTGACATTTTGAATCATTTTTGGTACAGTCCAAAAAATCAATTTTCGGATGAAAAACGATGACTCCGGACCTGTCGAACGTTCCCAAAATGGTCTATAATGATGAAATTTTAACATTTAATCTTTTGACTCTAAATGACTGTTGGATGTGAATTATGACTTTGTCAACTAAAATAAGTGTGTTTAAAGTCATTTCTGTGCCTGAAACGGGTCAAAATTGAAGCTTTTGAGTAAGCAAAACTCTGTAAAAATGGCAATTTTAGTCACTGTGAGGGTTTAAAAAGTGGTTATTTAACATGAGTCACGATCCAATTGACATTTTGAATCATTTTTGGTACAGTCCAAAAAATCAATTTGCGGATGAAAAACGATGACTCCGGACCTGTCGAACGATCCCAAAATGCTCTATAATGATGAAATTTTAACATTTAATCTTTTGACTCTAAATGACTGTTGGATGTGAATTATGACTTTGTCAACTAAAATAAGTGTGTTTAAAGTCATTTCTGTCCCTGAAACGGGTCAAAATTGAAGCTTTTGAGTAAGCAAAACTCTGTAAAAATGGCAATTTTGGTCACTGTGAGGGTTTAAAAAGTGGTTATTCAACATGAGGCATGATCCAATTGACATTTTGAATCATTTTTTGGTACAGTCCAAAAAATCAATTTTCGGATGAAAAACGATGACTCCGGACCTGTCGAACGTTCCCAAAATGGTCTATAATGATGAAATTTTAACATTGAATCTTTTGACTCTAAATGACTGTTGGATGTGAATTATGACTTTGTCAACTAAAATAAGTGTGTTTAAAGTCATTTCTGTGCCTGAAACGGGTCAAAATTGAAGCTTTTGAGTAAGCAAAACTCTGTAAAAATGGCAATTTTGGTCACTGTGAGGGTTTAAAAAGTGGTTATTCAACATGAGACATGATCCAATTGACATTTTGAATCATTTTTGGTACAGTCCAAAAAATCAATTTTCGGATGAAAAACGATGACTCCGGACCTGTCGAACGATCCCAAAATGGTCTATAATGATGAAATTTTAACATTTAATCTTTTGACTCTAAATGACTGTTGGATGTAAATTATGACTTTGTCAACTAGAATAAGTGTGTTTAAAGTCATTTCTGTGCCTGAAACGGGTCAAAATGGAAGCTTTTGAGTAAGCAAAACTCTGTAAAAATGGCAATTTTGGTCACTGTGAGGGTTTAAAAAGTGGTTATTCAACATGAGGCATGATCCAATTGACATTTTGAATCATTTTTGGTACAGTCCAAAAAATCAATTTTCGGATGAAAAACGATGACTCCGGACCTGTCGAACGTTCCCAAAATGGTCTAAAATGATGAAATTTTAACATTTAATCTTTTGACTCTAAATGACTGTTGGATGTGAATTATGACTTTGTCAACTAAAATAAGTGTGTTTAAAGTCATTTCTGTGCCTGAAACGGGTCAAAATTGAAGCTTATGAGTAAGCAAAACTCTGTAAAAATGGCAATTTTGGTCACTGTGAGGGTTTAAAAAGTGGTTATTCAACATGAGGCACGATCCAATTGACATTTTGAATCATTTTTGCTACAGTCCAAAAAATCAATTTTCGGATGAAAAACGATGACTCCGGACCTGTCGAACGATCCCAAATGGTCAATATGGATGAAATTTCAACATTTAATCTTTTGACTCTAAATGACTGTTGGATGTGAATTATGACTTTTTCAACTAAAATAAGTGTGTTTAAAGTCATTTCTGTGCCTGAAACGGGTCAAAATTGAAGCTTTTGAGTAAGCAAAACTCTGTAAAAATGGCAATTATGGTCACTGTGAGGGTTTAAAAAGTGGTTATTCAACATGAGGCACAATCCAATTGACATTTTGAATCATTTTTGGTACACTCCAAAAAAATCAATTTTCGGATGAAAAACGATGACTCCGGACCTGTCGAACGATCCCAAAATGGTCAATATGGATGAAATTTTAACATTTAATCTTTTGACTCTAAATGACTGTTGGATGTGAATTATGACTTTGTCAACTAAAATACGTGTGTTTAAAGTCATTTCTGTGCCTGAAACGGGTCAAAATTGAAGCTTTTGAGTAAGCAAAACTCTGTAAAAATGGCAATTTTGGTCACTGTGAGGGTTTCAAAAGTGGTTATTCAACATGAGGAACGATCCAATTGACATTTTGAATCATTTTTGGTACAGTCCAAAAAATCAATTTTCGGATGAAAAACGATGACTCCGGACCTGTCGAACGTTCCCAAAATGGTCTATAATGATGAAATTTTAACATTTAATCTTTTGACTCTAAATGACTGTTGGATGTAAATTATGACTTTGTCAACTAAAATAAGTGTGTTTAAAGTCATTTCTGTGCCTGAAACGGGTCAAAATTGAAGCTTTTGAGCAAGCAACACTCTGTAAAAATGGCAATTTTGGTCACTGTGAGGGTTTAAAAAGTGGTTATTCAACATGAGGCATGATCCAATTGACATTTTGTATCATTTTTTGGTACAGTCCAAAAAATCAATTTTTGGATGAAAAACGATGACTCCGGACCTGTCGAATGATCCCAAAATGGTCTATAATGATGAAATTTTAACATTTAATCTTTTGACTCTAAATTACTGTTGGATGTGAATTATGACTTTGTCAACTAAAATAAGTGTGTTTAAAGTCATTTCTGTGCCTGAAACGGGTCAAAATTAAAGCTTTTGAGTAAGCAAAACTCTGTAAAAATGGCAATTTTGGTCACTGTGAGGGTTTAAAAAGTGGTTATTCAACATGAGGCATGATCCAATTGACATTTTGTATCATTTTTTGGTACAGTTCAAAAAATCTATTTTTGGATGAAAAACGATGACTCCGGACCTGTCGAACGATCCCAAAATGGTCTATAATGATGAAATTTTAACATTTAATCTTTTGACTCTAAATTACTGTTGGATGTGAATTATGACTTTGTCAACTAGAATAAGTGTGTTTAATGTCATTTCTGTGCCTGAAACGGGTCAAAATTGAAGCTTTTGAGTGGGCAAAACTCTGTAAAAATGGCAATTTTGGTCACTGTGAGGGTTTAAAAAGTGGTTATTCAACATGAGACATGATCCAATTGACATTTTGAATCATTTTTGGTACAGTCCAAAAAATCAATTTTCGGATGAAAAACGATGACTCCGGACCTGTCGAACGATCCCAAAATGGTCTATAATGATGAAATTTTAACATTTAATCTTTTGACTCTAAATTACTGTTGGATGTGAATTATGACTTTGTCAACTAAAAAAGGTGTGTTTAACCACTTGGCTGCTAAGGCAATATTTTACTTTTCATTGAATTTCCATTGAAATCAATGAAAAGTGCATGACGAGTTACCCTTGTCATTAGCGGCGAAGAGGTTAAAGTCCTTTCTGTTCCTGAAACGGGTCAAAATTGAAGCTTTTGAGTAAGCAAAACTCTGTAAAAATGGCAATTTTGGTCACTGTGAGGGTTTAAAAAGTGGTTATTCAACAGGAGGCATGATCCAATTGACATTTTGAATCATTTTTGGTACAGTCCAAAAAATCAATTTTCGGATGAAAAACGATGACTCCGGACCTGTCGAACGATCCCAAAATGGTCAATATGGATGAAATTTTAACATTTATTCTTTTGACTCTAAATGACTGTTGGATGTGAATTATGACTTTGTCAACTAAAATAAGTGTGTTTAAAGTCATTTCTGTGCCTGAAACGGGTCAAAATTGAAGCTTTTGAGTAAGCAAAACTCTGTAAAAATGGCAATTTTGGTCACTGTGAGGGTTTAAAAAGTGGTTATTCAACATGAGGCATGATCCAATTGACATTTTGAATCATTTTTTGGTACAGTCCAAAAAATCAATTTTTGGATGAAAAACGATGACTCCGGACCTGTCGAACGATCCCAAAATGGTCTATAATGATGAAATTTTAACATTTAATCTTTTGACTCTAAATTACTGTTGGATGTGAATTATGACTTTGTCAACTAAAAAAGGTGTGTTTAAAGTCCTTTCTGTTCCTGAAACGGGTCAAAATTGAAGCTTTTGAGTAAGCAAAACTCTGTAAAAATGGCAATTTTGGTCACTGTGAGGGTTTAAAAAGTGGTTATTCAACAGGAGGCATGATCCAATTGACATTTTGAATCATTTTTGGTACAGTCCAAAAAATCAATTTTCGGATGAAAAACGATGACTCCGGACCTGTCGAACGATCCCAAAATGGTCAATATGGTTGAAATTTTAACATTTATTCTTTTGACTCTAAATGACTGTTGGATGTGAATTATGACTTTGTCAACTAAAATAAGTGTGTTTAAAGTCATTTCTGTGCCTGAAACGGGTCAAAATTGAAGCTTTTGAGTAAGCAAAACTCTGTAAAAATGGCAATTTTGGTCACTGTGAGGGTTTAAAAAGTGGTTATTCAACATGAGGCATGATCCAATTGACATTTTGAATCATTTTTTGGTACAGTCCAAAAAATCAATTTTTGGATGAAAAACGATGACTCCGGACCTGTCGAACGATCCCAAAATGGTCTATAATGATGAAATTTTAACATTTAATCTTTTGACTCTAAATGACTGTTGGATGTGAATTATGACTTTGTCAACTAAAATAAGTGTGTTTAAAGTCATTTCTGTCCCTGAAACGGGTCAAAATTGAAGCTTTTGAGTAAGCAAAACTCTGTAAAAATGGCAATTTTGGTCACTGTGAGGGTTTAAAAAGTGGTTATTCAACATGAGGCATGATCCAATTGACATTTTGAATCATTTTTTGGTACAGTCCAAAAAATCAATTTTCGGATGAAAAACGATGACTCCGGACCTGTCGAACGTTCCCAAAATGGTCTATAATGATGAAATTTTAACATTGAATCTTTTGACTCTAAATGACTGTTGGATGTGAATTATGACTTTGTCAACTAAAATAAGTGTGTTTAAAGTCATTTCTGTGCCTGAAACGGGTCAAAATTGAAGCTTTTGAGTAAGCAAAACTCTGTAAAAATGGCAATTTTGGTCACTGTGAGGGTTTAAAAAGTGGTTATTCAACATGAGACATGATCCAATTGACATTTTGAATCATTTTTGGTACAGTCCAAAAAATCAATTTTCGGATGAAAAACGATGACTCCGGACCTGTCGAACGATCCCAAAATGGTCTATAATGATGAAATTTTAACATTTAATCTTTTGACTCTAAATGACTGTTGGATGTAAATTATGACTTTGTCAACTAGAATAAGTGTGTTTAAAGTCATTTCTGTGCCTGAAACGGGTCAAAATGGAAGCTTTTGAGTAAGCAAAACTCTGTAAAAATGGCAATTTTGGTCACTGTGAGGGTTTAAAAAGTGGTTATTCAACATGAGGCATGATCCAATTGACATTTTGAATCATTTTTGGTACAGTCCAAAAAATCAATTTTCGGATGAAAAACGATGACTCCGGACCTGTCGAACGTTCCCAAAATGGTCTAAAATGATGAAATTTTAACATTTAATCTTTTGACTCTAAATGACTGTTGGATGTGAATTATGACTTTGTCAACTAAAATAAGTGTGTTTAAAGTCATTTCTGTGCCTGAAACGGGTCAAAATTGAAGCTTATGAGTAAGCAAAACTCTGTAAAAATGGCAATTTTGGTCACTGTGAGGGTTTAAAAAGTGGTTATTCAACATGAGGCACGATCCAATTGACATTTTGAATCATTTTTGCTACAGTCCAAAAAATCAATTTTCGGATGAAAAACGATGACTCCGGACCTGTCGAACGATCCCAAATGGTCAATATGGATGAAATTTCAACATTTAATCTTTTGACTCTAAATGACTGTTGGATGTGAATTATGACTTTTTCAACTAAAATAAGTGTGTTTAAAGTCATTTCTGTGCCTGAAACGGGTCAAAATTGAAGCTTTTGAGTAAGCAAAACTCTGTAAAAATGGCAATTTTGGTCACTGTGAGGGTTTAAAAAGTGGTTATTCAACATGAGGCACAATCCAATTGACATTTTGAATCATTTTTGGTACACTCCAAAAAAATCAATTTTCGGATGAAAAACGATGACTCCGGACCTGTCGAACGATCCCAAAATGGTCAATATGGATGAAATTTTAACATTTAATCTTTTGACTCTAAATGACTGTTGGATGTGAATTATGACTTTGTCAACTAAAATACGTGTGTTTAAAGTCATTTCTGTGCCTGAAACGGGTCAAAATTGAAGCTTTTGAGTAAGCAAAACTCTGTAAAAATGGCAATTTTGGTCACTGTGAGGGTTTCAAAAGTGGTTATTCAACATGAGGAACGATCCAATTGACATTTTGAATCATTTTTGGTACAGTCCAAAAAATCAATTTTCGGATGAAAAACGATGACTCCGGACCTGTCGAACGTTCCCAAAATGGTCTATAATGATGAAATTTTAACATTTAATCTTTTGACTCTAAATGACTGTTGGATGTAAATTATGACTTTGTCAACTAAAATAAGTGTGTTTAAAGTCATTTCTGTGCCTGAAACGGGTCAAAATTGAAGCTTTTGAGCAAGCAACACTCTGTAAAAATGGCAATTTTGGTCACTGTGAGGGTTTAAAAAGTGGTTATTCAACATGAGGCATGATCCAATTGACATTTTGAATCATTTTTGGTACAGTCCAAAAAATCAATTTTCGGATGAAAAACGATGACTCCGGACCTGTCGAACGATCCCAAAATGGTCTATAATGATGAAATTTTAACATTTAATCTTTTGACTCTAAATTACTGTCGGATGTGAATTATGACTTTGTCAACTAAAATAAGTGTGTTTAAAGTCATTTCTGTGCCTGAAACGGGTAAAAATTGAAGCTTTTGAGTAAGCAAAACTCTGTAAAAATGGCAATTTTGGTCACTGTGAGGGTTTAAAAAGTGGTTATTCAACATGAGGCATGATCCAATTGACATTTTGAATCCTTTTTGGTACAGTCCAAAAAATCAATTTTCGGATGAAAAACGATGACTCCGGACCTGTCGAACATTCCCAAAATGGTCTATAATGATGAAATTTTAACATTTAATCTTTTGACTCTAAATGACTGTTGGATGTGAATTATGACTTTGTCAACTAGAATAAGTGTGTTTAAAGTCATTTCTGTGCCTGAAACGGGTCGAAATTGAAGCTTTTGAGTAAGCAAAACTCTGTAAAAATTGCAATTTTAGTCACTGTGAGGGTTTAAAAAGTGGTTATTCAACATGAGGCACGATCCAATTGACATTTTGAATCATTTTTGGTACAGTCCAAAAAATTAATTTTCGGATGAAAAACGATGACTCCGGACCTGTCGAACGATCCCAAAATGGTCAATATGGATGAAATTTTAACATTTAATCTTTTGACTCTAAATGACTGTTGGATGTGAATTATGACTTTGTCAACTAAAATAAGTGTGTTTAAAGTCATTTCTGTGCCTGAAACGGGTCAAAATTGAAGCTTTTGAGTAAGCAAAACTCTGTAAAAATGGCAATTTTAATCACTGTGAGGGTTTAAAAAGTGGTTATTCAAAATGAGGAACGATCCAATTGACATTTTGAATCATTTTTGGTACAGTCCAAAAAACTCAATTTTCGGATGAAAAACGATGACTCCGGACCTGTCGAACGTTCCCAAAATGGTCTATAATGATGAAATTTTAACATTTAATCTTTTGACTCTAAATGACTGTTGGATGTGAATTATGACTTTGTCAACAAGAATAAGTGTGTTTAAAGTCATTTCTGTGCCTGAAACGGGTCAAAATGGAAGCTTTTGAGTAAGCAAAACTCTGTAAAAATGGCAATTTTGGTCACTGTGAGGGTTTAAAAAGTGGTTATTCAACATGAGGCATGATCCAATTGACATTTTGAATCATTTTTGGTACAGTCCAAGAAATCAATTTTCGGATGAAAAACGATGACTCCGGACCTGTCGAACATTCCCAAAATGGTCTATAATGATGAAATTTTAACATTTAATCTTTTGACTCTAAATGACTGTTGGATGTGAATTATGACTTTGTCAACTAGAATAAGTGTGTTTAAAGTCATTTCTGTGCCTGAAACGGGTCAACATTGAAGCTTTTGAGTAAGCAAAACTCTGTAAAAATTGCAATTTTAGTCACTGTGAGGGTTTAAAAAGTGGTTATTCAACATGAGGCACGATCCAATTGACATTTTGAATCATTTTTTGGTACAGTCCAAAAAATCAATTTTCGGATGAAAAACGATGACTCCGGACCTGTCAAACGATCCCAAAATGGTCTATAATGATGAAATTTTAACATTTAATCTTTTGACTCTAAATGACTGTTGGATGTGAATTATGACTTTGTCAACTAGAATAAGTGTGTTTAAAGTCATTTCTGTGCCTGAAACGGGTCAAAATGGAAGCTTTTGAGTAAGCAAAACTCTGTAAAAATGGCAATTTTGGTCACTGTGAGGGTTTAAAAAGTGGTTATTCAACATGAGGCATGATCCAATTGACATTTTGAATCATTTTTGGTACAGTCCAAAAAATCAATTTTCGGATGAAAAACGATGACTCCGGACCTGTCGAACGATCCCAAAATGGTCTATAATGATGAAATTTTAACATTTAATCTTTTGACTCTAAATTACTGTTGGATGTGAATTATGACTTTGTCAACTAAAATAAGTGTGTTTAAAGTCCTTTCTGTGCCTGAAACGGGTCAAAATTGAAGCTTTTGAGTAAGCAAAACACTGTAAAAATGGCAATTTTGGTCACTGTGAGGGTTTAAAAAGTGGTTATTCAACATGAGGCATGATCCAATTGACATTTTGAATCATTTTTGGTACAGTCCAAAAAATCAATTTTCGGATGAAAAACGATGACTCCGGACCTGTCGAACGTTCCCAAAATGGTCTATAATGATGAAATTTTAACATTTAATCTTTTGACTCTAAATGACTGTTGGATGTGAATTATGACTTTGTCAACTAAAATAAGTGTGTTTAAAGTCATTTCTGTCCCTGAAACGGGTCAAAATTGAAGCTTTTGAGTAAGCAAAACTCTGTAAAAATGGCAATTTTGGTCACTGTGAGGGTTTAAAAAGTGGTTATTCAACATGAGGCATGATCCAATTGACATTTTGAATCATTTTTTGGTACAGTCCAAAAAATCAATTTTCGGATGAAAAACGATGACTCCGGACCTGTCGAACGTTCCCAAAATGGTCTATAATGATGAAATTTTAACATTGAATCTTTTGACTCTAAATGACTGTTGGATGTGAATTATGACTTTGTCAACTAAAATAAGTGTGTTTAAAGTCATTTCTGTGCCTGAAACGGGTCAAAATTGAAGCTTTTGAGTAAGCAAAACTCTGTAAAAATGGCAATTTTGGTCACTGTGAGGGTTTAAAAAGTGGTTATTCAACATGAGACATGATCCAATTGACATTTTGAATCATTTTTGGTACAGTCCAAAAAATCAATTTTCGGATGAAAAACGATGACTCCGGACCTGTCGAACGATCCCAAAATGGTCTATAATGATGAAATTTTAACATTTAATCTTTTGACTCTAAATGACTGTTGGATGTAAATTATGACTTTGTCAACTAGAATAAGTGTGTTTAAAGTCATTTCTGTGCCTGAAACGGGTCAAAATGGAAGCTTTTGAGTAAGCAAAACTCTGTAAAAATGGCAATTTTGGTCACTGTGAGGGTTTAAAAAGTGGTTATTCAACATGAGGCATGATCCAATTACATTTTGAATCATTTTTGGTACAGTCCAAAAAATCAATTTTCGGATGAAAACCGATGACTCCGGACCTGTCGAACGATCCCAAAATGGTCTATAATGATGAAATTTTAACATTTAATCTTTTGACTCTAAATTACTGTTGGATGTGAATTATGACTTTGTCAACTAAAATAAGTGTGTTTAAAGTCCTTTCTGTGCCTGAAACGGGTCAAAATTGAAGCTTTTGAGTAAGCAAAACACTGTAAAAATGGCAATTTTGGTCAATGTGAGGGTTTAAAAAGTGGTTATTCAACATGAGGCATGATCCAATTGACATTTTGAATCATTTTTGGTACAGTCCATAAAATCAATTTTCGGATGAAAAACGATGACTCCGGACCTGTCGAACGTTCCCAAAATGGTCTAAAATGATGACATTTTAACATTTAATCTTTTGACTCTAAATGACTGTTGGATGTGAATTATGACTTTGTCAACTAAAATAAGTGTGTTTAAAGTCATTTCTGTGCCTGAAACGGGTCAAAATTGAAGCTTATGAGTAAGCAAAACTCTGTAAAAATGGCAATTTTGGTCACTGTGAGGGTTTAAAAAGTGGTTATTCAACATGAGGCACGATCCAATTGACATTTTGAATCATTTTTGCTACAGTCCAAAAAATCAATTTTCGGATGAAAAACGATGACTCCGGACCTGTCGAACGATCCCAAATGGTCAATATGGATGAAATTTCAACATTTAATCTTTTGACTCTAAATGACTGTTGGATGTGAATTATGACTTTTTCAACTAAAATAAGTGTGTTTAAAGTCATTTCTGTGCCTGAAACGGGTCAAAATTGAAGCTTTTGAGTAAGCAAAACTCTGTAAAAATGGCAATTTTGGTCACTGTGAGGGTTTAAAAAGTGGTTATTCAACATGAGGCACAATCCAATTGACATTTTGAATCATTTTTGGTACACTCCAAAAAAATCAATTTTCGGATGAAAAACGATGACTCCGGACCTGTCGAACGATCCCAAAATGGTCAATATGGATGAAATTTTAACATTTAATCTTTTGACTCTAAATGACTGTTGGATGTGAATTATGACTTTGTCAACTAAAATACGTGTGTTTAAAGTCATTTCTGTGCCTGAAACGGGTCAAAATTGAAGCTTTTGAGTAAGCAAAACTCTGTAAAAATGGCAATTTTGGTCACTGTGAGGGTTTCAAAAGTGGTTATTCAACATGAGGAACGATCCAATTGACATTTTGAATCATTTTTGGTACAGTCCAAAAAATCAATTTTCGGATGAAAAACGATGACTCCGGACCTGTCGAACGTTCCCAAAATGGTCTATAATGATGAAATTTTAACATTTAATCTTTTGACTCTAAATGACTGTTGGATGTAAATTATGACTTTGTCAACTAAAATAAGTGTGTTTAAAGTCATTTCTGTGCCTGAAACGGGTCAAAATTGAAGCTTTTGAGCAAGCAACACTCTGTAAAAATGGCAATTTTGGTCACTGTGAGGGTTTAAAAAGTGGTTATTCAACATGAGGCATGATCCAATTGACATTTTGAATCATTTTTGGTACAGTCCAAAAAATCAATTTTCGGATGAAAAACGATGACTCCGGACCTGTCGAACGATCCCAAAATGGTCTATAATGATGAAATTTTAACATTTAATCTTTTGACTCTAAATTACTGTCGGATGTGAATTATGACTTTGTCAACTAAAATAAGTGTGTTTAAAGTCATT
Source organism: Lissotriton vulgaris (assembly GCF_964263255.1). Lineage (NCBI taxonomy): Eukaryota > Metazoa > Chordata > Amphibia > Caudata > Salamandridae > Lissotriton > Lissotriton vulgaris. The sequence continues at coordinate 1,056,912 of NW_028252278.1, forward strand.
TCTGTGCCTGAAACGGGTAAAAATTGAAGCTTTTGAGTAAGCAAAACTCTGTAAAAATGGCAATTTTGGTCACTGTGAGGGTTTAAAAAGTGGTTATTCAACATGAGGCATGATCCAATTGACATTTTGAATCCTTTTTGGTACAGTCCAAAAAATCAATTTTCGGATGAAAAACGATGACTCCGGACCTGTCGAACATTCCCAAAATGGTCTATAATGATGAAATTTTAACATTTAATCTTTTGACTCTAAATGACTGTTGGATGTGAATTATGACTTTGTCAACTAGAATAAGTGTGTTTAAAGTCATTTCTGTGCCTGAAACGGGTCAAAATTGAAGCTTTTGAGTAAGCAAAACTCTGTAAAAATTGCAATTTTAGTCACTGTGAGGGTTTAAAAAGTGGTTATTCAACATGAGGCACGATCCAATTGACATTTTGAATCATTTTTGGTACAGTCCAAAAAATTAATTTTCGGATGAAAAACGATGACTCCGGACCTGTCGAACGATCCCAAAATGGTCAATATGGATGAAATTTTAACATTTAATCTTTTGACTCTAAATGACTGTTGGATGTGAATTATGACTTTGTCAACTAAAATAAGTGTGTTTAAAGTCATTTCTGTGCCTGAAACGGGTCAAAATTGAAGCTTTTGAGTAAGCAAAACTCTGTAAAAATGGCAATTTTGATCACTGTGAGGGTTTAAAAAGTGGTTATTCAAAATGAGGAACGATCCAATTGACATTTTGAATCATTTTTGGTACAGTCCAAAAAATCAATTTTCGGATGAAAAACGATGACTCCGGACCTGTCGAACGTTCCCAAAATGGTCTATAATGATGAAATTTTAACATTTAATCTTTTGACTCTAAATGACTGTTGGATGTGAATTATGACTTTGTCAACTAGAATAAGTGTGTTTAAAGTCATTTCTGTGCCTGAAACGGGTCAAAATGGAAGCTTTTGAGTAAGCAAAACTCTGTAAAAATGGCAATTTTGGTCACTGTGAGGGTTTAAAAAGTGGTTATTCAACATGAGGCATGATCCAATTGACATTTTGAATCATTTTTGGTACAGTCCAAGAAATCAATTTTCGGATGAAAAACGATGACTCCGGACCTGTCGAACATTCCCAAAATGGTCTATAATGATGAAATTTTAACATTTAATCTTTTGACTCTAAATGACTGTTGGATGTGAATTATGACTTTGTCAACTAGAATAAGTGTGTTTAAAGTCATTTCTGTGCCTGAAACGGGTCAACAATGAAGCTTTTGAGTAAGCAAAACTCTGTAAAAATTGCAATTTTAGTCACTGTGAGGGTTTAAAAAGTGGTTATTCAACATGAGGCACGATCCAATTGACATTTTGAATCATTTTTTGGTACAGTCCAAAAAATCAATTTTCGGATGAAAAACGATGACTCCGGACCTGTCGAACGATCCCAAAATGGTCTATAATGATGAAATTTTAACATTTAATCTTTTGACTCTAAATGACTGTTGGATGTGAATTATGACTTTGTCAACTAGAATAAGTGTGTTTAAAGTCATTTCTGTGCCTGAAACGGGTCAAAATGGAAGCTTTTGAGTAAGCAAAACTCTGTAAAAATGGCAATTTTGGTCACTGTGAGGGTTTAAAAAGTGGTTATTCAACATGAGGCATGATCCAATTGACATTTTGAATCATTTTTGGTACAGTCCAAAAAATCAATTTTCGGATGAAAAACGATGACTCCGGACCTGTCGAACGATCCCAAAATGGTCTATAATGATGAAATTTTAACATTTAATCTTTTGACTCTAAATTACTGTTGGATGTGAATTATGACTTTGTCAACTAAAATAAGTGTGTTTAAAGTCCTTTCTGTGCCTGAAACGGGTCAAAATTGAAGCTTTTGAGTAAGCAAAACACTGTAAAAATGGCAATTTTGGTCACTGTGAGGGTTTAAAAAGTGGTTATTCAACATGAGGCATGATCCAATTGACATTTTGAATCATTTTTGGTACAGTCCAAAAAATCAATTTTCGGATGAAAAACGATGACTCCGGACCTGTCGAACGTTCCCAAAATGGTCTATAATGATGAAATTTTAACATTTAATCTTTTGACTCTAAATGACTGTTGGATGTGAATTATGACTTTGTCAACTAAAATAAGTGTGTTTAAAGTCATTTCTGTGCCTGAAACGGGTCAAAATTGAAGCTTATGAGTAAGCAAAACTCTGTAAAAATGGCAATTTTGGTCACTGTGAGGGTTTAAAAAGTGGTTATTCAACATGAGGCACGATCCAATTGACATTTTGAATCATTTTTGCTACAGTCCAAAAAATCAATTTTCGGATGAAAAACGATGACTCCGGACCTGTCGAACGATCCCAAATGGTCAATATGGATGAAATTTCAACATTTAATCTTTTGACTCTAAATGACTGTTGGATGTGAATTATGACTTTTTCAACTAAAATAAGTGTGTTTAAAGTCATTTCTGTGCCTGAAACGGGTCAAAATTGAAGCTTTTGAGTAAGCAAAACTCTGTAAAAATGGCAATTTTGGTCACTGTGAGGGTTTAAAAAGTGGTTATTCAACATGAGGCACAATCCAATTGACATTTTGAATCATTTTTGGTACACTCCAAAAAAATCAATTTTCGGATGAAAAACGATGACTCCGGACCTGTCGAACGATCCCAAAATGGTCAATATGGATGAAATTTTAACATTTAATCTTTTGACTCTAAATGACTGTTGGATGTGAATTATGACTTTGTCAACTAAAATACGTGTGTTTAAAGTCATTTCTGTGCCTGAAACGGGTCAAAATTGAAGCTTTTGAGTAAGCAAAACTCTGTAAAAATGGCAATTTTGGTCACTGTGAGGGTTTCAAAAGTGGTTATTCAACATGAGGAACGATCCAATTGACATTTTGAATCATTTTTGGTACAGTCCAAAAAATCAATTTTCGGATGAAAAACGATGACTCCGGACCTGTCGAACGTTCCCAAAATGGTCTATAATGATGAAATTTTAACATTTAATCTTTTGACTCTAAATGACTGTTGGATGTAAATTATGACTTTGTCAACTAAAATAAGTGTGTTTAAAGTCATTTCTGTGCCTGAAACGGGTCAAAATTGAAGCTTTTGAGCAAGCAACACTCTGTAAAAATGGCAATTTTGGTCACTGTGAGGGTTTAAAAAGTGGTTATTCAACATGAGGCATGATCCAATTGACATTTTGAATCATTTTTGGTACAGTCCAAAAAAATCAATTTTCGGATGAAAAACGATGACTCCGGACCTGTCGAACGATCCCAAAATGGTCTATAATGATGAAATTTCAACATTTAATCTTTTGACTCTAAATGACTGTTGGATGTGAATTATGACTTTTTCAACTAAAATAAGTGTGTTTAAAGTCATTTCTGTGCCTGAAACGGGTCAAAATTGAAGCTTTTGAGTAAGCAAAACTCTGTAAAAATGGCAATTTTGGTCACTGTGAGGGTTTAAAAAGTGGTTATTCAACATGAGGCACAATCCAATTGACATTTTGAATCATTTTTGGTACACTCCAAAAAAATCAATTTTCGGATGAAAAACGATGACTCCGGACCTGTCGAACGATCCCAAAATGGTCAATATGGATGAAATTTTAACATTTAATCTTTTGACTCTAAATGACTGTTGGATGTGAATTATGACTTTGTCAACTAAAATACGTGTGTTTAAAGTCATTTCTGTGCCTGAAACGGGTCAAAATTGAAGCTTTTGAGTAAGCAAAACTCTGTAAAAATGGCAATTTTGGTCACTGTGAGGGTTTCAAAAGTGGTTATTCAACATGAGGAACGATCCAATTGACATTTTGAATCATTTTTGGTACAGTCCAAAAAATCAATTTTCGGATGAAAAACGATGACTCCGGACCTGTCGAACGTTCCCAAAATGGTCTATAATGATGACATTTTAACATTTAATCTTTTGACTCTAAATGACTGTTGGATGTAAATTATGACTTTGTCAACTAAAATAAGTGTGTTTAAAGTCATTTCTGTGCCTGAAACGGGTCAAAATTGAAGCTTTTGAGCAAGCAACACTCTGTAAAAATGGCAATTTTGGTCACTGTGAGGGTTTAAAAAGTGGTTATTCAACATGAGGCATGATCCAATTGACATTTTGAATCATTTTTGGTACAGTCCAAAAAAATCAATTTTCGGATGAAAAACGATGACTCCGGACCTGTCGAACGATCCCAAAATGGTCTATAATGATGAAATTTTAACATTTAATCTTTTGACTCTAAATTACTGTCGGATGTGAATTATGACTTTGTCAACTAAAATAAGTGTGTTTAAAGTCATTTCTGTGCCTGAAACGGGTAAAAATTGAAGCTTTTGAGTAAGCAAAACTCTGTAAAAATGGCAATTTTGGTCACTGTGAGGGTTTAAAAAGTGGTTATTCAACATGAGGCATGATCCAATTGACATTTTGAATCCTTTTTGGTACAGTCCAAAAAATCAATTTTCGGATGAAAAACGATGACTCCGGACCTGTCGAACATTCCCAAAATGGTCTATAATGATGAAATTTTAACATTTAATCTTTTGACTCTAAATGACTGTTGGATGTGAATTATGACTTTGTCAACTAGAATAAGTGTGTTTAAAGTCATTTCTGTGCCTGAAACGGGTCAAAATTGAAGCTTTTGAGTAAGCAAAACTCTGTAAAAATTGCAATTTTAGTCACTGTGAGGGTTTAAAAAGTGGTTATTCAACATGAGGCACGATCCAATTGACATTTTGAATCATTTTTGGTACAGTCCAAAAAATTAATTTTCGGATGAAAAACGATGACTCCGGACCTGTCGAACGATCCCAAAATGGTCAATATGGATGAAATTTTAACATTTAATCTTTTGACTCTAAATGACTGTTGGATGTGAATTATGACTTTGTCAACTAAAATAAGTGTGTTTAAAGTCATTTCTGTGCCTGAAACGGGTCAAAATTGAAGCTTTTGAGTAAGCAAAACTCTGTAAAAATGGCAATTTTGATCACTGTGAGGGTTTAAAAAGTGGTTATTCAAAATGAGGAACGATCCAATTGACATTTTGAATCATTTTTGGTACAGTCCAAAAAATCAATTTTCGGATGAAAAACGATGACTCCGGACCTGTCGAACGTTCCCAAAATGGTCTATAATGATGAAATTTTAACATTTAATCTTTTGACTCTAAATGACTGTTGGATGTGAATTATGACTTTGTCAACTAGAATAAGTGTGTTTAAAGTCATTTCTGTGCCTGAAACGGGTCAAAATGGAAGCTTTTGAGTAAGCAAAACTCTGTAAAAATGGCAATTTTGGTCACTGTGAGGGTTTAAAAAGTGGTTATTCAACATGAGGCATGATCCAATTGACATTTTGAATCATTTTTGGTACAGTCCAAGAAATCAATTTTCGGATGAAAAACGATGACTCCGGACCTGTCGAACATTCCCAAAATGGTCTATAATGATGAAATTTTAACATTTAATCTTTTGACTCTAAATGACTGTTGGATGTGAATTATGACTTTGTCAACTAGAATAAGTGTGTTTAAAGTCATTTCTGTGCCTGAAACGGGTCAACAATGAAGCTTTTGAGTAAGCAAAACTCTGTAAAAATTGCAATTTTAGTCACTGTGAGGGTTTAAAAAGTGGTTATTCAACATGAGGCCCGATCCAATTGACATTTTGAATCATTTTTTGGTACAGTCCAAAAAATCAATTTTCGGATGAAAAACGATGACTCCGGACCTGTCGAACGATCCCAAAATGGTCTATAATGATGAAATTTTAACATTTAATCTTTTGACTCTAAATGACTGTTGGATGTGAATTATGACTTTGTCAACTAGAATAAGTGTGTTTAAAGTCATTTCTGTGCCTGAAACGGGTCAAAATGGAAGCTTTTGAGTAAGCAAAACTCTGTAAAAATGGCAATTTTGGTCACTGTGAGGGTTTAAAAAGTGGTTATTCAACATGAGGCATGATCCAATTGACATTTTGAATCATTTTTGGTACAGTCCAAAAAATCAATTTTCGGATGAAAAACGATGACTCCGGACCTGTCGAACGATCCCAAAATGGTCTATAATGATGAAATTTTAACATTTAATCTTTTGACTCTAAATTACTGTTGGATGTGAATTATGACTTTGTCAACTAAAATAAGTGTGTTTAAAGTCCTTTCTGTGCCTGAAACGGGTCAAAATTGAAGCTTTTGAGTAAGCAAAACACTGTAAAAATGGCAATTTTGGTCACTGTGAGGGTTTAAAAAGTGGTTATTCAACATGAGGCATGATCCAATTGACATTTTGAATCATTTTTGGTACAGTCCAAAAAATCAATTTTCGGATGAAAAACGATGACTCCGGACCTGTCGAACGTTCCCAAAATGGTCTATAATGATGAAATTTTAACATTTAATCTTTTGACTCTAAATGACTGTTGGATGTGAATTATGACTTTGTCAACTAAAATAAGTGTGTTTAAAGTCATTTCTGTGCCTGAAACGGGTCAAAATTGAAGCTTTTGAGTAAGCAAAACTCTGTAAAAATGGCAATTTTAGTCACTGTGAGGGTTTAAAAAGTGGTTATTTAACATGAGTCACGATCCAATTGACATTTTGAATCATTTTTGGTACAGTCCAAAAAATCAATTTGCGGATGAAAAACGATGACCCCGGACCTGTCGAACGATCCCAAAATGCTCTATAATGATGAAATTTTAACATTTAATCTTTTGACTCTAAATGACTGTTGGATGTGAATTATGACTTTGTCAACTAAAATAAGTGTGTTTAAAGTCATTTCTGTCCCTGAAACGGGTCAAAATTGAAGCTTTTGAGTAAGCAAAACTCTGTAAAAATGGCAATTTTGGTCACTGTGAGGGTTTAAAAAGTGGTTATTCAACATGAGGCATGATCCAATTGACATTTTGAATCATTTTTTGGTACAGTCCAAAAAATCAATTTTCGGATGAAAAACGATGACTCCGGACCTGTCGAACGTTCCCAAAATGGTCTATAATGATGAAATTTTAACATTGAATCTTTTGACTCTAAATGACTGTTGGATGTGAATTATGACTTTGTCAACTAAAATAAGTGTGTTTAAAGTCATTTCTGTGCCTGAAACGGGTCAAAATTGAAGCTTTTGAGTAAGCAAAACTCTGTAAAAATGGCAATTTTGGTCACTGTGAGGGTTTAAAAAGTGGTTATTCAACATGAGACATGATCCAATTGACATTTTGAATCATTTTTGGTACAGTCCAAAAAATCAATTTTCGGATGAAAAACGATGACTCCGGACCTGTCGAACGATCCCAAAATGGTCTATAATGATGAAATTTTAACATTTAATCTTTTGACTCTAAATGACTGTTGGATGTAAATTATGACTTTGTCAACTAGAATAAGTGTGTTTAAAGTCATTTCTGTGCCTGAAACGGGTCAAAATGGAAGCTTTTGAGTAAGCAAAACTCTGTAAAAATGGCAATTTTGGTCACTGTGAGGGTTTAAAAAGTGGTTATTCAACATGAGGCATGATCCAATTGACATTTTGAATCATTTTTGGTACAGTCCAAAAAATCAATTTTCGGATGAAAACCGATGACTCCGGACCTGTCGAACGATCCCAAAATGGTCTATAATGATGAAATTTTAACATTTAATCTTTTGACTCTAAATTACTGTTGGATGTGAATTATGACTTTGTCAACTAAAATAAGTGTGTTTAAAGTCCTTTCTGTGCCTGAAACGGGTCAAAATTGAAGCTTTTGAGTAAGCAAAACACTGTAAAAATGGCAATTTTGGTCAATGTGAGGGTTTAAAAAGTGGTTATTCAACATGAGGCATGATCCAATTGACATTTTGAATCATTTTTGGTACAGTCCAAAAAATCAATTTTCGGATGAAAAACGATGACTCCGGACCTGTCGAACGTTCCCAAAATGGTCTAAAATGATGACATTTTAACATTTAATCTTTTGACTCTAAATGACTGTTGGATGTGAATTATGACTTTGTCAACTAAAATAAGTGTGTTTAAAGTCATTTCTGTGCCTGAAACGGGTCAAAATTGAAGCTTATGAGTAAGCAAAACTCTGTAAAAATGGCAATTTTGGTCACTGTGAGGGTTTAAAAAGTGGTTATTCAACATGAGGCACGATCCAATTGACATTTTGAATCATTTTTGCTACAGTCCAAAAAATCAATTTTCGGATGAAAAACGATGACTCCGGACCTGTCGAACGATCCCAAATGGTCAATATGGATGAAATTTCAACATTTAATCTTTTGACTCTAAATGACTGTTGGATGTGAATTATGACTTTTTCAACTAAAATAAGTGTGTTTAAAGTCATTTCTGTGCCTGAAACGGGTCAAAATTGAAGCTTTTGAGTAAGCAAAACTCTGTAAAAATGGCAATTTTGGTCACTGTGAGGGTTTAAAAAGTGGTTATTCAACATGAGGCACAATCCAATTGACATTTTGAATCATTTTTGGTACACTCCAAAAAAATCAATTTTCGGATGAAAAACGATGACTCCGGACCTGTAGAACGATCCCAAAATGGTCAATATGGATGAAATTTTAACATTTAATCTTTTGACTCTAAATGACTGTTGGATGTGAATTATGACTTTGTCAACTAAAATACGTGTGTTTAAAGTCATTTCTGTGCCTGAAACGGGTCAAAATTGAAGCTTTTGAGTAAGCAAAACTCTGTAAAAATGGCAATTTTGGTCACTGTGAGGGTTTCAAAAGTGGTTATTCAACATGAGGAACGATCCAATTGACATTTTGAATCATTTTTGGTACAGTCCAAAAAATCAATTTTCGGATGAAAAACGATGACTCCGGACCTGTCGAACGTTCCCAAAATGGTCTATAATGATGAAATTTTAACATTTAATCTTTTGACTCTAAATGACTGTTGGATGTAAATTATGACTTTGTCAACTAAAATAAGTGTGTTTAAAGTCATTTCTGTGCCTGAAACGGGTCAAAATTGAAGCTTTTGAGCAAGCAACACTCTGTAAAAATGGCAATTTTGGTCACTGTGAGGGTTTAAAAAGTGGTTATTCAACATGAGGCATGATCCAATTGACATTTTGAATCATTTTTGGTACAGTCCAAAAAATCAATTTTCGGATGAAAAACGATGACTCCGGACCTGTCGAACGATCCCAAAATGGTCTATAATGATGAAATTTTAACATTTAATCTTTTGACTCTAAATGACTGTTGGATGTGAATTATGACTTTGTCAACTAGAATAAGTGTGTTTAAAGTCATTTCTGTGCCTGAAACGGGTCAACAATGAAGCTTTTGAGTAAGCAAAACTCTGTAAAAATTGCAATTTTAGTCACTGTGAGGGTTTAAAAAGTGGTTATTCAACATGAGGCACAATCCAATTGACATTTTGAATCATTTTTGGTACACTCCAAAAAAATCAATTTTCGGATGAAAAACGATGACTCCGGACCTGTCGAACGATCCCAAAATGGTCAATATGGATGAAATTTTAACATTTAATCTTTTGACTCTAAATGACTGTTGGATGTGAATTATGACTTTGTCAACTAAAATACGTGTGTTTAAAGTCATTTCTGTGCCTGAAACGGGTCAAAATTGAAGCTTTTGAGTAAGCAAAACTCTGTAAAAATGGCAATTTTGGTCACTGTGAGGGTTTCAAAAGTGGTTATTCAACATGAGGAACGATCCAATTGACATTTTGAATCATTTTTGGTACAGTCCAAAAAATCAATTTTCGGATGAAAAACGATGACTCCGGACCTGTCGAACGTTCCCAAAATGGTCTATAATGATGACATTTTAACATTTAATCTTTTGACTCTAAATGACTGTTGGATGTAAATTATGACTTTGTCAACTAAAATAAGTGTGTTTAAAGTCATTTCTGTGCCTGAAACGGGTCAAAATTGAAGCTTTTGAGCAAGCAACACTCTGTAAAAATGGCAATTTTGGTCACTGTGAGGGTTTAAAAAGTGGTTATTCAACATGAGGCATGATCCAATTGACATTTTGAATCATTTTTGGTACAGTCCAAAAAAATCAATTTTCGGATGAAAAACGATGACTCCGGACCTGTCGAACGATCCCAAAATGGTCTATAATGATGAAATTTTAACATTTAATCTTTTGACTCTAAATTACTGTCGGATGTGAATTATGACTTTGTCAACTAAAATAAGTGTGTTTAAAGTCATTTCTGTGCCTGAAACGGGTAAAAATTGAAGCTTTTGAGTAAGCAAAACTCTGTAAAAATGGCAATTTTGGTCACTGTGAGGGTTTAAAAAGTGGTTATTCAACATGAGGCATGATCCAATTGACATTTTGAATCCTTTTTGGTACAGTCCAAAAAATCAATTTTCGGATGAAAAACGATGACTCCGGACCTGTCGAACATTCCCAAAATGGTCTATAATGATGAAATTTTAACATTTAATCTTTTGACTCTAAATGACTGTTGGATGTGAATTATGACTTTGTCAACTAGAATAAGTGTGTTTAAAGTCATTTCTGTGCCTGAAACGGGTCAAAATTGAAGCTTTTGAGTAAGCAAAACTCTGTAAAAATTGCAATTTTAGTCACTGTGAGGGTTTAAAAAGTGGTTATTCAACATGAGGCACGATCCAATTGACATTTTGAATCATTTTTGGTACAGTCCAAAAAATTAATTTTCGGATGAAAAACGATGACTCCGGACCTGTCGAACGATCCCAAAATGGTCAATATGGATGAAATTTTAACATTTAATCTTTTGACTCTAAATGACTGTTGGATGTGAATTATGACTTTGTCAACTAAAATAAGTGTGTTTAAAGTCATTTCTGTGCCTGAAACGGGTCAAAATTGAAGCTTTTGAGTAAGCAAAACTCTGTAAAAATGGCAATTTTGATCACTGTGAGGGTTTAAAAAGTGGTTATTCAAAATGAGGAACGATCCAATTGACATTTTGAATCATTTTTGGTACAGTCCAAAAAATCAATTTTCGGATGAAAAACGATGACTCCGGACCTGTCGAACGTTCCCAAAATGGTCTATAATGATGAAATTTTAACATTTAATCTTTTGACTCTAAATGACTGTTGGATGTGAATTATGACTTTGTCAACTAGAATAAGTGTGTTTAAAGTCATTTCTGTGCCTGAAACGGGTCAAAATGGAAGCTTTTGAGTAAGCAAAACTCTGTAAAAATGGCAATTTTGGTCACTGTGAGGGTTTAAAAAGTGGTTATTCAACATGAGACATGATCCAATTGACATTTTGAATCATTTTTGGTACAGTCCAAAAAATCAATTTTCGGATGAAAAACGATGACTCCGGACCTGTCGAACGATCCCAAAATGGTCTATAATGATGAAATTTTAACATTTAATCTTTTGACTCTAAATGACTGTTGGATGTAAATTATGACTTTGTCAACTAGAATAAGTGTGTTTAAAGTCATTTCTGTGCCTGAAACGGGTCAACAATGAAGCTTTTGAGTAAGCAAAACTCTGTAAAAATGGCAATTTTGGTCACTGTGAGGGTTTAAAAAGTGGTTATTCAACATGAGGCATGATCCAATTGACATTTTGAATCATTTTTTGGTACAGTCCAAAAAATCAATTTTCGGATGAAAAACGATGACTCCGGACCTGTCGAACGTTCCCAAAATGGTCTATAATGATGAAATTTTAACATTGAATCTTTTGACTCTAAATGACTGTTGGATGTGAATTATGACTTTGTCAACTAAAATAAGTGTGTTTAAAGTCATTTCTGTGCCTGAAACGGGTCAAAATTGAAGCTTTTGAGTAAGCAAAACTCTGTAAAAATGGCAATTTTGGTCACTGTGAGGGTTTAAAAAGTGGTTATTCAACATGAGACATGATCCAATTGACATTTTGAATCATTTTTGGTACAGTCCAAAAAATCAATTTTCGGATGAAAAACGATGACTCCGGACCTGTCGAACGATCCCAAAATGGTCTATAATGATGAAATTTTAACATTTAATCTTTTGACTCTAAATGACTGTTGGATGTAAATTATGACTTTGTCAACTAGAATAAGTGTGTTTAAAGTCATTTCTGTGCCTGAAACGGGTCAAAATGGAAGCTTTTGAGTAAGCAAAACTCTGTAAAAATGGCAATTTTGGTCACTGTGAGGGTTTAAAAAGTGGTTATTCAACATGAGGCATGATCCAATTGACATTTTGAATCATTTTTGGTACAGTCCAAAAAATCAATTTTCGGATGAAAACCGATGACTCCGGACCTGTCGAACGATCCCAAAATGGTCTATAATGATGAAATTTTAACATTTAATCTTTTGACTCTAAATTACTGTTGGATGTGAATTATGACTTTGTCAACTAAAATAAGTGTGTTTAAAGTCCTTTCTGTGCCTGAAACGGGTCAAAATTGAAGCTTTTGAGTAAGCAAAACACTGTAAAAATGGCAATTTTGGTCAATGTGAGGGTTTAAAAAGTGGTTATTCAACATGAGGCATGATCCAATTGACATTTTGAATCATTTTTGGTACAGTCCAAAAAATCAATTTTCGGATGAAAAACGATGACTCCGGACCTGTCGAACGTTCCCAAAATGGTCTAAAATGATGACATTTTAACATTTAATCTTTTGACTCTAAATGACTGTTGGATGTGAATTATGACTTTGTCAACTAAAATAAGTGTGTTTAAAGTCATTTCTGTGCCTGAAACGGGTCAAAATTGAAGCTTATGAGTAAGCAAAACTCTGTAAAAATGGCAATTTTGGTCACTGTGAGGGTTTAAAAAGTGGTTATTCAACATGAGGCACGATCCAATTGACATTTTGAATCATTTTTGCTACAGTCCAAAAAATCAATTTTCGGATGAAAAACGATGACTCCGGACCTGTCGAACGATCCCAAATGGTCAATATGGATGAAATTTCAACATTTAATCTTTTGACTCTAAATGACTGTTGGATGTGAATTATGACTTTTTCAACTAAAATAAGTGTGTTTAAAGTCATTTCTGTGCCTGAAACGGGTCAAAATTGAAGCTTTTGAGTAAGCAAAACTCTGTAAAAATGGCAATTTTGGTCACTGTGAGGGTTTAAAAAGTGGTTATTCAACATGAGGCACAATCCAATTGACATTTTGAATCATTTTTGGTACACTCCAAAAAAATCAATTTTCGGATGAAAAACGATGACTCCGGACCTGTAGAACGATCCCAAAATGGTCAATATGGATGAAATTTTAACATTTAATCTTTTGACTCTAAATGACTGTTGGATGTGAATTATGACTTTGTCAACTAAAATACGTGTGTTTAAAGTCATTTCTGTGCCTGAAACGGGTCAAAATTGAAGCTTTTGAGTAAGCAAAACTCTGTAAAAATGGCAATTTTGGTCACTGTGAGGGTTTCAAAAGTGGTTATTCAACATGAGGAACGATCCAATTGACATTTTGAATCATTTTTGGTACAGTCCAAAAAATCAATTTTCGGATGAAAAACGATGACTCCGGACCTGTCGAACGTTCCCAAAATGGTCTATAATGATGAAATTTTAACATTTAATCTTTTGACTCTAAATGACTGTTGGATGTAAATTATGACTTTGTCAACTAAAATAAGTGTGTTTAAAGTCATTTCTGTGCCTGAAACGGGTCAAAATTGAAGCTTTTGAGCAAGCAACACTCTGTAAAAATGGCAATTTTGGTCACTGTGAGGGTTTAAAAAGTGGTTATTCAACATGAGGCATGATCCAATTGACATTTTGAATCATTTTTGGTACAGTCCAAAAAATCAATTTTCGGATGAAAAACGATGACTCCGGACCTGTCGAACGATCCCAAAATGGTCTATAATGATGAAATTTTAACATTTAATCTTTTGACTCTAAATGACTGTTGGATGTGAATTATGACTTTGTCAACTAGAATAAGTGTGTTTAAAGTCATTTCTGTGCCTGAAACGGGTCAACAATGAAGCTTTTGAGTAAGCAAAACTCTGTAAAAATTGCAATTTTAGTCACTGTGAGGGTTTAAAAAGTGGTTATTCAACATGAGGCACAATCCAATTGACATTTTGAATCATTTTTGGTACACTCCAAAAAAATCAATTTTCGGATGAAAAACGATGACTCCGGACCTGTCGAACGATCCCAAAATGGTCAATATGGATGAAATTTTAACATTTAATCTTTTGACTCTAAATGACTGTTGGATGTGAATTATGACTTTGTCAACTAAAATACGTGTGTTTAAAGTCATTTCTGTGCCTGAAACGGGTCAAAATTGAAGCTTTTGAGTAAGCAAAACTCTGTAAAAATGGCAATTTTGGTCACTGTGAGGGTTTCAAAAGTGGTTATTCAACATGAGGAACGATCCAATTGACATTTTGAATCATTTTTGGTACAGTCCAAAAAATCAATTTTCGGATGAAAAACGATGACTCCGGACCTGTCGAACGTTCCCAAAATGGTCTATAATGATGACATTTTAACATTTAATCTTTTGACTCTAAATGACTGTTGGATGTAAATTATGACTTTGTCAACTAAAATAAGTGTGTTTAAAGTCATTTCTGTGCCTGAAACGGGTCAAAATTGAAGCTTTTGAGCAAGCAACACTCTGTAAAAATGGCAATTTTGGTCACTGTGAGGGTTTAAAAAGTGGTTATTCAACATGAGGCATGATCCAATTGACATTTTGAATCATTTTTGGTACAGTCCAAAAAAATCAATTTTCGGATGAAAAACGATGACTCCGGACCTGTCGAACGATCCCAAAATGGTCTATAATGATGAAATTTTAACATTTAATCTTTTGACTCTAAATTACTGTCGGATGTGAATTATGACTTTGTCAACTAAAATAAGTGTGTTTAAAGTCATTTCTGTGCCTGAAACGGGTAAAAATTGAAGCTTTTGAGTAAGCAAAACTCTGTAAAAATGGCAATTTTGGTCACTGTGAGGGTTTAAAAAGTGGTTATTCAACATGAGGCATGATCCAATTGACATTTTGAATCCTTTTTGGTACAGTCCAAAAAATCAATTTTCGGATGAAAAACGATGACTCCGGACCTGTCGAACATTCCCAAAATGGTCTATAATGATGAAATTTTAACATTTAATCTTTTGACTCTAAATGACTGTTGGATGTGAATTATGACTTTGTCAACTAGAATAAGTGTGTTTAAAGTCATTTCTGTGCCTGAAACGGGTCAAAATTGAAGCTTTTGAGTAAGCAAAACTCTGTAAAAATTGCAATTTTAGTCACTGTGAGGGTTTAAAAAGTGGTTATTCAACATGAGGCACGATCCAATTGACATTTTGAATCATTTTTGGTACAGTCCAAAAAATTAATTTTCGGATGAAAAACGATGACTCCGGACCTGTCGAACGATCCCAAAATGGTCAATATGGATGAAATTTTAACATTTAATCTTTTGACTCTAAATGACTGTTGGATGTGAATTATGACTTTGTCAACTAAAATAAGTGTGTTTAAAGTCATTTCTGTGCCTGAAACGGGTCAAAATTGAAGCTTTTGAGTAAGCAAAACTCTGTAAAAATGGCAATTTTGATCACTGTGAGGGTTTAAAAAGTGGTTATTCAAAATGAGGAACGATCCAATTGACATTTTGAATCATTTTTGGTACAGTCCAAAAAATCAATTTTCGGATGAAAAACGATGACTCCGGACCTGTCGAACGTTCCCAAAATGGTCTATAATGATGAAATTTTAACATTTAATCTTTTGACTCTAAATGACTGTTGGATGTGAATTATGACTTTGTCAACTAGAATAAGTGTGTTTAAAGTCATTTCTGTGCCTGAAACGGGTCAAAATGGAAGCTTTTGAGTAAGCAAAACTCTGTAAAAATGGCAATTTTGGTCACTGTGAGGGTTTAAAAAGTGGTTATTCAACATGAGGCATGATCCAATTGACATTTTGAATCATTTTTGGTACAGTCCAAGAAATCAATTTTCGGATGAAAAACGATGACTCCGGACCTGTCGAACATTCCCAAAATGGTCTATAATGATGAAATTTTAACATTTAATCTTTTGACTCTAAATGACTGTTGGATGTGAATTATGACTTTGTCAACTAGAATAAGTGTGTTTAAAGTCATTTCTGTGCCTGAAACGGGTCAACAATGAAGCTTTTGAGTAAGCAAAACTCTGTAAAAATTGCAATTTTAGTCACTGTGAGGGTTTAAAAAGTGGTTATTCAACATGAGGCCCGATCCAATTGACATTTTGAATCATTTTTTGGTACAGTCCAAAAAATCAATTTTCGGATGAAAAACGATGACTCCGGACCTGTCGAACGATCCCAAAATGGTCTATAATGATGAAATTTTAACATTTAATCTTTTGACTCTAAATGACTGTTGGATGTGAATTATGACTTTGTCAACTAGAATAAGTGTGTTTAAAGTCATTTCTGTGCCTGAAACGGGTCAAAATGGAAGCTTTTGAGTAAGCAAAACTCTGTAAAAATGGCAATTTTGGTCACTGTGAGGGTTTAAAAAGTGGTTATTCAACATGAGGCATGATCCAATTGACATTTTGAATCATTTTTGGTACAGTCCAAAAAATCAATTTTCGGATGAAAAACGATGACTCCGGACCTGTCGAACGATCCCAAAATGGTCTATAATGATGAAATTTTAACATTTAATCTTTTGACTCTAAATTACTGTTGGATGTGAATTATGACTTTGTCAACTAAAATAAGTGTGTTTAAAGTCCTTTCTGTGCCTGAAACGGGTCAAAATTGAAGCTTTTGAGTAAGCAAAACACTGTAAAAATGGCAATTTTGGTCACTGTGAGGGTTTAAAAAGTGGTTATTCAACATGAGGCATGATCCAATTGACATTTTGAATCATTTTTGGTACAGTCCAAAAAATCAATTTTCGGATGAAAAACGATGACTCCGGACCTGTCGAACGTTCCCAAAATGGTCTATAATGATGAAATTTTAACATTTAATCTTTTGACTCTAAATGACTGTTGGATGTGAATTATGACTTTGTCAACTAAAATAAGTGTGTTTAAAGTCATTTCTGTGCCTGAAACGGGTCAAAATTGAAGCTTTTGAGTAAGCAAAACTCTGTAAAAATGGCAATTTTAGTCACTGTGAGGGTTTAAAAAGTGGTTATTTAACATGAGTCACGATCCAATTGACATTTTGAATCATTTTTGGTACAGTCCAAAAAATCAATTTGCGGATGAAAAACGATGACCCCGGACCTGTCGAACGATCCCAAAATGCTCTATAATGATGAAATTTTAACATTTAATCTTTTGACTCTAAATGACTGTTGGATGTGAATTATGACTTTGTCAACTAAAATAAGTGTGTTTAAAGTCATTTCTGTCCCTGAAACGGGTCAAAATTGAAGCTTTTGAGTAAGCAAAACTCTGTAAAAATGGCAATTTTGGTCACTGTGAGGGTTTAAAAAGTGGTTATTCAACATGAGGCATGATCCAATTGACATTTTGAATCATTTTTTGGTACAGTCCAAAAAATCAATTTTCGGATGAAAAACGATGACTCCGGACCTGTCGAACGTTCCCAAAATGGTCTATAATGATGAAATTTTAACATTGAATCTTTTGACTCTAAATGACTGTTGGATGTGAATTATGACTTTGTCAACTAAAATAAGTGTGTTTAAAGTCATTTCTGTGCCTGAAACGGGTCAAAATTGAAGCTTTTGAGTAAGCAAAACTCTGTAAAAATGGCAATTTTGGTCACTGTGAGGGTTTAAAAAGTGGTTATTCAACATGAGACATGATCCAATTGACATTTTGAATCATTTTTGGTACAGTCCAAAAAATCAATTTTCGGATGAAAAACGATGACTCCGGACCTGTCGAACGATCCCAAAATGGTCTATAATGATGAAATTTTAACATTTAATCTTTTGACTCTAAATGACTGTTGGATGTAAATTATGACTTTGTCAACTAGAATAAGTGTGTTTAAAGTCATTTCTGTGCCTGAAACGGGTCAAAATGGAAGCTTTTGAGTAAGCAAAACTCTGTAAAAATGGCAATTTTGGTCACTGTGAGGGTTTAAAAAGTGGTTATTCAACATGAGGCATGATCCAATTGACATTTTGAATCATTTTTGGTACAGTCCAAAAAATCAATTTTCGGATGAAAACCGATGACTCCGGACCTGTCGAACGATCCCAAAATGGTCTATAATGATGAAATTTTAACATTTAATCTTTTGACTCTAAATTACTGTTGGATGTGAATTATGACTTTGTCAACTAAAATAAGTGTGTTTAAAGTCCTTTCTGTGCCTGAAACGGGTCAAAATTGAAGCTTTTGAGTAAGCAAAACACTGTAAAAATGGCAATTTTGGTCAATGTGAGGGTTTAAAAAGTGGTTATTCAACATGAGGCATGATCCAATTGACATTTTGAATCATTTTTGGTACAGTCCAAAAAATCAATTTTCGGATGAAAAACGATGACTCCGGACCTGTCGAACGTTCCCAAAATGGTCTAAAATGATGACATTTTAACATTTAATCTTTTGACTCTAAATGACTGTTGGATGTGAATTATGACTTTGTCAACTAAAATAAGTGTGTTTAAAGTCATTTCTGTGCCTGAAACGGGTCAAAATTGAAGCTTATGAGTAAGCAAAACTCTGTAAAAATGGCAATTTTGGTCACTGTGAGGGTTTAAAAAGTGGTTATTCAACATGAGGCACGATCCAATTGACATTTTGAATCATTTTTGCTACAGTCCAAAAAATCAATTTTCGGATGAAAAACGATGACTCCGGACCTGTCGAACGATCCCAAATGGTCAATATGGATGAAATTTCAACATTTAATCTTTTGACTCTAAATGACTGTTGGATGTGAATTATGACTTTTTCAACTAAAATAAGTGTGTTTAAAGTCATTTCTGTGCCTGAAACGGGTCAAAATTGAAGCTTTTGAGTAAGCAAAACTCTGTAAAAATGGCAATTTTGGTCACTGTGAGGGTTTAAAAAGTGGTTATTCAACATGAGGCACAATCCAATTGACATTTTGAATCATTTTTGGTACACTCCAAAAAAATCAATTTTCGGATGAAAAACGATGACTCCGGACCTGTAGAACGATCCCAAAATGGTCAATATGGATGAAATTTTAACATTTAATCTTTTGACTCTAAATGACTGTTGGATGTGAATTATGACTTTGTCAACTAAAATACGTGTGTTTAAAGTCATTTCTGTGCCTGAAACGGGTCAAAATTGAAGCTTTTGAGTAAGCAAAACTCTGTAAAAATGGCAATTTTGGTCACTGTGAGGGTTTCAAAAGTGGTTATTCAACATGAGGAACGATCCAATTGACATTTTGAATCATTTTTGGTACAGTCCAAAAAATCAATTTTCGGATGAAAAACGATGACTCCGGACCTGTCGAACGTTCCCAAAATGGTCTATAATGATGAAATTTTAACATTTAATCTTTTGACTCTAAATGACTGTTGGATGTAAATTATGACTTTGTCAACTAAAATAAGTGTGTTTAAAGTCATTTCTGTGCCTGAAACGGGTCAAAATTGAAGCTTTTGAGCAAGCAACACTCTGTAAAAATGGCAATTTTGGTCACTGTGAGGGTTTAAAAAGTGGTTATTCAACATGAGGCATGATCCAATTGACATTTTGAATCATTTTTGGTACAGTCCAAAAAATCAATTTTCGGATGAAAAACGATGACTCCGGACCTGTCGAACGATCCCAAAATGGTCTATAATGATGAAATTTTAACATTTAATCTTTTGACTCTAAATTACTGTCGGATGTGAATTATGACTTTGTCAACTAAAATAAGTGTGTTTAAAGTCATTTCTGTGCCTGAAACGGGTAAAAATTGAAGCTTTTGAGTAAGCAAAACTCTGTAAAAATGGCAATTTTGGTCACTGTGAGGGTTTAAAAAGTGGTTATTCAACATGAGGCATGATCCAATTGACATTTTGAATCCTTTTTGGTACAGTCCAAAAAATCAATTTTCGGATGAAAAACGATGACTCCGGACCTGTCGAACATTCCCAAAATGGTCTATAATGATGAAATTTTAACATTTAATCTTTTGACTCTAAATGACTGTTGGATGTGAATTATGACTTTGTCAACTAGAATAAGTGTGTTTAAAGTCATTTCTGTGCCTGAAACGGGTCAAAATTGAAGCTTTTGAGTAAGCAAAACTCTGTAAAAATTGCAATTTTAGTCACTGTGAGGGTTTAAAAAGTGGTTATTCAACATGAGGCACGATCCAATTGACATTTTGAATCATTTTTGGTACAGTCCAAAAAATTAATTTTCGGATGAAAAACGATGACTCCGGACCTGTCGAACGATCCCAAAATGGTCAATATGGATGAAATTTTAACATTTAATCTTTTGACTCTAAATGACTGTTGGATGTGAATTATGACTTTGTCAACTAAAATAAGTGTGTTTAAAGTCATTTCTGTGCCTGAAACGGGTCAAAATTGAAGCTTTTGAGTAAGCAAAACTCTGTAAAAATGGCAATTTTGATCACTGTGAGGGTTTAAAAAGTGGTTATTCAAAATGAGGAACGATCCAATTGACATTTTGAATCATTTTTGGTACAGTCCAAAAAATCAATTTTCGGATGAAAAACGATGACTCCGGACCTGTCGAACGTTCCCAAAATGGTCTATAATGATGAAATTTTAACATTTAATCTTTTGACTCTAAATGACTGTTGGATGTGAATTATGACTTTGTCAACTAGAATAAGTGTGTTTAAAGTCATTTCTGTGCCTGAAACGGGTCAACATTGAAGCTTTTGAGTAAGCAAAACTCTGTAAAAATTGCAATTTTAGTCACTGTGAGGGTTTAAAAAGTGGTTATTCAACATGAGGCACGATCCAATTGACATTTTGAATCATTTTTGGTACAGTCCAAAAAATCAATTTTCGGATGAAAAACGATGACTCCGGACCTGTCGAACGATCCCAAAATGGTCAATATGGATGAAATTTTAACATTTAATCTTTTGACTCTAAATGACTGTTGGATGTGAATTATGACTTTGTCAACTAAAATAAGTGTGTTTAAAGTCATTTCTGTGCCTGAAACGGGTCAAAATTGAAGCTTTTGAGTAAGCAAAACTCTGTAAAAATGGCAATTTTGATCACTGTGAGGGTTTAAAAAGTGGTTATTCAAAATGAGGAACGATCCAATTGACATTTTGAATCATTTTTGGTAAAGTCCAAAAAATCAATTTTCGGATGAAAAACGATGACTCCGGACCTGTCGAACGATCCCAAAATGGTCTATAATGATGAAATTTTAACATTTAATCTTTTGACTCTAAATTACTGTTGGATGTGAATTATGACTTTGTCAACTAAAATAAGTATGTTTAAAGTCCTTTCTGTGCCTGAAACGGGTCAAAATTGAAGCTTTTGAGTAAGCAAAACTCTGTAAAAATGGCAATTTTGGTCACTGTGAGGGTTTAAAAAGTGGTTATTCAACAGGAGGCATGATCCAATTGACATTTTGAATCATTTTTGGTACAGTCCAAAAAATCAATTTTCGGATGAAAAACGATGACTCCGGACCTGTCGAACGATCCCAAAATGGTCTATAATGATGAAATTTTAACATTTAATCTTTTGACTCTAAATTACTGTTGGATGTGAATTATGACTTTGTCAACTAAAATAAGTATGTTTAAAGTCCTTTCTGTGCCTGAAACGGGTCAAAATTGAAGCTTTTGAGTAAGCAAAACTCTGTAAAAATGGCAATTTTGGTCACTGTGAGGGTTTAAAAAGTGGTTATTCAACATGAGGCACGATCCAATTGACATTTTGAATCATTTTTGGTACAGTCCAAAAAATCAATTTTCGGATGAAAAACGATGACTCCGGACCTGTCGAACGATCCCAAAATGGTCTATAATGATGAAATTTTAACATTTAATCTTTTGACTCTAAATTACTGTTGGATGTGAATTATGACTTTGTCAACTAAAATAAGTGCGTTTAAAGTCATTTCTGTGCCTGAAACAGGTCAAAATTGAAGCTTTTGAGTAAGCAAAACTCTGTAAAAATGGCAATTTTGGTCACTGTGAGGGTTTGAAAAGTGGTTATTCAACATGAGGCATGATCCAATTGACATTTTGAATCATTTTTGGTACAGTCCAAAAAATCAATTTTCGGATGAAAAACGATGACTCCGGACCTGTCGAACGATCCCAAAATGGTCTATAATGATGAAATTTTAACATTTAATCTTTTGACTCTAAATTACTGTTGGATGTGAATTATGACTTTGTCAACTAAAATAAGTATGTTTAAAGTCCTTTCTGTGCCTTAAACGGGTCAAAATTGAAGCTTTTGAGTAAGCAAAACTCTGTAAAAATGGCAATTTTGGTCACTGTGAGGGTTTAAAAAGTGGTTATTCAACATGAGGCACGATCCAATTGACATTTTGAATCATTTTTGGTACAGTCCAAAAAATTATTTTCGGATGAAAAACGATGACTCCGGACCTGTCGAACGATCCCAAAATGGTCTATAATGATGAAATTTTAACATTTAATCTTTTGACTCTAAATTACTGTTGGATGTGAATTATGACTGTCAACTAGAATAAGTGTGTTTAAAGTCATTTCTGTGCCTGAAACGGGTCAAAATTGAAGATTTTGAGTAAGCAAAACTCTGTAAAAATGGCAATTTTAGTCACTGTGAGGGTTTAAAAAGTGGTTATTCAACATGAGGCACGATCCAATTGACATTTTGAATCATTTTTGGTACAGTCCAAAAAATCAATTTTCGGATGAAAAACGATGACTCCGGACCTGTCGAACGATCCCAAAATGCTCTATAATGATGAAATTTTAACATTTAATCTTTTGACTTTAAATGACTGTTGGATGTGAATTATGACTTTGTCAACTAAAATAAGTGTGTTTAAAGTCATTTCTGTGCCTTAAACGGGTCAAAATTGAAGCTTTTGAGTAAGCAAAACTCTGTAAAAATGGCAATTTTGGTCACTGTGAGGGTTTAAAAAGTGGTTATTCAACATGAGGCACGATCCAATTGACATTTTGAATCATTTTTGGTACAGTCCAAAAAATTATTTTCGGATGAAAAACGATGACTCCGGACCTGTCGAACGATCCCAAAATGGTCTATAATGATGAAATTTTAACATTTAATCCTTTGACTCTAAATTACTGTTGGATGTGAATTATGACTTTGTCAACTAAAATAAGTGTGTTTAAAGTCATTTCTGTGCCTGAAACGGGTCAAAATTGAAGCTTTTGAGTAAGCAAAACTCTGTAAAAATGGCAATTTTGGTCACTGTGAGGGTTTGAAAAGTGGTTATTCAACATGAGGCATGATCCAATTGACATTTTGAATCAATTTTGGTACAGTCCAAAAAATCAATTTTCGGATGAAAAACGATGACTCCGGACCTGTCGAACGATCCCAAAATGGTCTATAATGATGAAATTTTAACATTTAATCTTTTGACTCTAAATTACTGTTGGATGTGAATTATGACTTTGTCAACTAAAATAAGTATGTTTAAAGTCCTTTCTGTGCCTGAAACGGGTCAAAATTGAAGCTTTTGAGTAAGCAAAACTCTGTAAAAATGGCAATTTTGGTCACTGTGAGGGTTTAAAAAGTGGTTATTCAACATGAGGCACGATCCAATTGACATTTTGAATCATTTTTGGTACAGTCCAAAAAATCAATTTTCGGATGAAAAACGATGACTCCGGACCGGTCGAACGATCCCAAATGGTCAATATGGATGAAATTTCAACATTTAATCTTTTGACTCTAAATGACTGTTGGATGTGAATTATGACTTTGTCAACTAAAATAAGTGTGTTTAAAGTCATTTCTGTGCCTGAAACGGTCAAAATTGAAGCTTTTGAGTAAGCAAAACTCTGTAAAAATGGCAATTTTAGTCACTGTGAGGGTTTAAAAAGTGGTTATTCAACATGAGGCACGATCCAATTGACATTTTGAATCATTTTTGGTACAGTCCAAAAAATCAATTTTCGGATGAAAAACGATGACTCCGGACCTGTCGAACGATCCCAAAATGCTCTATAATGATGAAATTTTAACATTTAATCTTTTGACTCTAAATGACTGTTGGATGTGAATTATGACTTTGTCAACTAAAATAAGTGTGTTTAAAGTCATTTCTGTGCCTGAAACGGGTCAAAATAAAGCTTTTGAGTAAGCAAAACTCTGTAAAAATGGCAATTTTGGTCACTGTGAGGGTTTAAAAAGTGGTTATTCAACACGAGGCACGATCCAATTGACATTTTGAATCATTTTTGGTACAGTCCAAAAAATCAATTTTCGGATGAAAAACGATGACTCCGGACCTGTCGAACGATCCCAAAATGGTCTATAATGATGAGATTTTAACATTTATTCTTTTGACTCTAAATGACTGTTGGATGTGAATTATGACTTTGTCAACTAAAATAAGTGTGTTTAAAGTCATTTCTGTGCCTGAAACGGGTCAAAATTGAAGCTTTTGAGTAAGCAAAACTCTGTAAAAATGGCAATTTTGGTCACTGTGAGGGTTTAAAAAGTGGTTATTCAACATGAGGCACGATCCAATTGACATTTTGAATCATTTTTGGTACAGGACAAAAAATTCAATTTTCGGATGAAAAACGATGACTCCGGACCTGTCGAACGATCCCAAAATGGTCTATAATGATGACATTTTAACATTTAATCTTTTGACTCTAAATGACTGTTGGATGTGAATTATGACTTTGTCAACTAAAATAAGTGTGTTTAAAGTCATTTCTGTGCCTTAAACGGGTCAAAATTGAAGCTTTTGAGTAAGCAAAACTCTGTAAAAATGGCAATTTTGGTCACTGTGAGGGTTTAAAAAGTGGTTATTCAACATGAGGCATGATCCAATTGACATTTTGAATCATTTTTTGGTACAGTCCAAAAAATCAATTTTCGGATGAAAAACGATGACTCCGGACCTGTCGAACGATCCCAAAATGGTCTATAATGATGAAATTTTAACATTTAATCTTTTGACTCTAAATTACTGTTGGATGTGAATTATGACTTTGTCAACTAAAATAAGTGTGTTTAAAGTCATTTCTGTGCCTGAAACGGGTCAAAATTGAAGCTTTTGAGTAAGCAAAACTCTGTAAAAATGGCAATTTTGGTCACTGTGAGGGTTTAAAAAGTGGTTATTCAACATGAGACATGATCCAATTGACATTTTGAATAATTTTTGGTACAGTCCAAAAAATCAATTTTCGGATGAAAAACGATGACTCCGGACCTGTCGAACATTCACAAAATGGTCTATAATGATGAAATTTTAACATTTAATCTTTTGACTCTAAATGACTGTTGGATGTGAATTATGACTTTGTCAACTAGAATAAGTGTGTTTAAAGTCATTTCTGTGCCTGAAACGATCAAAATTGAAGCTTTTGAGTAAGCAAAACTCTGTAAAAATGGCAATTTTAGTCACTGTGAGGGTTTAAAAAGTGGTTATTCAACATGAGGCACGATCCAATTGACATTTTGAATCATTTTTGGTACAGTCCAAAAAATCAATTTTCGGATGAAAAACAATGACTCCGGACCTGTCGAACGATCCCAAAATGGTCTATAATGATGAAATTTTAACATTTATTCTTTTGACTCTAAATTACTGTTGGATGTGAATTATGACTTTGTCAACTAAAATAAGTGTGTTTAAAGTCATTTCTGTGCCTGAAACGGGTCAAAATTGAAGCTTTTGAGTAAGCAAAACTCTGTAAAAATGGCAATTTTGGTCACTGTGAGGGTTTAAAAAGTGGTTATTCAACATGAGGCACGATCCAGGTGACATTTTGAATCATTTTTGGTACAGGACAAAAAATCAATTTTCGGATGAAAAACGATGACTCCGGACCTGTCGAACGATCCCAAAATGGTCTATAATGATGAAATTTCAACATTTAATCTTTTGACTCTAAATGACTGTTGGATGTGAATTATGACTTTGTCAACTAAAATAAGTGTGTTTAAAGTCATTTCTGTGCCTGAAACGGGTCAAAATTGAAGCTTTTGAGTAAGCAAAACTCTGTAAAAATGGCAATTTTGGTCACTGTGAGGGTTTAAAAAGTGGTTATTCAACATGAGGCATGATCCAATTGACATTTTGAATCATTTTTGGTACAGTCCAAAAAATCAATTTTCGGATGAAAAACGATGACTCCCGACCTGTCGAACGATCCCAAAATGGTCTATAATGATGAAATTTTAACATTTAATCTTTTGACTCTAAATTACTGTTGGATGTGAATTATGACTTTGTCAACTAAAATAAGTGTGTTTAAAGTCCTTTCTGTGCCTGAAACGGGTCAAAATTGAAGCTTTTGAGTAAGCAAAACACTGTAAAAATGGCAATTTTGGTCACTGTGAGGGTTTAAAAAGTGGTTATTCAACATGAGGCATGATCCAATTGACATTTTGAATCATTTTTGGTACAGTCCAAAAAATAAATTTTCGGATGAAAAACGATGACTCCGGACCTGTCGAACGATCCCAAAATGGTCTATAATGATGAAATTTTAACATTTAATCTTTTGACTCTAAATTACTGTTGGATGTGAATTATGACTTTGTCAACTAAAATAAGTGTGTTTAAAGTCATTTCTGTGCCTGAAACGGGTCAAAATGGAAGCTTTTGAGTAAGCAAAACTCTGTAAAAATGGCAATTTTAGTCACTGTGAGGGTTTAAAAAGTGGTTATTCAACATGAGGCACGATCCAATTGACATTTTGAATCATTTTTGGTACAGTCCAAAAAATCAATTTTCGGATGAAAAACGATGACTCCGGACCTGTCGAACGATCCCAAAATGCTCTATAATGATGAAATTTTAACATTTAATCTTTTGACTTTAAATGACTGTTGGATGTGAATTATGACTTTGTCAACTAAAATAAGTGTGTTTAAAGTCATTTCTGTGCCTGAAACGGGTCAAAATTAAAGCTTTTGAGTAAGCAAAACTCTGTAAAAATGGCAATTTTGGTCACTGTGACGGTTTAAAAAGTGGTTATTCAACATGAGGCACGATCCAATTGACATTTTGAATCATTTTTGGTACAGGACAAAAAATTCAATTTTCGGATGAAAAACGATGACTCCGGACCTGTCGAACGATCCCAAAATGGTCTATAATGATGACATTTTAACATTTAATCTTTTGACTCTAAATGACTGTTGGATGTGAATTATGACTTTGTCAACTAAAATAAGTGTGTTTAAAGTCATTTCTGTGCCTTAAACGGGTCAAAATTGAAGCTTTTGAGTAAGCAAAACTCTGTAAAAATGGCAATTTTGGTCACTGTGAGGGTTTAAAAAGTGGTTATTCAACATGAGGCACGATCCAATTGACATTTTGAATCATTTTTGGTACAGTCCAAAAAATTATTTTCGGATGAAAAACGATGACTCCGGACCTGTCGAACGATCCCAAAATGGTCTATAATGATGAAATTTTAACATTTAATCTTTTGACTCTAAATTACTGTTGGATGTGAATTATGACTTTGTCAACTAAAATAAGTGTGTTTAAAGTCATTTCTGTGCCTGAAACGGGTCAAAATTGAAGCTTTTGAGTAAGCAAAACTCTGTAAAAATGGCAATTTTGGTCACTGTGAGGGTTTGAAAAGTGGTTATTCAACATGAGGCATGATCCAATTGACATTTTGAATCAATTTTGGTACAGTCCAAAAAATCAATTTTCGGATGAAAAACGATGACTCCGGACCTGTCGAACGATCCCAAAATGGTCTATAATGATGAAATTTTAACATTTAATCTTTTGACTCTAAATTACTGTTGGATGTGAATTATGACTTTGTCAACTAAAATAAGTATGTTTAAAGTCCTTTCTGTGCCTGAAACGGGTCAAAATTGAAGCTTTTGAGTAAGCAAAACTCTGTAAAAATGGCAATTTTGGTCACTGTGAGGGTTTAAAAAGTGGTTATTCAACATGAGGCACGATCCAATTGACATTTTGAATCATTTTTGGTACAGTCCAAAAAATCAATTTTCGGATGAAAAACGATGACTCCGGACCGGTCGAACGATCCCAAATGGTCAATATGGATGAAATTTCAACATTTAATCTTTTGACTCTAAATGACTGTTGGATGTGAATTATGACTTTGTCAACTAAAATAAGTGTGTTTAAAGTCATTTCTGTGCCTGAAACGGTCAAAATTGAAGCTTTTGAGTAAGCAAAACTCTGTAAAAATGGCAATTTTAGTCACTGTGAGGGTTTAAAAAGTGGTTATTCAACATGAGGCACGATCCAATTGACATTTTGAATCATTTTTGGTACAGTCCAAAAAATCAATTTTCGGATGAAAAACGATGACTCCGGACCTGTCGAACGATCCCAAAATGCTCTATAATGATGAAATTTTAACATTTAATCTTTTGACTCTAAATGACTGTTGGATGTGAATTATGACTTTGTCAACTAAAATAAGTGTGTTTAAAGTCATTTCTGTACCTGAAACGGGTCAAAATAAAGCTTTTGAGTAAGCAAAACTC
This sequence comes from Lissotriton vulgaris, assembly GCF_964263255.1. NCBI lineage: Eukaryota > Metazoa > Chordata > Amphibia > Caudata > Salamandridae > Lissotriton > Lissotriton vulgaris. The sequence goes on from NW_028252278.1 coordinate 1,085,577, forward strand.
TGTAAAAATGGCAATTTTGGTCACTGTGAGGGTTTAAAAAGTGGTTATTCAACACGAGGCACGATCCAATTGACATTTTGAATCATTTTTGGTACAGTCCAAAAAATCAATTTTCGGATGAAAAACGATGACTCCGGACCTGTCGAACGATCCCAAAATGGTCTATAATGATGAAATTTTAACATTTATTCTTTTGACTCTAAATTACTGTTGGATGTGAATTATGACTTTGTCAACTAAAATAAGTGTGTTTAAAGTCATTTCTGTGCCTGAAACGGGTCAAAATTGAAGCTTTTGAGTAAGCAAAACTCTGTAAAAATGGCAATTTTGGTCACTGTGAGGGTTTAAAAAGTGGTTATTCAACATGAGACATGATCCAATTGACATTTTGAATAATTTTTGGTACAGTCCAAAAAATCAATTTTCGGATGAAAAACGATGACTCCGGACCTGTCGAACATTCACAAAATGGTCTATAATGATGAAATTTTAACATTTAATCTTTTGACTCTAAATGACTGTTGGATGTGAATTATGACTTTGTCAACTAGAATAAGTGTGTTTAAAGTCATTTCTGTGCCTGAAACGATCAAAATTGAAGCTTTTGAGTAAGCAAAACTCTGTAAAAATGGCAATTTTAGTCACTGTGAGGGTTTAAAAAGTGGTTATTCAACATGAGGCACGATCCAATTGACATTTTGAATCATTTTTGGTACAGTCCAAAAAATCAATTTTCGGATGAAAAACAATGACTCCGGACCTGTCGAACGATCCCAAAATGGTCTATAATGATGAAATTTTAACATTTATTCTTTTGACTCTAAATTACTGTTGGATGTGAATTATGACTTTGTCAACTAAAATAAGTGTGTTTAAAGTCATTTCTGTGCCTGAAACGGGTCAAAATTGAAGCTTTTGAGTAAGCAAAACTCTGTAAAAATGGCAATTTTGGTCACTGTGAGGGTTTAAAAAGTGGTTATTCAACATGAGGCACGATCCAGGTGACATTTTGAATCATTTTTGGTACAGGACAAAAAATCAATTTTCGGATGAAAAACGATGACTCCGGACCTGTCGAACGATCCCAAAATGGTCTATAATGATGAAATTTCAACATTTAATCTTTTGACTCTAAATGACTGTTGGATGTGAATTATGACTTTGTCAACTAAAATAAGTGTGTTTAAAGTCATTTCTGTGCCTGAAACGGGTCAAAATTGAAGCTTTTGAGTAAGCAAAACTCTGTAAAAATGGCAATTTTGGTCACTGTGAGGGTTTAAAAAGTGGTTATTCAACATGAGGCATGATCCAATTGACATTTTGAATCATTTTTGGTACAGTCCAAAAAATCAATTTTCGGATGAAAAACGATGACTCCGGACCTGTCGAACGATCCCAAAATGGTCTATAATGATGAAATTTTAACATTTAATCTTTTGACTCTAAATTACTGTTGGATGTGAATTATGACTTTGTCAACTAAAATAAGTGTGTTTAAAGTCATTTCTGTGCCTGAAACGGGTCAAAATGGAAGCTTTTGAGTAAGCAAAACTCTGTAAAAATGGCAATTTTAGTCACTGTGAGGGTTTAAAAAGTGGTTATTCAACATGAGGCATGATCCAATTGACATTTTGAATCATTTTTGGTACAGTCCAAAAAATCAATTTTCGGATGAAAAACAATGACTCCGGACCTGTCGAACGATCCCAAAATGCTCTATAATGATGAAATTTTAACATTTAATCTTTTGACTTTAAATGACTGTTGGATGTGAATTATGACTTTGTCAACTAAAATAAGTGTGTTTAAAGTCATTTCTGTGCCTGAAACGGGTCAAAATTAAAGCTTTTGAGTAAGCAAAACTCTGTAAAAATGGCAATTTTGGTCACTGTGACGGTTTAAAAAGTGGTTATTCAACATGAGGCACGATCCAATTGACATTTTGAATCATTTTTGGTACAGGACAAAAAATTCAATTTTCGGATGAAAAACGATGACTCCGGACCTGTCGAACGATCCCAAAATGGTCTATAATGATGACATTTTAACATTTAATCTTTTGACTCTAAATGACTGTTGGATGTGAATTATGACTTTGTCAACTAAAATAAGTGTGTTTAAAGTCATTTCTGTGCCTTAAACGGGTCAAAATTGAAGCTTTTGAGTAAGCAAAACTCTGTAAAAATGGCAATTTTGGTCACTGTGAGGGTTTAAAAAGTGGTTATTCAACATGAGGCACGATCCAATTGACATTTTGAATCATTTTTGGTACAGTCCAAAAAATTATTTTCGGATGAAAAACGATGACTCCGGACCTGTCGAACGATCCCAAAATGGTCTATAATGATGAAATTTTAACATTTAATCTTTTGACTCTAAATTACTGTTGGATGTGAATTATGACTTTGTCAACTAAAATAAGTG